>NC_141538.1:159029166-159402500 GCF_021556685.1 Rattus norvegicus
TACAAGACTTGTTCCCAGTGGACTAGTGTTGGCGAGGCCCAAGGCACAGCCTTATCCAGTCACTGGACCGAGGGACCATAGATTCGGGGTCAGCAGGGGTAGGCAGAGCAGGGGCCGTGATCTCCATGTTTAAAGATCTCTCTCTCTCTCTCACACACGCGCGCGCGCACACACACACACACACACACACACACACACACACAGGGTTGCTTTCATACACAGCTAGCTGTACCATGTGTCATGGACTCCTGGAGACCAGAAGTTGGAGAAGCCCTGTTGTGGTTGTTTATAAATCCGCTCTAATCTCCCTGGCAGATAACGAGGAGTCCCCCCCCCCCCCCCCGATACTCTAGATTCTAGAATAAAAACCACAGCCTTCTATTTTAATGTGCCTTAAACAGCTCAATGGCTGGGCACTTCTAAACTTCCCCATGGCTAACACACTCTCCCCTCTGACATTCCTAAAATTACTTTCTAAAAACCTATATTCCTTCTCGGCTGCCCAGGACCCAGGCCTATAGGCCCCCCTGGACCACAGTCCCTGATTCTCACGTGTTGGCTGGCTGTCTTGTATTTCTCATACCTGATCCTTCTGCTTGTTCTAAATCCTTCCCTGGGTTCCCTTGACCACCAAAACTGAAGTCCTGTCTCTGTCTCCCTGCCTAGCCATTGGCAGCTGACAACTTTATTTGCCAGTCAGAACCAGCTGGGGACAGGGACCCTCGGTGTTTTTTTTTTTTTTTTTTTTTTTTTTTTTTTTTGGTTCTTTTTTCGGAGCTGGGGACCGAACCCAGGGCCTTGTGCTTCCTAGGCAAGCGCTCTACCACTGAGCTAAATCCCCAACCAACCCTTGGTGTCTTAAGATGTACAGGTTCCCCATAATTTTGGGAGCCACATAACACAAGTTAACATTAAAACCAATCTACAACAGGGCCCCTAGAACTAGAATTACCGATGGTTGTGAGCTGCCATGCGGTCCCCTGGAAGAATATCAGATGTTAACCGAACCATCATCCCATCCCGTAAGTGTTTCAAGGGAAACAGGACTCCTGGGCTCGGTGCTAAGAAGTGCTAGGTTTGTCGTTCTGGCGAAATGCTCATACATCAAACCAGAACGTAACCAGAATACTTGCACCCCCGCCGTCAACATAGGTAGACACATGGCAGCACTCAGAGGCAACAGAATTAGCATTTCAGTTTTTTTTTTTTTTTTTTTTTTGGTTTTTTTTCCGGAACTGGGGACCGAACCCAGGGCCTTGCGCTTCCTAGGTAAGCGCTCTACCACTGAGCTAAATCCCCAGCCCCAGCATTTCAGTTTTTACGTTGGCTTGTGCATCTGCATGGATGTGCTAGAGCCACCCTTGAAGACAGCAATCTGTCCTTCCACTGTTTGGGTCTCAGGGGTCAGACTTGGGCTGTCAGGCTTAACTGCTTCTAGTTGTCGAGCCGTCTCTTCAGCCCTCAAAAGAGTTCAAGGCTGGCCTGGGTAACTTGAGACCCGGTATCCAAAGAGAAAACACAAAAACAGACTTGAAGGTGGGTGTGGAGTGGAGTCACATCAGTGGTTTTGGATTGTCCAATTATCCAAGCCACCCTTCAGGGTGGCTCCCAAGTTGTACGAGGTCCTTGGTGGGGTCATGGGCTGGTCTCCCTGCCCAGAGGTGTATTAGCATTGGATTTATTCTAGGGTCTTAGAGCCAGGCTGAGTCCTTCCCAGGACATGGAGGCACAGAACTTTTAGTCAGGTATGGGGTCCACTTTCCCCACTAAGAACAGTTTTTATGCTGAGCGGCCACTGGCTTTGACAGAATCTGCTACTCATAAGCCAGACCCAAGAAGCTGTTACAAAAATGGAAGTCTGGGGTTGGGGATTTAGCTCAGTGGTAGAGCGCTTGCCTAGCAAGTGCAAGGCCCTGGGTTCGGTCCCCAGCTCCAAAACAAAAAAAAAGGAAGTCTAGTCGAACTGTTTGTATCCAGTTTTGAGAAGCCACTTCTGTAGGTGTCTGAGAGGCAGGCTGTGGAAGACAAATTCGTCAGATGTCCAAGAGCTATGCTGCCACAGCCCAGCGGCCTACAGCCAAGCTGAGCCTGCTAGGTAGGGCCCCTGCAGGAATTTGGTCAAGGACAGCAACAGAAATAGGTTGAGTCCCACTGGAAAGAACCATGCCAGAGAAGACGGGTACTGTTCCCCTCGTGGACTCCGTACTCTGGCTCTAGGGATAGATCTGGATCTACAAGCTAACCACCCAGGAATGCCAAGTAGGCATGGGAATCTTCCCTCTCACGTTGGAGGTTACTGTTGTGTGTCAGGGTCCAGACTATGTAGGGGCCACAGCCACAAAGTTCTCTGCACCCATCAACTATAAACTCTTGGGTACAAATGAGCAAGAAACTGCATGCCACGGAGGTCAGAATAGCTGGCACATCAAACCCACACCTATCCCTGAACAGGGCACTCTGCGGAGTAGCTCGAAGTCACCAAATGGCTCCCCTAGGCCACTGTTCAGTGTTGTGGCGTAGGGATGCAGGGCAGGAAACTTGTGCAGGACAGCTTGGGGTGAGCCCTTCACCCCGTGCTCCATCAGACTGCATGGCCACATGCAGATGCCCCCTGCTACCTACAATCCTTAGGGGCGTGGCGGTGTGGTGAGTGGCATTACTGGCTCCAGACCCCGCTCTACCCGATTCATAGGATGAGAGTCACTGTTTTCAGGTTTGCCCGGGGGCAGTGGGTACCCTATAGATGCACTAGATCCTAGAAGCACTCTACCGTTACCAGCACCTGCCCTTGACACAGGCAGGAGACCAGACACCTGCTAGAGTGGAAGACTGCAGGCTTTGAGAACTAGCAGCAGCTTACCCAGTTATCTTTGTCCGTGCTGTCACGTGACAGATCAAGGAGACCAGACTGCCACCTCTGCTTAGACCCTGTCTGTAGGGACGCTGGGGTCAGCCCCTCCCCTCCTCCAGCCTGGAGTGTAGCATAGCCGCTTCAAACCCAAAGCCATTTTAAGTTCGGCGAGACTTCCCGTTATAAATTCAGAAGAATGTTGACTCAGGGCCCCAGTCATCTGCAGGATGGGGCAAGCTTCCTCAGCAGCCCCTTCTGCCAAGTAAACCAGCTTCCCCTGAGATGCACTCAGAACACCATAGTTTATTGGCTCTATACTTTGGTTACATATAGCTTTTCCTTCCCCCTTCCCCACCCCCCCCCAGAGGTGTCAAACTGGTAGGTCTGAGAGACCCTATCTCCCCAGCTCTCTGTCCCTTCAACCCAGTGGCCAACAACAATGCTCACACACCACTCCGGCTCTATGGTAAAGGCCATCCGCTCCGGGGCAGATGGGCAGCTCTGGGGCCCAGGATTTATGGGTTCATCTTCCACCACTTGAATGCAAATGGCACCCGGTTTACGATGACACTGGCACAGGCGTCCCCTATGTTGGCCAAGTAGCAGTCAAAGTCATCAATGAAGGTGCACTTGAGACCCAGGGGCTCCAGTAAGCCACAGACCGTCTCTTCCAGGCAGCAGGTGCCCTTGATTTGGGGCCCGAAGGGCTTGGGGATCCCAATGTTCTTGCCTAGCACGATCATCTGCAGCTGTTCAGAGTGAAGGTCAGGCAGCTGTTAGAGCTAGGGTGAGGCAGGGGGCAGTCCTGAAAGGCTATATGCCCTTCCCAGTGGGTGGTAGGGGGTTAGGGGCATAGAATTAGGCACAGGGAGAAAAAGAAACTACATGTCATTCCCTAGGGTTGGCCAGACGTCTAAAGCCTGTGTCTAACGTAGGCATCACTGGTCAAAATTGGCCTCAGTGAAATCAGTCCGTTTGCTTAGCTTTCCAGAATGTGCCAATGTTTCTCGGCAAATCTGACCAGCAGCGAACTAACCTTAGTGACTTAACCACATAATTTCTAGATTTAGTTGCTCTGACCTTGTCTGTGTACCCTATATCCCAGCTAGCATTTAAGAATACCTTCCTGGGGCTGGAGAGATGGCTCTTAGCGGTTACGAGCACTGACGGCTTTTCTAGAGGCCCCGAGTTCAATTCCCAGCAACCACACGGTGGCTCACGACTGTCTAAATAAATGTGCTCTGATGACCTCTTCCGGCACACAGCAGTTTGTATTGATAACACTCAAGTAACAAAAAAAAAAAAATAATAATAAAATGTGTTCTCTCATGCTCCGCTCGTTGGCGATCTTTGGTAACGTGCACATGAACCTGCCGGCTACATCCGGCCCCCATTTTGGACCACACCCATCGGATATAGTCGGATATAGTCTTGCACTACAGCCAGCAAAGGCAACCAAGCACCGTGGGCTAAGCAGATGTGTCAGAGGCAGGCATACTCAGCAGTCCTCACCATGTCGGGGAAGTAAGGCCTTGCAAAGAGTTTTGAGGTCTGCTGGTTGGAGGGGACGTTTGTCAGCGGCTCCAGGCAGAAGAGCTGTGGGATCCTGATGAAGTCATTGTCCACCAGTCCCAGTTCCTTCTTCAGAAGGGTGCGGTTCAGGCTGATGCACTTCTGCAAGACAGGGAAGTGGGGGTGGGACGGCAGGATTGTGGACAGATCATGGAGGAGCCGCTCGTTTCCACACGGATCCAGAGGAGGTCTCAGAGCCTTCTATTTGGCTCAAATCTCTGTGAGCCGGAGTCCTGTATGGCCGTGGTAGCCTTCCCTTATAGCAGGCCTAAGGTGAAGGGAGTTCAGAGGCTGTGGTGCAGGAGGCCAGCAATCCTGACTAGTCTTTGCTAGACAGCCACTAATGTCACAAGGCCCCTTCGTCTCTCAGATGAGCAGACCTGGGGCTGGGAGGCAAACAAGTCTTCGGACCTCAGGTTCTCCCCTTAGCTCTAAAGCAGTCGCTCCCGCCTGCTCAACCACTGGGCACTTCCCTGCTAATAGCCATCACCCTTGGTATCCGACTTCAGTTTGAAATAAAAATCAAGCCTCTGAGGGGTTGGGGATTTAGCTCAGTGGTAGAGCGCTTGCCTAGGAAGCGCAAGGCCCTGGGTTCGGTCCCCAGCTCCGAAAAAAAAAAAAAAAGCCTCTGGACCCAAGGCTCATCTTGGCCTTACAGCCCAGCAGGTACCCTCCCTGTTAGAAGCAGGTACCCCTGCAGAGGCCAGGGCATCATGTACAGTGGTATAATCTAAGAGTAGTATGGACCTAATGAACAGCACCTCACTGCACTCCTGAAGTCCATATCTGGGGCTGATGGCCATTCCCACCCCCAGTAGGATCAAGACCCTCCCCCCCCTCAGTCCAGCAATGCTGATGCCTTCGTGGGGCAGCCCCGCAACCCCAGGCGGTTACCTCCACATAGGCGTTCTGCTCTCGCAAATTCTCATCAGCCAGGATTTGGGAGATGGTTTTGACCTCCCTCCCTGTGGAAAGAGACCAGACAGATCGGTGACCAGCTCGACCCAGCAACTGGATCTAGTGCAAGCCACAGTGTTTCTACGCCAGAAAACCCAGACAGGGTTTTACTGCCACCGATCCAGGCTCAAAGGGAAGCAAGCTCAGTACATAAGGATGGCGACATCGGCCCCCACTCAGCTGGACCCCTCAACCCTCTACACAGCTGTATGGTGCTACCCCGAGGAGTTATCAGGGACCCTTCTACATGTGATGACAGTTCAACTTGTTTCTCGGATGCCACTTCAGGTGACATGCTCAGCCTTTGCCTTCTAGTCTGTTTCCCCATGACCTTTGTCGCCAGGACAAGAAAGGTATTCCTAGGCCCGACCACAGACAGTTGCTCAGGAGTTGAGAGGGGTAGATGGTTCGAGTCTCTAAACCCAGGTTTAAACCTCCTGATGGCCCCCCACCCTTTCTGGACCAGGTCTTTGTCCCCCAGAGTTCCCATTTATGTCAGGTGGCCCAGGACACACCTTCTCTTCCAGTCCCCTTGTGTTTAAGGGGATATTCCCTTAAGGGAGACTTGCAAGTGTTATTGACTGACATATACTAAAGCCAGTGATCCCCCATGGAGGTCACATAGTATCACCAGTTGGGGCTGATGGAAGTCAGTTTATCGTGGCCATTGCTTCAGGTCTGCCTGGTGCACAGTAGGGTGCTCACCCCTCCCCCACAGTGTAAAGTGACCCAACAGTGGCCGTCCCACCAGCTCTTAGGATTCTGTGCCCTCTCTACCAAGGAGGACAAATGAAGACGCAACAGTGGTTCTCAACCAAAGGACATTGGAAAACATTTACATTAAAATTCACAACAGTAGGGCTGGAGAGATGGCTCAGCGGTTAAGAGCACCCCCGACTACTCTTCCAGAGGTCCTGAGTTCAATTCCCAGCAACCACATGGTGGCTCACAACCATCTGTAAAGAGATCCAATGCCCTTTTCTGGTGTATCTGAAGACAGCTACAGTGTACTTATATATAATGAATGAATAAATCTTTAAAGAAAAAGAAAATTCACAGCAGTAGCAAAGTTACAGTTATGAAGTAGCAGTCAATGAAAGTGATTCTATGGTGGGGAGGGGAAGGTCTACAGAGGGAGTGCCAGAACAGCCATGATTTCACAGTGAGACCCTGTCTTGATGGGACTGGGGCTTGCGGTGGGAAGGAAAGTACTAGGAGAGTCACCTTACCATTAGAAATGAGCTGTTCTGCTCTGACATCTTCGAACAGCGTCACGTCCCCAAAGCCCTCCTTCTGCTTCTGTTCAAAGAGCTCATAGCAGGCACTGGGACTGGCCAGCAGCAGGCGGAAGCCCTGGGGAGGGAGGTCACAGTCACCTGCTGTGCGGGGGGCGGTCCCTGGGGTCTTCAGCAGCTGTCCCCTCTCTGGCCCCTAACACTAACCTTCCTGTCACTGTTCTTATCATCGACAGGGACAAAGCATAGGAACTGATCCACGTGACCGGTCATCAGCCAATCCGAGAAGAGCTCCACAGGGGCCTGCACCTGTTGGGCGTACACGAAGTCTCGTAGGGCCTTGCTCATGTCCCGGCCCTCAAAGCTGGAAGAAAAGATGGAAAGACGCCTTTGAGTGACTTGGACACGGACAATTGAGCCACCTCTTTGGTGGACTTCATTGGACTGCTCTTGCCAATGAATAGGGTGGGGCTTTAGAAAGATTCCTTAATTCTGGACCAATGAACTGGCTCAGAAGATAATTAACTTGTTGCCAAGCCTGGGGGGCCGATATTGAATCCCTGGGACCCTCATAGTAGAGGACAGACTCCCTGAGCATTGTGCTTAACATGTACGATGGTTCTCATCCACAGGAATAAAGTTTAAAGTGGGTGTGGCCCTCACAGTGACCTAGCTCAAGCCCAGTCATGCGATCCTAATGACTGAGCCCAGGGCTCTCTGGTTTGGGAGTTACATGGCCCCCACCCAACCCCCATGTTTGGGAGAGCCCCGTCTCCTAGGCCAACAGCCCAGGTGGACTTAAACTAGAGAATCAGGGCTGGAGAGATGGTTCAGAGGTTAAGAGAGCACCGGCTCTCCAGAATTCAATTCCCAGCAACCACAAGGCAGCTCACAACTATGGGTGATGAGGTTTGGCGCGCCCTCTGGTGGCCTGAAGGCTCACATGCAGTCAGAATGCTGTATACATAAGTCTTAATTTTTTTGAGAATTAAAAGTTTTTTGGTAGTTTTTAAGAGGGTTCCCATATACCTCAGGCTGGCCTCAAATCCAGAGGTTCAAATCAAGGATAAAACTGACCTAGGGCCTGTTCGCTAGGCACCAGCTGTGCTAAATCCCTGACCCCACCCTCAAGCTTGCTTTTTTCTAACTTCAAGCCAAAGGCTCAAGTATCCCTCCATTTCAAGAAGGGTGCAGATCTGCTGAGGGGGAATCCGAGAGTTACTGGAACCAGGGTGACGGTCTTTCTTTTAAGGCACCTGGGTCACCTGTCCCTCTGATCTTCCTGCTCACCTGGGGTAAAAGCTGCCACCAATGAGAATCCTTCCTAGTGGGTAGTCTTTGCCCTGAGCCTTGACAGGCGGGGATACAATCAGGTTCCCGACGGAATCCAGGCTAGCCACCCGGTGGTCCTCAGTTTCTTGGATCAGGTAGCCAACGCCAGGGCTCTAAGGAGACCACCCGGTGGGGAAAGGGGTGTTACCCGGGAGAGACTGGACATAGGATCCGTCACACCACTGTTGGGGACATGCACATCTCTCCTTCCCCTCAAAGACCACCTGGGACCTCAACCCCCCTGGCCCCCAACATCCTAGCATCCTTGGCTCAACACCAGGCTTGAGAAGTTGACAAGATTCAGAAACTATCCCAGCGCCACACCAGTGAGTATTTCATGGGGAAATCTTCCAGCTTGGCAACCCTCGGGGTGTCAAGGATGAAGGACAGAGTCTTGTGAGGAGCCTGCGTATAGCAGAAAGCCATCTCGTCCTGGGGGAAGACAGAAGGATGGAGGTTAATTCTCTCCATCCGCCACTTCCTCATCTGCTGCAGGCTCTCTGGGAGCAGCCACAGACAATAAGAAGCTTTGAGGACAGCTCTGGCTCGGCCCTCAAAACTTCCCTCAGAGGCTTTGCTCGACTTGGCCCTTCCACCTTCTGGTTTAAGACTGAGAATCCATTGTCTCTCCCAAGCCACTGACAGGCCTGACAGCTCTACAACCAAGTCAAGTGGTTTCTGGTATTGGTGACCTACCCTATGATGCCTTCTAGCACAATCTCCCACAACCAGAGTTCCTTGCATCTCAGCCAAGGGACTGCCTTTTTTTTTTGCGGCGGGGGGTGGTGGTGGTGAATCCTTGATTCCACCCCTTGTCTCCAAGGGATTACAAATGCATACCACCCCATACCCCCATTTACACAGTGCTGGGGACTCCCTGTTAGGCAAGCACTCTGAGCTACTTTCCTAGCCCTTGACCTTTCAACTCTGGCTTGTACCTGTCACCCCCACTTTGCTTGGTGTTGGCTTCTGTACGTTGCTGGAAAGGTCTTAACCCACAGTGCACTCCCTACCTGCCTCTGATTAACACCTCGAGCCCTCCAGCACACCCTACATGGCCACCTCCATGTCAACGGCTATGCTACTTGAAGAGCTGGTGGCCCCCAGCCCAGCCCCCAGCAGTGCCTGGCTCATGACCCATCTGAATGTCTCCTCAGCTACTCAAATGACCAGATAAAGGCTATTATGTCTGTCTCCAAGGGATTAGACTCTAGCTCAGGCCTGGCTGAACTGAAGGCATCTGTCCTCCTCTCTAGGCCCTGGCCGAGTGCTCAGATGTCATTGGAGCAGAAGGACCGGGCAGACCCAAAGCCAAGCCGGCTCCAATCCGGACATCTCACATATACAACCCCAGCTCCAGCACCTGCAATGGAGGTCTCAGCTGTTCTTGAAGCCTCTGGAAAGGGGCTGGGGACTCCAGATTATCCTTGACAAGTAGGCATGCCTCGGTGGCACGCTGGCTTACTCAAGGTCATTTTGTGACATGTGAGAAACCTCCCTGCCCTGCTCCTCCACGGCTAGGTCGTCCCAGCTGGGTGCCAGTTACCTGTAGCCACCTGCCCTGGCGGTTGGGGTCCTCATAGACGGATGCCACCTGCACGTTGCTCTTCTCACTCAGCTTTGTCACGGAGTCCACAAAGCCTTGCAGCTGTAGCTCCCTGCCACCACCAAGAAGCCCACTGTGATTTCAAGGTCCTCAAAACAGTCAAAGTCATATTCCCTGAGCCAAGGGGAAGGCAAAGAGGGGGGCTGTTTTCTGCACCCAAAGTGATGGAGCCAACAACTGTCCCCCTTACCTCAGCATAGGTCACGTCACTGGCTTAGACTTTTTCTGCCTAGACCAGGCTAGACCATGCTGGTGGCTGGTGATAGTCCAATCCTGTTCACACCTTTTGATCACCTCTATGCACACCCTTTTTATCCTAAACTGGTATGGGCATCCTCTGCTCAAACTATTGAATGACTGCTCCCTAAGGGACTATCAGAAACTAGGTAGCTCTAAGATGGCCAATGAGGTCATCCTACCTATAGCTGACATTAGCACACCTGGAAATATAGATTGTTTTTAAGACAACGGTTTTCTTCGGTCCCCAGCTCCGGAAAAAAAAAAAAAAAGACAACGGTTTTCGTTAATACACAGTGACCTGTTTTTTGTTTGTTTTTTTCTTTTTTTTTCTTTTCTTTTTTTTCGGGGCTGGGGACCGAACCCAGGGCTTTGCACTTGCTAGGCAAGTGCTCTACCACTGAGCTAAATCCCCAACTCCACACAGTGACCTGTTAACTTGCCATAGAGACTGGCCTGCCTCTTGTCTCCCGAGTGCTGGGATTCCCACACCTGGAAAAACTTGGGGTCTTATGTTTTCAGACAGATCCACACTCCTAGATCCACAGTAGATGTTCATTCCTTGGGTGCAAAGTGACCGTTGGAGCTTGGGGTCAAGACATCCAGTTTTACAAACTGGACCCTTAAGAATTGATCACCCTGGCGAGTCACAATTGGGATATGTCCCAGTTGGGGATTCTAGTCCAGTCCCAACATTTATGCTGACTTCCTTTGCAACTCTCCAAAGACTTTGAGTCTCCCAGGTGGCCTGGGGGAAGGAGGAAGGAGAGAGGGGGAGCAATACACACTGCCCAGGTGGCTTCAGGCACTCTTACCGGCACAGGTAAACCTCTAGAGGCAGCTGGGTACTGGGCAGGAAGATGTAAGGTGCCACCCGGAACATCACTGTATCCTTATATAGCGGGGTCTCTGGGATCAACTGCAATGGATGGATTTCCATCACAACCTGGTTCTGTCACAGCCACCTTTTCCTTTACACCCCCCACTGTGATCTAGAGCTGAGCCCACTGCATTCCACAACTCTGTAACACTCCAAGCTCTACCAAGAGGCTCACACTCCTCAGCGTCCCTGCCTAAGCACTGAGGCTCTCCCCCTCCACCAAGCCCGGGGACTCTAGCTGACCCAGCGGCATACCTGGTCATGAGCCTGTTCTATTAGGGAGACCGAGAAGGAGATCAGGCCAGAGAAGCTGGGAGATGGGAACTCTGTGGCTTCTATGTAGAAAGTCTCTTTCCCACGGGTGTCAAAGGTAGGCAGGATGTGGAAAGGTTTGTCAGGTCCTACTACCAGTTCATAGGCAGAGGCGCCTTCATAGGCAGAGGTGGTACCTAGGACAGACAAGGGGGCGGCCAGCTGCTAAAGCTTTGTGGAGGAGATCACTGTTCCAACGGTTGAGCACAGCATCTTGACATGGGAGCCGAGATTGGAGCTGAGGACTCAGGGGACTATCACAGTTAAGAGCCACTTAACACGCTAAGCATACTGTATGTTTGCATGTGTGCTCACATGCAAGTGGAGGCCGGAAGTTGGTACAGGCAGCATCTTCAACCACCCCTTATTTGGGACAAGGTCTCCTCACTGGGCTAGGAATGCTCCGATTCGGCTAGAGTAGCTGACCAGCATGCTTCAAGGATCCTGGCATCTACCTCCCAAGCTCTGGGGTTCCAGATCTGAACTCTTGCTAATCCGTGTTCCAGGCCAAGTGCTTTCCCGAGTTTACCTCTCCAGCTTCAAACACCAACATGGTTTTGAGGGCTTATGACGGACACATTAGGCGTCGGGACTCAGAAACCTAACTGTCGAGTTTGAGACACTTGAGAGTTTATAAAACCAACCATGGAGAATTGTAACCAAGCCCCGTAAAGGTGACACACGCAGCATGCAAAAGATGGCCTTTGGCAGCCTCACCAGCATGCCAGCCCCTGACCCGGGGATGGGTGGATGACCCCTCTCCAAAGGCATTTCTAGAGGGACCTAGAGTTGTGGTACCCTGCCCCCAACTCGTAAATGAAACCCATTTCAGTTTAAGCCAAACGAGGAACCACAGAAGACATCTAAAGGTTCCTGGTCTTTCGTAGCTAGACTCCACTCTGGTCATTCTCATTGGGAATTACCTGATTACCTGACAGTTAAGAAACCAAAGCTCCCTAGGAAGCGCAAGGCCCTGGGTTCGGTCCCCAGCTCCGAAAAAAAGAACCAAAAAAAAAAAAAAAAAAAAAAAAAAAAAAAGAAAGAAACCAAAGCTCTCCGGTGTCGCTGACCACCTGGAGCCTTCTCACCCCAGTCCTAGAGTGGTTACCAGGCCAGTTATGGCAAGTCAAAGCCAACAGCCCCCGGTCCACTCATTTTCCTGGGCCCTTCAATCAACCTGGACAGACAACAGCACTTGCCACTTGCCTCCTTGCGGGGTGAGCAGGGGATGGGGGGTGCCACCTGGGTTGTGCCGTGACCACGGTGTCACTCTGCCTTCTGAGTCACCAGATTTTGACAACGTCACTAGAGTTGAGGCCTTGGCTAAGAAGGTGGTTCCAGGCTAGACCAGTCCTCTACAAGTTCCAGCACCTACATACATTTTGCAGACTCCACCATCTAACCAGGGACTCCTTCTGGGCCTCTGCAGGCACACACAGCGCCTAGGCAAGCATGTTACACACGATACCCACACAAAGTTTGTTTTTAATGGATCCTCGGAGGAGTTAACTTGGGGATATCATCTCTATAAGGTGTCCTATCAGCTCAAAGACATTTTTCTTTTCCTGGCTATGAGAAACCTGAGGCTAGGCATTGCTCAGACAGACTGGCTAACCCATAGTGTGTACAGACTTCCTCTCTGGTAAAGGTGGGAACCAGATAGCCTTTACAACACAGATCTGGCGACACAGCCTGTGACCTACAACTGCAGCTTCTTCTGGGCACCCTGTTAGATGTAGTACAGGGGCCACCCATCTGGCTGTCATGCCGAGATGGAGTAGGGCTGGGACTTACTGTGAGCCCAGTAGACTCTTGTCTTCTTCGCCTCTTCCTTGGAGGTATGTAGAAGCAACTGGTAGTCCCGAAGGATGCTGGTGGGGCCCTCCACAGTTAGCGTCATCTGAGACAGGTTCTGTATTTCTGTCCAAGAGCGTGCATGCAGGCTCAGACCAGGCACCAGGATAGGAAAGGGATTGACGGACGGGGACAGGGATGGAAAGGGTATTGAGTCTTGGTTGCCCAGGCTGGGATGACAGGTATAAGCAGTCATCTGTCTTTTTTTTTTTTTTTTTAAAGATTTATTATATATAAGTACACTGTAGCTGTCTTCAGATACACCAGAAGAGGGCATCAGATCTCTTTACAGATGGTTGTGAGCCACCATGTGGTTGCTGGGAATTGAACTCAGGACCTCTGGAAGAGCAGTCGGGTGCTCTTAACTGCTGAGCCATCTCTCCAGCCCAACAGTCATCTGTCTTTAAGGCTCATCAGACATCCTCTGCTGAGACACTCCAAAGTTCCCAGCCTGCTCACTGCAGCAAGGCTCCCCCAATCCCACACTCCACTGCTCCGTCTGTGGATTCAGAGTCACCGCCTCGTGAGGTCAATCGCCTCATCTCTCCACCCTCTCAGGTGGCAAAACACAGCTCACTCAGCCAGGAAATGATGGTTTGTTATCAGACATTAAAGACTTGCATGGGGGGTTGGGGATTTAGCTCAGTGGTAGAGCGCTTGCCTAGGAAGCGCAAGGCCCTGGGTTCGGTCCCCAACTCCGGAAAAAAAAAGAACCAAAAAAAAAAAAAAAAAAGATTTGCATGGGAGCTGAGGATGTAGCTTAGCTAGTAGTGGGCTTGCCTAGCATGCAGAGCCCTTGGGGGGTGGAGGGGGTACAATTCCTAGCATTATATAAACTGGGTGTGGTAAAACACTTTAAAAGAAGGCTTTTGTTTTGCTTGTTTTAATTGTTTAATAATACTTTACAGATATGGGTGGTTTTAAGATTTTATATATAAGAGTACACTGTCGGGGCTGGGGATTTAGCTCAGTGGTAGAGCGCTTACCTAGGAAGCGCAAGGCCCTGGGTTCGGTCCCCAGCTCCGAAAAAAAGAACCAAAAAAAAAAAAAAAAAAAAAAAAAGTACACGGTCTTCAGACACACCAGAAGAGGGCATCGGATCCCATTACAGATGGTTGTGAGCCACCATGTGGTTGCTGGGATTTGAACTCAGGACCTCTGGAAGAACAGTCAGTGCTGTTAGCCAATGAGTTGTCTCTCCAACCCATGAAACACCTTTGTAATTCAGGAGGTAGATACAGGCATTCAAGGCCAGCCTGGGCTGCACGAGACCATGGTCTCAAACACACATGTGTAAGAGCAGAAAGTTGGTTCTGTGGTTAAGAGCACTTGGTGCTCTTCCAAAGATCTGGGTTTGGCTCCCAGCATCTACTTCACGTAGCTTAAAATCAACTGAATTTCAGTTCCAGGAATTCTACTCTGACCTCAGGGTCTCCAATACACGCATGGTCACAAACACATATGTAATGAATAATTGTGTTTGCTTGTTTTCTTTTGGCGGCGGGGGTGGGAGGACACAGTTCCTGAGTCAGGGTCTCTGTGTAGCCCTGGCTGCCTGAAGCTTGCTTTGTAGACCATGCTGGCCTTGAACTCTGAAATCTCCCTGCCTCTGCCTCCCAAGTGCGTATGCTACCAACTGCCTGGCCGTGAACAAAGCTCTTAAAAAGCTATACACACGGCCTGGAGGGATGGCTCAGCGGTTAAGAGCACTGACTGTTCTTCCAGAGGTCCTGAGTTCAAATCCCAGCAACCACATGGTGGCTCACAACCATCTGTAATGGGATCTGATGCCCTCTTCTGGCGTGTCTGAGGACAGTCGCAGTGTACTCTTACACATTAAATTTAAATAGTTAAAAGCTATATAGACATCTTCATATGAAGCCATATGGGCTCTCATTACCCAGCCTCAAGGCATAAAACCCTTAGATGTGCCAGTAACGCCAGCCCTTTGTACATCTTAAGCAAATGTTCTAAGGAACAACACACCCCCCCCAACCTAGAATAAAGACTCCGCCTTCCCCAAGGAAGTCAGCTGTGACCTGTGTGTGCACCAAGGGGAGGCCAGAGCTCCAGAGAAGTGGGGAACATCCAGGGCACATACCTCTGGGGCTCTCCTGAGCCCCGGACTGCTCATCAGACTGGCTTGGGGTTTCAGGATTACAATTCACGAGCAGGATGGCTCCCCAGCCGTTCAGACCCCACATCCATCTTTTCTGCAAATAACAGGGACATTGAGATAGGATAGACAAGCCAACCTTCTACACTTCTATTCAGAGGCCCTGGGGACCCAGGAGACCCCAGAATGAGAAAGATGACCTGTGGGGACAGAAGGCCAAAGTAAAGGTAACAGTTGCTGCTTTGTCTCTGGAATAGAGAGGCATGCCGCAAACAGCCGTGTCCCACCAGAGGTCCCAAGATGGGCGCTGGCTATAGCTGACTACATCACCAAGCCAGTGCCTCTGGACACCAGGCTCTTTTGGCTTTGTTTTGAGACAATCTGTCTATGTAAAAGGCCTGAGATGGCACTAAACTCTCTACCCCGCGTCCACGTACTGGGATGACAGTCTCGGCTGCCACCACACCCGACTCCATTTTGTTTTCAGACTGGACCTACTGTATAGCTCAAGGGGGCTTGGTTCTTTTTTTTTTTTTTTCTCAGAGCTGGGGACCGAACCCAGGGCCTTGCGCTTCCTAGGCAAGCGCTCTACCACTGAGCTAAATCCCCAACCTCAAGGGGGCTTGGAATTCCCTATGTCTCTCCAAGAATGGTCTTCAAACCCTCATCTTTCAGCTTCTAACTTCTGGGATGCTGGGGTTAAAAAGGAACATGTGCCATGCACACCGGACTAGGTACACACGTGCGCATACGCATACGCACACACACACACACACCCCTTGCTAGGTGCACACACACTGGCTGTTTCAGTAGATCAGAAGTTTACTTCATTGACCTTGATTTGTGGTATATAGTGGGGAGACTTCAACACCCCAAAAGTCAGATAAACACGGGCTGGGGCTCAGGGATGGCTCTCCTGGGTCCTGCCCCCTGCCCCTGACCAAGCAGCCTCACCTTAGCTTGTTTATCACTTGGCATGTCCAGTTGTCCATCCCGATAGATGTCTGCCTCCAGGGAGACCTCTGAAAAGGAAGGGAAGGGTCTCAGACACCTGGACTGCTAATGGGGCTGGAGAGATGGCTCAGCGGTTAAGAGCACCGACTGCTCTCCCAGAGGTCCCGAGTTCAATTCCCAGCAACCACATGGTGGCTCCCAACCATCTGTAATGGGATCCGATGCCCTCTGAAGACAGCACCATGTGTATTCATATATGTAAGATCTTTTTTAAGAAGTGCAGCATCCACACCTACAAAATCTGTGCTGAAACCCTGCAATTGACACAGTAAATCACACTAAAGTAGTTTCAAATTCTGACAGGGTTTCTCTGTGTAGTTCTGCGGTTCTGGGACTCACTTTGTAAGACCAGGCTGTCCTAAAATTTAATTGATGATCTGCATTTGCCTGGGCCTCCTGAGTGCTTTAACTTAAAGGCGTGCACCGCAACAGCCCAGCAAACATAGATCTCTTTTAAGTGTACGGTTTTATATTGGGATGTTAGCCATAGCTGTACTGGGCCACAGGCTGGACACTCCTGGTTAGAGGCAGTGTTTTCAGAGGCATGCTGGTTCTCATAAATACATCAGGAGGGAGGGAGCCATCCACAGTGGACACCTGATTCTTACAAAAGTAGCTTCGAGTTGGGACTGGAGAGAGTTCAGCTGTTAACGCTCACTGCTCTCTCCCAGAGGATTCGAGGTCCGTTCCCGGCATGCATCAGCATGTGTCTTGTAACTATACCCATTAACTTCAGTTCCTAGGGCATCTGATGTCCTCCCGCTGGCTTCATGCACACTCAGAGAGTAAGGCTTCCTTAAATCACAAAGATGGAGATCTCCAACTAGACCAGACCCATCAGCAGTGGGGAACAAGGAAGTGGGGCAGGTAACTCAAATTCTAGTTGTTTCTAAGAGACTGAACTTCAAGGGAAAAGGTGTGTGACTATCTCAGGGCCAATAGGAGGCCATCTTATGCACGAGGAGCCTCTCCCTCTTGCTTCACGACATCTGCCCTGGTTCTCCAGAGAACGGTGGGTGAGCTTCAGCTCCTAGAGGGAGACTTACCAATACCAGTGAGGAACAGCACAGCTGTGGCCGTGGGGACCTCTTTGTCAGGACAGTAGTAGGAGACCAGCACCTGTGGAGACAGCCCAGAGCCATGGGTGTGTGTGTGTGTGTGTGTGTGTGTGTGTGTAAGCATTTGACCTTGGCTTTGTGTTCCAGCACCGAAGCTTCCAGTAACCCACCCAGAGGCCATAGCCACTTAGGACTCTAGAGTGTGTGTCTTCCACACTTTTTTTTTTTTTTTTTGGTTCTTTTTTTCGGAGCTGGGGACCGAACCCAGGGCCTTGCGCTTCCTAGGTAAGCGCTCTACCACTGGGCTAAATCCCCAGTCTTCCAACACTTCTAATCTCAGTCTTCAGGGGGCAGGGACAGGAGGATCTTGGAGTTCATGGCCAGCCTGGTTTACAGAGTGAATTCCAGGACGGCCAGGGCTACACAGAGAAGCCCTGTCTCAAACCAAAAACCAAAACCCAGAAATAGTGGCTCACTAAAGTTTTTGCCCTGGCTTTGAGCTTGTCCAGTAGCTCAGGAAAGACCTCGAACTGCCGATCCTCCTCCTCCTCCTGACTAACTGGGTTTAGTTAGGTGTGTACTACTCAGCTCAGTTCACAACTGTTGATTCTGGCCTATGCAAAGTACAGCACTTACCCCGGTGAGCCACCCCCTGAAGGAAACTGCCTGCCACAGACACAGATAGGCAGATTCCACCCATTTACCATCCCGCACCGCCTTGGCTCTCTTGTCCACAGACAGCTGCAGCTGGTCTGCCCTGGGCAGGCCTATTGCCAAAGGCCTTCAGCTAGGCTTGCCGGCTTCCAGATCGAGTTCACCTGGGGAGGTAAGGGCTCTCCTTCTCCCCTTCCCTGGCTCACCTTGTCTTCGTCCACAGTGGGGCTGGGTGACACCATCCTCACCAGTGCCTCTGTGGGTTGTTTCATTGGCCGCCAGACCACAGCATCCTCCTTCCCGGTAATGACGGAGCTGGAGATGTGGATCAAGACCCTGGGGGAGCCACGGATGGTGAAGGACTCACACTTATCTGGGGCGCACCTGGTTCATAGGAGACAATACACGTCAGGAGACTCGCCAGCCTAGGAGGCAGCGGGGTTCTAGGACAGCCCTCCAGTCTTCATCCACCTTATGGGGATAGAGAGAAGTAATCAAAGTTTGGGGAGCCCTAATGTCTTTAGCCTCTCTCTTACTATCTCTACCCCCGGGTGCCTCCACTCTAACCCCAACCTCCCCCAATGCCTCACAAGGGATCAAGTCTTCATTTTACACACGAGCCTCAGGCTTCCACCCACGGAATGAGCAAATGCCAGAACCATAAGACACAAGCCTCGCCATGGACACCTTCAAACCTAAGGGGGATCTTGTGAGAAGCAGAGAAAGTCTTAAGTCAGCATCCTGTACTGGGATGGGAGAGCCCGCAGAGACCAAACCAATTTCCTTGGGGACGGTCAGTTCAGCTAAGAGAGCTAATCTGGGACTCTTGGACACAGGGACTCTCCCCAGACCCTCCCTTACAGTTACCTCTACAGACACGCGCAAGCCAAGCCTTACCCACTGATGTCCAAGGTGATTTCCATACCCACCATGCAGATAGCATGGGTGGGGCTGTCCAGAGACAGGCTGAGAGTACTCTGAAAAGACATGGCGAGGCCTAACCAAGCTAGCCCTGTCAGACGCAGCCTTTAACCCACCAGAGTAGCTGGCTAGGGCTCTGGGGCTTCTTGGCCTCCCTCTTTAGTAGGGGTAAGAACCACCCCAGTCCGCCCCCTTGTTTAGGGTTCACAGGTGAGCCTGCTTTTTTCCATGTAGCTCTGGGAGGAGGACAGGGCGGGGTGGGGGGAGAGCCTTTCAGTCAGCATCAATGGCTTAGCAGCTGCTGCCTGTGGAGCCTCCAGCCCTGGGAAATCAGAGCCTAACAGCTTGGAGCTCTGCCCTTCCACTGGACAGGGTGCTTGCTACATTTCAAGATTGTTGGGGGGTCTTGGTTCAAGGACAGTAGCTCTCAACCTGTTTTGGCCTCAAAGGGTGGGGGGAGAGTCACACATCAGATATCCTGCATATCAAACACTTTGATTCCTAAATTAGTTATGAGGTAGCAACGAAATAATCTTATGGTTGGAGGAGGGGGTGGTCACCACAGCATAAAAACTGTATTAAAGGGTCACGGCATTAAGAAGGTTGAAAACCACTGATCTAGGATGTGTGCGAACTCCTGAGGGGGTGCTTGATAAAGTGCTATGCTCGCAGAAGTGTTAGGGAGCTAGTCAGCTCTGCAAATCCCTGGCCCCTGGCAGACAACCTGCAGCCTTTTCCTGGTGATAACAATAAGTCGGTCACTCACAGCTGTGTCTCTTGTGAGCATTGGGGAGGGTGGGGTGGGGGATGGGGTGTGGGGGCCGGCAGCACGAGCTGGTGCATGGAGTAAACCTGTGGAGCCTTGCTTACAGCTGTTGTCCATCTAGGCTGACCTCTGATCTTCACATGTGCACTGTGGGGTCAGAACACACACGCACACATACACAGGAAGCAGAAAGGAAATTGCATATCTACTGTGCGTTTCAAAGTTGCTAAAGTAGAGGGGTCAGCATTCTCCCGCCCTGTAAGTCGCTGAGATGACCGGTACATGCGTGAGTTTCATGGTCTCTTTGAGCAATGACATTCCTAGATCAAACTACGAAGCCACATGTGGTGGTCCCCGCCTATCACCCGTTCAGCACCCAGACTGAGGCAGGAGGATTTCTGTGTTTAAGACCAGCCTGGGTTACAGAATGAGGCCCTGTTTCAAAACACCACCAAATACCATACTGCATTCTACAGTGTGTGTATTTGTTGTCGGGGGCGGGGGGGATCCAGTTGAGGTAGGCTAGCCTGTGCTTACAGAATGACTTCAAGCCTAGATTGGCCAATTTAATGAGACTGTGTCAACGTTTTGAAAAGGGGGTGGGTAGGAGTGTAGCTCTTTGGTAGAGAACCTTCAGGTCCTAGGCTCTGTCCCCATTACTCAGTCACTAAGAGCTGAGCATGGTGGCTCATGTCTGCAATCCCAGAACTTGGTAGGCAGAGGCAGGAGGATCGAGAGTAGAGACCCAGCCTGGGTTAATTAGAATCTCCTATATGGAAACTCCGTATTTCCCAGAAGACCTTGGGGCAGGGAAGAGCTTAGAGAGAGCCACCTCCATTACGCTCCCGTTCTACCTGACTATCAGGGAAGGGACCAGCTCCCATCCGGCTCACACACCCAGGAGGCTGAAGCAGGAAGATGCTTGCAAGTCTGAGGGCAGCCTCAGCTAAAAAAGGATTGTCAGGTAAGCTAGGGCGACTAGGAAGATCCTGTCTCAAAAAAAAAATAATAAAGTAAATAAATAAAACAAGCAAACAATACGTGCAAAGGCAGAAACCGGAAGCCAGCCATCAGAAGGAGCTGGAAGAGGCAGAGAGGAGTTCTCCTGGGGACCTGGAAGGGGACAGCTTCACAGCCACCCAGCCTTCAGCCCAGTGAAATTGTTCCCCTCCTGGGGTTTAAGAACATCTGGTCTGTGGTGTTTACCACATCGGTCTCGGCACACTCAGGCAGTCTCTGAGGGATGGGGGATGAAGGGAATTTTTGGCTTGAGTGGTTGAAGAAAAAAGCCAGAACTGGTCAGGTAGTTCAGTGGGTAAAGATGCTCATCATTGAGCTTGATGTGCAGAACACCCATGGTGGAAGGAGAAAACAGAACCTCGAAAGTTGCCCTCTGACCTTGACATGCACACACATGCACATACACACACATCCACACACATATCCACACACACACATCCACATACACACACATGCACACACATGCACATACACAGACATGCACACGCACATGCACATACATATGTACATACACACATGCACATACACAGACATGCACACGCACATGCACATACATATGTACATACACACATGCACATACACATGCACATATACACACATGCACAGACAAATGCACACACATGCACATACACACACAGTGGGGCATGGTGGCCACACTTTTAATCCCAGCACTTAGGGGGCAGAGTTCGAGGCCAGCCTGGTCTACATTGTGACTTCCAGGTGAGTCAGAGCTACACAGTGAGATAGAGACCCTCTGTCAAAGCAAAGGAAAGAAAGGAGGAGGGAGGGAGGGAGAGAGAGAGAGAGAGAGAGAGAGAGAGAGAGAGAGAGGAAATCACTCATCGATGGGAGTAACCCAACCCAGAGGTTTAACATCTCAAGAACAATCTAAAGCCGTTTTTATTGGAAAAACCCAGTAAAAGAGTAAAACATCAGGTAAAAGAGGGACGTTATTTATTCATTTGGTTTGCGATGACGAAGACACCTGTCTGAGGCACTTTGTGGGGAAGCCCTGGGTCCCGTAGTTGAGGTTGACGGCCCATGACTGGCTGGGGTTCGATGCTCTTGGTTTGATCTGCTAAGAATCCCGCAGGCCCGGTGCTCTGGTCCGAGTAAATGTCCCCAAAGATCCTGAGTGCTAAGGGCTTTGTCCCCATGCCACGGTGCTCTGGAGAGGTGATGGGATCTCTTTTAAAGACATTTTTTAAGGTTTTAGTTTACGTGTATGCACCTGAGTGTAATTACACCTGGGCAGGAGCCCACGGAGGTCAGCGGGGGACACCAGGTGCCCTGGGACTACTGGAGTCACACGCAGCTGTGAGCTCTCCTCTGTGGGCTCCTCTGCAAGAGCCGGGGCCGCTCCTAACCACTGAGCCAGGTCTCCATTCCCTACCTTTCTTTCGTCTTTCAAAATCATCTCAGATACCCTTCCTTGAGACCGGGTTTCATGTAGCTCAGGCTAGCCCCTGCCTCGCTATGCATCTGAGCGTGGCTCTTATCACACTGAAGCATCCACCCCCCACCCCCAGCATCCTGGAAGAATGGGTGTGCATAGCATGTGTGAGTACTGACACACACCAACACCATACTGGCCTGTGGCACTCACAGGACAGCTTTGCAGAGCCAGTGCTCTCTTTCCACCTTTACATGGGTTCTGGGGACCAAACTTGGCTCGGTAGGGCGTCATGGCAAGTGCCTTTGCCCGTTGAGCCATCTCACTGGCCTGAGGAATGTGTTGTTACTTACTCTCTTTTAATTAATTAATTAATTGACTCTGGATCTCACTGTGTCACCCCTGCTAACCTGAACTCGATGTATAGACCAGCCTGGCCTTGAATTCACAGTGATCCACCTGCCTCTGCCTCCCGAGGGCTGAAATTAAAGGTGGGCATCACCACCCTAGGCTTCCAGGAATGGTTTTATTGTTTTGCTTGGTTTGGTTTGGTTTTTGGAGACAGAGCTTCTCTGTGTAGACCAGGCTAGCCTCGAACTCAGAGATCTGCCTGCCTCTGCCTCCCTAGTGCTGGGAGGACTGAAGGAGTGTATTTTTAAGGGCCGAGGATGTAGTTTGTCTAGTACTCATGAGGCCCTAGGCCCCAAAAGAAAGAAAGAAAAAGAGAGATACTACATCAGAGTAGTAAGTCGGAAGAACTCCCAGCCATTGTTGAAGCTCTTCAACTGTGCTCTGAAACTGATTTCAATGTGCTTTACAGAGGATGGGCTGGAGGGGGAGAGTGAAACTCGGTGGTAAAATAAAGATACAAAACCACATCTTTATTGCAGCATCTCTAAGCAGGACTGAGTTTGCTATGCAAGGACCATTTTAGGACATACAGAGGTGGGACAGGAGCCAGATGTGGGTGAAGCAAAGCAACTCACAGCAGGGAGGGGTAGCCACCTCTAGGGAAGCCCCAAGGCCCCAGATCTCTCACTGTATCTCCCTGCAGGGAGCCAGGGCAGTCCTCGAGGGAGGCTGCCAGGAGCGGTGACTCAGGGAACCATGTGCCACCACTTGAAGGCGAAGGGCTTCCTGCGCACGTTGGTGCCACAGTGAACCTCTCCGTGGTACATGTGATAGCTGTAGAAGTCGTTGATGAAGGTGCAGTGCAGACCCAGCGGCTCCAGCAGGGAGCACACCTTCTCCTCCAGGCAGCAGCGGCCGTTGATGATGGGCCCAAAGGGCTTGGGGATGCCCAGGTGCTTGCCCAGTACCAGCATGTTCACCTGCGGGAAGGTAGGGGCCCGGATCAGAGGAAACAGCTGCCAGTGTAGGACCCACAGGTCTAGAGGACTAAGGCCGTTCCTTTACCCCCCTTTCATCTCACTCTCCCTTCTCCCCTCCCCTCCCACTTCTTCCTTTCTCTCTTCCACTCATTCCTTCTCCCCCCACCCCCTCCGTCCTCCCAGAGTTTTGTGTGTATCTTGTGGGGTGGGTGCACCCAGAGCCAAGGAAGGCTTCTTGTGTCCTTGGCTGTACTCCTTTGAGGCCAGGTCTCTTCCTGAACTTGCTTTTCCCACCTGGTCTAGAAGCCAGCAAGCCCCAGGCATTTTCTGTCTCTATGTCCTCCAGAGCAGGGATTTACGGGCATGTGGGTGACACCCCACTTGTTACCGGGGTGCTGGGGTCCGAACTCTGGTCCTCAGGGTTGCACAGAACGCGCTCTTAGCCACTAAGCCACCCGGCTGTACCCTACCCTTGAGTTTTATGTTTACTGGTGTTGTCTGTGTCTGCCACTGAGGTCGTAGGCAGTTGGAGGGCCATTCAGTGTGAGTGCTAGGAACCGAACTGGGGTCCTGGAGAAGAGCAGCGAGTTCTCTGACTGCTTAGCCGTCCCTCCAGCCCACACATCTCTTTTTGGTGGCTGGGCCTGGAGTAGCGCCTCTGCTATGTAGTAGCCAAGACTGACTCTGAACTCCAGACTCTCCTGCCTCCACCTCTCATGTGGTGGGCATACGTTTACACTGTTTCTGCCTCTAACAAGCTTCCTACGGATCAAAGGCCATATGCTGTTTAGACTCACTAAGAAGCTAGATTGCAGTGATCCCTGGGCCTTGGGGACTATGTTCAGGGAGAGACAGAGTCAGGTTTTCCTATTCAATGGAGTCTTCTGCCATAGCTCAACACATGGAGGAGATACCCCGATAGCCGGATTGGAGCTGCTGCCTTGGAACCCCAGAGTTCTGGGGAGCCCCATTTGGAAACATCTGTGCTAAGCAACATGCCGGCATGGTCCTTACATCTAGGTAATTCTCCACCCCGGGGTCGGGCATTCTTTGGAGGTGGCTGGTAAAAAAGGCAGTGGGAGGTGGGAAGACACACGTGGCGGTCACAGTTAAGTGACAAAGGTGAAATCTGGCCCTGCTCTGGGTCCTGTTCCACATAGGCTCCCTTCTTGGCATCAAATGCCACCACAGAACACTTTGTCTATGGCCTGTGTCTGCTGATCCCTGTATCCTATACGGGAGTCAAGAAACAGCAGGGTAGCGCTGGTTTTGAAACCAGACCCTGGCTTTGCCATCTCTTGCCTGCTGTGTGTTTTTGTGCTAGATACCTAACTTCTCTGAGCCCGCCTCTGGAAAGCAAGGCCATGAGAGAAGCCAGGCTCTGGGTGCCGAGAGGGCTATGTGGGCCTCAAAGGATGCATGGAAGAGCTACCTGGACCTGCCTTAGGCCTGGCCTGGCTCTGCGCTGCCTTTTGGGAAGCTGTTGGAGTCAGAGGAAGTCGGGTGGTGGCTGTCACCTCCTTACCATGTTTGGGAAGAAGGCCTCAGCCTTCGGGTTCCCTCTGGAGTTTCCCACAATCCTGAAGAGCTGGGGTATATCAATGATGTCGCCCTCCGTCAGGCCCAACTCTCGCTTCAGCACCTCACGGTTCCAGTCAATACAGCTCTAGTAGGGAGGCCAAGGGGTGCATTAGGGGAGGAGACAGTGTGGAGTAGCAGCGGGAATTGGTAAGAACTGGGGTTCAGGCTCCCAGGGACCTCACACACTCCCCTCCTGCACTCTGCCTGTGCCCGGACTTCTGACCCTGGGCTGGTAGGCCGTGCAGCCCTGAGAGGCCCCCTCTCCCCACACCAGGCACCCGCTTCGGTTTCTCCAGGACACCCAGGCTGAGTACCTCCACATAGGCATTCTGGTCTCTTAGTTTCTGGCTGGACAGAATGTCACTGATTGTCTGCCTTTTCCCTGAGGTGGAGAAAGAGGGAAAAAGATGGACCCAACTTGAGAGGCAGGCTACCCTCCAGGGCCTCCGTTTTGTTAACGGATGTGTTCTGTTTCAAGATTCCTTTGCTCCCATAAATGCCCCCATCTCCAAAGGGATCCTGTTTCTCTTGGAGAAGGGGTTTGAGAAATGTCATCTTTAATGGTAACCCTTAGCATCTCCAGCACCGAGACTGGCAGAGTCAAACCAGTCGGGACGGCTGGGTGACCCCACCGAATCTCATATGACAGGGGAACAGGAAGGCAACCATCGAACAGGAGAGCCTGCAGCTTCAAACAGGACAGAGCCCAAAGTGACAGAGATGACGAGCTGTCCGAGACTGGCAGAGTCAAGCAACTGGGTCAACAAACCCCATTCCAGTGCCAGCCCTTGATCCAACCACACCAACTATGGTGGCCTAAGGCAGCACCAATCAACAAGACTGCTATGCCAATGTCCCTGGGAGGTGACACCGGCCACCTGGAGAGGGGAGCCTGCCTGAGGCAGAGGCTGTTCAGGTGGAGGAGCCTCAGGTCTGCTCAGGACTGACAGCCTATAGACCCCTGGCTCAGGAGTGGCTTAGAGCGAGGAGAAATGAGCAACTCCCTGGTGATCTGCATTTTTCCCCCCTAATCCAAAGCATCTGCTCTTGGTCTCAGAGCCTTTTTATTCATATTTTTATTTTTTTTTAGATTTACTTCTATTTTATGTGTGATGGTGTTTTGCCTTCATGTGTGTCTGGGTGAGGGCGTCAACTCCCGGAATTACAGACAGTTGTGAGCTGCCCTATGGGCGCTGGGAATTGAACCTGGGTCCTCTGGAAGAACACTGAGTGCTTTTAACCACTGAGCCATCTCTCCAGCCCCTTTTATTTTAACTTTTAGTGTGTAGATATATTTGTGCCCCACACATGTGCCTGGTGCCCGAGGAGGTCAGAAGAGACTGTCAGTTGCCCAAGGAGGTCAGAAGAAGGCATCAGATGCCCTGGAAATGGAGTTACAGGTGGTTGAGAGCCACCATGTGAGTGTTGGGACCCAAAGTCAGTTCTTCTTCCAGAATAACAAGAGCTCTTAATGACCGAGCCATCTCTGCAGTCCCTATATTTACTTTAAAAACAGGTTCAAGCCTCCAACTTTCGATGTAGCCAAGGATGACTTTAAACTCCTGGTCCCCAATCCTAAGTGCTGGGATTATAGGTGTGCACCACCATATCCAGTTTAAGGGTGCTGAGGACAGAACCTGGGGATGATCCTGGTAAGAGCTCTGCCATTTGAGCTACATTCCCCAGCCCCAGATCCAGATCCTGTTAGGTGAGGAGGAGGCTGAGGGGTGGGGCAATGATGAAGCAATTCTCTGGCGTGCATGAGACCCCAAACTTCCACTCTCAGCAACACAGAGGAAAGAAAAGTAAGCAAGCAGAGTGGGGGCGGGGTGGGGCAGGGAGTGGCTTGCTGGTTTGTTTGCCTCTGTGTAACACACTTAAACATATTTAGAGAAACTCTTGAGCCCCCCACCCTCCAGAGCCCTTAGCCTCTGACCCCAGTCCTTGCCTATTGAATTTACTGAAAACATCGCATCCCATGGTCTTCACTCAATCAGATCGCTCATGGCTGCCTCTGCCCCTTCTTAGTTGCCTGTCTGCAATTTTCCTTATCTGTCACCTCACCATCCCCTACCCCACCCCCCACTTCCCTCCCTCTCCATCTCCTCCACCCACCCACTCCCCTGCCGCCTCTGACTCCGGTATCCCAAAGGTACCTTTAGTTGTCTTGGTAGCTCACAGGGAGCTTGGGGGCCCAGCGCTGAGCATGGTGCCCCGCGCGTAGTAGGTACACAGCTCTCTGTTCCCTATAGGATCTCAGGGAGCAGTGGAGCCGGTAAACAGCAGAAGCTGCCCACACAGGATGCCAGCCATGGTCCACTTACTCTTGAGTCCTTCGAACAGTGATGCCTCCCCGTGGCCCTCGGTCTGCAGCTCCTGGAACATCTGGTAGCAAGCTCTGGGGCTGGACAGTAGCAGCCGAAAGCCCTGCTAGGAAACATTGGAGTCAGGGAGCGGCTTAGCCTCTCACCCTTCTATCCCCACCCTATCTCCATAAAGAAAGGAAGGGCTGGCTTCTAAACCCTGGCAGAAGGATCACATACCTGCTTGCCCCGTGCCGGGACGAAGCTCAAGAACTCATCCACGTGACCCACAAAGAGCCAATCGGAGAAGAGTCTCACAGGGGCCTGCACCTGCTGGGCACCCAGGAAGTCCTGCAGGATCTGGTGCATGTCCCGGCTCTCACTGCTGCTCTCACAGGGATACAGTTATGCCAATTATCAAAATCATCAAAAGACATAGTGACAACTCCCAAGCGGTCTTGAGATCGGGCCTGTTAACCTCCCCTCATAGAAGGAGGGAGTGGGGAAGGTCACTGGACCCTCCTGTGAGATTCTAGCTTCTGCCTGCACCCCTTCCAACTGTAAGTGATTCTGCCCTCCCCTAATGCTATATTGTCACATGCAAATATCCTGAGAGCTGGGACGTTTGTCTCAAACGGTGCTAGGGCGATGGTTCTTAACCTGTTGAGTCGCGACCCCTTTGAGGTGACTCTTTCACAGGGGCTGCCTAAGACTGTCAGAAAACACAGGTATTCACGTTATGATTCATAAGAATAGCAAAATTATTGCCTAGGAAGCGCAAGGCCCTGGGTTAGGTCCCCAGCTCCGAAAAAAAGAATAGCAAAATTATAAAGTAACAACAATAATTTTATGGTTGGGGGTCACCACAACATGAGGAGCTGTTATTAAAGGGTTGCAGCATTAGAAAGGTTGAGAACCACTGTGCTAGGGTATAGTCGTGTGGGAGAAAGTTGACCGAAGCGGGGGGGGGGGGGGGTCATCTATGTTGGAGTGAGACTTCATGATGCTTCACGGTCATCCACCCATCTGTAAGTAACCCTCACCCATGCTCAGTGTAAGCCCAATCCATTCCGAAGTGGGACTTGGAAGGACAATTATTTTGGTCAGTTCTCGAGATCCTGTCTGGGAGAACGGAAATTTATTTCCATTGCCCTGGGAAAAGTCCCCATAGTGGGCGTGACCATGGGGAGGTAGGCGTGGCCATGGGGAGGTGAAGGGCCCATGGAACCTGGGCTGCTGCTAACAGGGGTACTGACATCTGAACAATGTAGGCTTTGTCACTGCAGCTTCCTTGAGGAGATGGGGAGGGGGGAGAAACTGAGGCACGGCCACTGAGGTACATAGGATCAGTGTCCAACCACAGAAAGCGTTGCCCGCTGACTCGGCCTAGATGCCTGTGTGATAGACAAAGCATGGGCTTCAGAGCTCATCGGCCTGGTGTGTGGCTTCAGGAACATCCCTTTGTTTCCCTTCACTTCCCTGAGCCTCGTCTTCTCTGTGAGGCTTTCTCCCCCCCCCCCCAGCTTTGCTAGGCAAGCGCTCTACTCCCTTCTGTGTTCTCTTTTATCTCACCTGATTGCTTTCTCTTGTCTGTCACACTCACTGCTCTACCCCCAGCTTCCAGCACATAGTAGGAGCTCAGTAAATAGCCATTGACTGAAGGCAAGTAAGTGGGCAGAGGTAAGCTCTGGAGGTTCCTTACCCTCTGTGGACTCCCTCTCAATGTTTGCTGACCTCCTAGGTCTGGAGAACTAGGGGAGGCTTTATTGTCACTGTCCCCACCCCAGCACATGGGTCCTGGTATTCTCCTTACCTGGAATAACCGCTGCTCCCGATGAGAATCCTGCCCAGTGGGTATTCCTTCCCTCTGACAGTGACTGGGGGACTCACCTCCAGGTTCCCAAAGGCATCCAGCCCAGTGACCTCTGCTCTATAGAGCCCTCGGGTCACATAGCCAAAATTTGGACCCTAAGATGGGAGAAAGATATACTGAGAGAAGCCATTGTCACTGGGTAGAAATGGAGGTTGGACATGTGGTGGTCACGGGAGGGAGTTCTGTGGATACCAGAGAGAAACCCTATGACTCAGCAGTGTGGAAGGGGTGTTGGATTGAGTCGGTGCCCCTTGAAAGAGATGGGGGCTTATTGGGTCCCCAGCACATGTCACCTGCTTGAAAGACTCCTGCACAGAAAGCAGACTCCCAAAGCATCCTTTCTGCTCTCTGTAGAGGCTGGGAACGGGGGATGAGTGGAGACAAGTCTCCTTCAGACAGTTGGAGGAAGGACAGGAACCCAAGCCACCCCTGTGGCCAGCACTGTGCTCACACCATGTCCCCATCCTTACCCTGGCCTAGAATGAACTTTCCAGATGCTCTATGTCCTGTCGGTTCTCCCCAGGGGATACACTGGTCACCCCCCCTGTGTGAGCTTTGAGGGTGTGGCAAGTCACTACCGGACAGTAGCTTAACGTCACACTGGTTTGTCTTCCTGCAGCCCCCAAGGTCTCAAGTCACTTGGTATAGAATGTCAGAGTGTGGCCTTAGGTCCATCGCTAAGGCCCAAGAGGAAGTGTCTCAAGAACCTTGTGCTGGATGCCATGTTGGCAGGGGCCTTGTGCAGCCTTCCCACCATGGTCCTTTTGCTGTGGGGGAAGGGCAGGCCCATGTGTGCCTCTACTTCCTGGTGTCAGCAGCTGGCCCGGTAGCCTTGCTAGTCCACAGAATCCCGTCTGGGTACTGAGTCTACCACCCACAACATCACACCTCCAGTCACCTCTGCTCCCCCAGACACTGGACAGCAGACAGCAGACAGATGTCGACGCCCACTTGTCTTCCCATGTGTCCTGCTCTGAGAGCTGTTGAGCCCTCAACAACCCACGGCCTCTTTTCCCAGGGGACAGCCTTGAGGCCACCTTCACCTCACCCCCCTCACGATGGCTAGAAAATCCTGCTGGCCTGGTCTTGTAGAGCCACCCAGAGCCTGACCACAGACAGCCACTGCCCCCTCATCTGTCCTGGTCTCTTCCCACTCTGGTTGGCTCCTGGAACTAAGGTCTTTATAATGTTAGACGGGGCACATTCACCCTGACTTAAGACTTATTAGGTCCTCCATTTCTCAGATTCTAAACTGATGGTCCCACCAAGGCCAGCAGCTCAGTGACTTTGCTGTCCACAGCACTGGGTTAGTTTTTTTTGTTGTTGTTGTTTTTTTGTTTTTGTTTTTGTTTTTGTTTTTTTTTTTTTGGTTTTTTTTGGAGGGGGGTTTAGCTTTTAACAGAAATATTTTAATTCTATTTCTTTTAAGATTTTTTTATTTATGGTGCCGATAAGGTCAGCTGTAAAGGTCACTGGCTGCTCTTCCAGAGGTCCTGAGTTCAATTCCCAGCAACCACATGGTGGCTCACAACCATCTGTGATGGGATCGGATGCCCTCTTCCGGTGTGTCTGAAGTTAGTGACAGTATACTCATATATCTAAAATAAATAAATCATAGAGAGAAAGAGAGGGGGGAGAGGGAGGGAGGGAGGGAGGGAGGGAGGGAGAGAGAGAGAGAGAGAGAGAGAGGGAGAGAGAGAGAGAGAGAAGAGAAGAGAAGAGAAGAGCAGAGCAGAGCCTGGGTGTGATGATATCCACCTTTAGTCCCAGCACTCAGAAGACAGAGACAGGTGGATTTCTGTGAGTTCTGGGCCAGCAAGGACTACACAGCAAGATGCAGTCTATAAAGAAAAAAGAGAAAGAAAGAAACACAAAAGCATGAAAGAGAAGCAGTGAAGAGTCGCTTCTCCAGTTCTCTAGTTCCGTTTTTCTCTTTCGTTTTTTTTTCCAAGACGAGATTTTTCTACACAACCCAGAATAGCCTCAGACTCTGCCTCCCAGGCTGAGCTTTCCGGTGCGCCCTGCCTGCTGATGTGAAATGTCCCAACATCTTACTGAAAGAACAGTAAGCGTCGTGCAGGTCACACCCCCCTCAGGAAGAGAAGTAACCAAATGCTGTGGAGATAATGTAACAAATTACCGTGCCAGAACTGAGCAGGGAGGCATCCAGCACCTCTGGCTCGTTAGTTTTTGTCAACAAACAAAATCGTCTGGAGAGAGAGGAAACTCAACTGAGAAAATCCCTCCATCAGACTGGCCAGTGGGCAGGTCTGTAGGACATTTTCTTTTTTTTTTTTTTTCTTTTCTCTCTTTTTTTTTTTTTTTTTTTTTTCGGAGCTGGGGACCGAACCCAGGGCCTTGCGCTTGCTAGGCAAGCGCTCTACCACTGAGCTAAATCCCCAACCCCAGGACATTTTCTTAATTAATGATTGCTCACTGCAGGCAATGCCAGCCCTTGACTGGTGGTGGTCCTGGGTCCTATGGAAGGCAGGCAGAGCAAGCCATGGAGGGCAAGCCAGTAAGCATCGTTTCCCGATGGCCTCTGAGTCAGCTCCTGCCTCGACTTCCCTCACCGCAGTGTGGAACTATTAACCAAGTAAAACCCTCTCCTCCCCAACTTCCTTTTGGTCAGAATGTTCTATCAGCAACAGAGAAGCAAACTATGACACTGCCATGGGCCTCTGACAGCATCAAAAGAGACCCAGCTGGGTAGGACTTTGACGCTGAGACCTGAAGGCTGAAAGCCAGCCAGCGCCAGAATGGGGAGGCGCATTCCTAGCAGAGGGAATGGCCTATGGCAATGCTAAGGTCCTGGGGTCAGAGAATAATGGGGAAATTTGAAGTCATGGTGTCACTCTGGGGACAGTTTCCCTGTCACTCTGGTACTCTCCACAAGGAAGAGTTGGGTGAGACATGTACTCAGCCAAGGACCTGCTGCAGCCTCCTTCCATCTAAGGCGGGGTGAGGCAGAGGGGAGACTCCTGTGCTGGGGTTCTGTCTGTCTGTGTTACAGGATGCTGGCCTTGGGATTTCTAAGTGGTAAGATTCGGCTACTGCAGGCAGGGTGGGGGGAGCGGGGACACAGCGTGTTGGCAACAGTCTTGGGTGATGCTCCCACCTCCAATAAGGATGAATTCTCCTGCACCATTAGCCACACACCTTGGCCAAAGGCACAAGGTTTGGCCAGGAAGAAGTAAAAGGAGTTATCCATGAGACAGACATTTCCTTCCAAGCCTCTGGCATGGAGTGCAAGATACACATGGCTGGGGCTGGAGAGATGGCTCAGCGGTTAAGAGCACCGACCGCTCTCTTCCAGAGATCCTGAGTTCAAATCCCAGCAACCACATGGTGGCTCACAACCATCTGTAATGAGATCTGATGTCCTCTTCTGGTGTGTCTGAAGACAACAATGTACTCAAATACATAAGATAAATAAATAAATCTTTAAAAAAAAAAGATACACATGGCTATAAGGCTTTTTCCTCCTTTGTCTGAGGGTTCCAGGCCCCAGTGAGGGCTACGGTCTTCCTTGGATGGCAGAGAGGCAGCATGGGAGGCCTGATGTTGTCCCTCTAGAGCCTCGGTTTCTACCTCTGTGAAATGGACCCACTGATAGCATCTCCATCAGAGGCTGTCCCACGGAACAAGACAGAACCCGTGGAGAAGTCATCCCCTAGCCAAAGGTGTGCGGGCTCAGTAAGCATACTATTGTTTTTATTTATGATAATGACAATGGCCTGGGCTGAGCTGGCACCCATCTGCCAGGCCAGTCCAGTGTGACTCAACAAATATGTCACTTCAAGGTCCCTAATGTGTTGACTGTGACTGATAAAGTCCGGCTGATCCTGAACCCTCACCACAGCCCCAGTGCGGCCCCCAAAGGATTAAACCACGCCCCAGAGATGGAGCTCCTGCCTTGTGGCAAGAGCACTCTTAGGTAGCCCAGGATGTCCCTCATGCTCAAGGCTATCTCAAAGACCAGCTGAGCTCATGTGGGGTGAGGCTCTGAGAAACCAGATCTTATCAGAGTAATAGCGGAGGGAGTCAGCACCACCCCTTGGGTCCTGCTGGAGCCGGACCTCGGCTTTGAGGACCAGGCTGCTTGGGGTAAGGGGTGGCTAAGGGGGAGATGGGTTGAGAAAGAGCGGGGTGTCAGGGCCAGGGGCACTGGATGGCTGGGTGTTTGCCAGGCCTCCAGGGTTCCTACCATGACTCGTTTGACAGGGAAATCCTTCAGGCCTCTGTCCCTCGGGGAATCAAAGACCACAGGCAGCGTCTTGTGGGGGGCCTGTATGTAGCCAATCTCCATTTCATCCTGGAGGGATACAGAGAGGCTACGGCTTGTGCCACAGTCTTGGCACCCGATGGCCGATGTGCCAATCCATCCTACATAACTACTGCCACCAAGAACAAATTCTCCATAACACCTGAGCCCAGAGAGAGGCCCTGAGGATGCAGGCAGACCTGAGTCCTGCACAGTCTGCTGGGAAAATGAATAGGATAGAGACCCTGACTCTGTGGGGGACCCAGGGCTGAGGCTGATGTGGCTGTGGCTGAACCTTGTCCTGGTAGACAGTGAATATTGACTAGAGGTGCTGAGGGGGGATGTTGGGGAACCCAGAGTGCTACCTGGATAGGCAGATAGGGAAGGCTGTTTACTGAGCCCAGATGGGAGTAGCCTCCTGGATCTCACAGGAGTGGACAGGTGAGCCACCCAGCCCTGTAGGTGGGTGCATGGGTTTTCGGGAATGAATCTAGTAAGGGTCGTGACCCTCTGGCAGTTATGCAGGGTCCGGGTGAGGACAGACACGGTCACTATGACAAGTTACAGGATGGAACCCCTGGGCATTTCCTGCCGAAAGATAGGAGCCTCTGTGCAGCTTCCCAGGGATCAGCCTTCATCACAGAGGCGGGATGACAAGGGTGGAACTCAGCAGACAGGGATAGGGACACGGTCCCACCGGAGGGATGGCATACATGGAGGGGCAGCCTTCATGCTGGCTGTCGATGAGCAAGACTGGGTCACAGGTGAGGAGAAGGAAGACAGTGGAGAGGACATGGATAAAGGCTCAAGATGGGAGCCAGGGGACAGGCATGGAGACGGGAGCTCATGAACTCTCGGCTTGAGGCCCCCGGCGTGCGGACCTTCTGAGGCTCCTTCCTCTCAGTCCATTCCAGGAAGTGTCACCTCAAAGCTACCCCAGGAGCCCAAGGCCTGCATCAGACGGGACCTTGGCCTCAGGCAGATGGGACCACATACCTGCATCCACTGGTCATCTTGATTTTCCTCCTCTGGGCACACAGTCAGTTTGCACTTGGCTTTCTTGGTGAAAGTAGCCAGTGACTTTAGGAAGTCTTCATTGTCGGAAAACCTAGGAAGATTAGGCCTCGTCTCGTCACAGAGGACTAACAATAATAACAAACACTCTGTCCCTCCCTCCAGGCTCCTGAAGCAATGGAGGCTTCCAGGGGCTAAGGTCAGGAAGAACGTCCTCCCACTCCCAGAAAATGCAAGACACAGAATTCAGGGCACTCCTTAATGCGCCCAGACACCCCTCCCTCAGAGCTTCACCTGCACACGTATACCTCCTGGGGGGGCTGAGTGTTGGGCGTCATGATCCAGGGGGCCACACGGAACATCACGGTGTCTTGGAACACCAGGGCTTCAGGGAGCTCCTGGAGGGCAGAGAGGAGAAGAGTTGTCATAGCAGGCAGGGATGCAATGCCTGCCTTCCCTCCCTCTCCCCCTTAGGCTGAGGCCTACCGGGTTAGATTTGTCCAGCAGGGAGATCGTTAGGGGAATGAGCCCCTTGAAGTCGGCGTCAGGGAAAGCAAGGCCTTCCACATAGAAGTCCGTGCTGTGCTGGCCGCCCAGCAGCTCTAGGCGGTGGGAGAACTGCTGTGGTCCTAGGACCACCTTGTATCTGGATGGCAGTTTGCCCCCTAGACAGAGGCAAGGCATGCTTAGGTCTATCGTCCCAATATGGCTCTGATTTCCTCTCCTCAGTACTGAGGTGCCTTCCCAGGGTCCCTGGGTGTCACCACCCAAGGACCCCTGGAGGTGTTTAAGGGGAAAACTTGAAAGCTCCAGTTGGGACCTTGCTTCTTTGATGAGAGGGATCAGGAAGAGCAATGCCAGGTGCCAGCACCAATCTGAACTTTGAACACTTCTTTTATTCATTCACTGACTGGTACGTTCCCCAAACACACTACACTGTCTCCCGGGGGACTAGGGAGGAGCAAGGGCCATTGTCTGTAACAGACACCAATTAAAGTAGTGACAGAGGAAAATAGGAGGGTTTCCTGTGGGTAACAAGGCCTAGATGGGGGAGCAGAAGGAGAAGGATAGTCATTAGTTTATCATATAAATCCATGTGTCACATGGATTTAATGTCATGTTATCCATTATATATAAATTATATAATATAGATATTACATATACATGTACTATATCACAAAGATAAAGTATCATATGGTTACTTTAGTCTAAGGTTGGAAGGAAGTCGGAGCAAATTGAGCCTCAGAAAGCCCTCTGCCACTGTACCTCTGCTGTCCACGCCCCTCCCCTTGGGTGTCCATGCACCACTTTAAACCTCGCGCACCTCACGGTGGCTTCTCTAGCCCCCGCCCCCTTCACGCACACAGATGCATTCCCACTTTCCTCAGAGTGCATTCTCCTCTGACTGGCCTTCCTCTTGCTGCCCCCAGCGCCACAGCCCACACTGCTGTCCCTAATTATTTACCGGTCACCCCTCCTCTCCCACTAGGATGAAAGTGATCAGAACAAACACTTGGTTCTCAGGACTGAGGTTGGCACTGCCTGGATAGGAGGGGCCGCAGAGCTACCGAAGTCTTAGTGGAAAGAGTTCCCAGCAAGTGGGGGCTTGGCACATAGTGGGGGAGGAGAGAAAGAAGGGGAGAAAGGGGGAGGGAGGGGAAGAGGAAGGGTGAGAGAGAGAAGAAAAGAGGAAGGGAGGAAGGAAGGAAACAAGAGAGAGGAGAGAGAGAAAAAAAGAGTGGAGCTGGAGAGATGGCTCAGTGGTTAGAGCACCGACTGCTCTTCCAGAGGTCCTGAGTTCAATTCCCAGCAACCACATGGTGGCTCACAACCATCTGTAATGGGATCTGATGCTGCTCTCTTCTGGTGTGTCTGAAGACAGCTATAGTGTTTATATATATGTAATACATAAATAAATTTTAAAAAAGTATAATTTAGCTGTCCTCAGACACACCAGAAGAGGGCATCAGATCCCATTACAGATGGTTATGAGCCACCATGTGGTTGCTGGGATTTAAACCCAGGACCTACGGAAGAGCAGTCAGTGCTCTTAACCCTGAGCCATCTCTCCAGCCCTACAGTGTACTCTGAAAAAAAAAGAAAAAGAAAAGAAAATGGAGGGGAGAGGGGAGGGAGAAAGAGAGGGAGAGAGAGGGAAAGAGGGAGAGAAAAGAGAGAGAAAGGAATTGGTGGGTGATGACTGGAAGAAGTCACTCCCTTGTTCCCAACTGGGACAAGCTCAAGTCACCTCCTCTGGAAGGCAGAGGACTGAGGCAGGTGGCTGTCTCATAGCCCTGTGCTCAGAACCAAGCACACCATAGCTCTTGAGGACGACTTGCCAAAAGGGAGCGGGACAGGGCGGTGCCCCATCTGGTGGGGGCAGGAAAGGAACATGGCGTCACAGCGACAGAGATGCCAGGGAAGGAAGGCCAGGCTGACTCACGTGTGGCCCGGAAGACTCTCACTTTGTTCATCTTGGCCTTCGGCACCTGCAGCACCAACTGATACTTGTCAAAGAAGTCTTTGGGAGTCTTCGTGCTTAGGGTCATTGGTGACATGTCCTGCAAGTCTGAAACAAGAAGCCTGTGGCCATGATGGTCCCCAGACTTCCCCACACCCCGCCGCAAAGGAGCCTGGCTTTCTTTTCTCATTTTTTTTTTCTTTTTTTTTTTTCCGGAGCTGGGGACCGAACCCAGGGCCTTGCGGTTGCTAGGCAAGCGCTCTACCACTGAGCTACCCCTCTTTTCTCATTTTAAAATGGATACTTGTCGCTTATTTTTTCAAATGTTTGTTACATTTACTTATTTTTGTTTCTTTTGCAGCATGGACATTAGGTTTGGAGTTTTAGTGTGCAAGGTGAGAGCTCAGCCCCAATCCCAGCCGCTCAGCCCTGCTCCAGCCCCGCCCCGCCCCGCCCCAGCCGCTCAGCCCCGCCCCGCCCCGCCCCGCCCCAGCCGCTCAGACCCGCCCCAGACCCGCCCCGCCCCAGCCGCTCAGACCCGCCCCAGACCCGCCTCAGCCCCGCCCCACCTCAGCTGCTTAGCCCCAGCCCATACTTAATTTATCATGCATCCGTGAGGTTGAACACAACTTGGTACATGTGTGGAGGTCAGAGGACAATTTGTAGCAACCAGTTGCAGCCAATTCTTTTCTGCTACGGTGCTGGACCCAGAGATCGAACTCAGGCGGGCAGGCTCGGTAGCAAACGCCCCTACCCACTGAGCCATCTCACCAACCCCTGGCTCTATTCTCTTCAGGATGTCTACAAACGTTTATCTGTGTATGTCTATGATAGGGTGAATGAAGGATCGAAACTCAGAACAACACAGCCTATGTCCATTTGATTTCTTGCTGTGACCTCCAAATTCTGGAGCACAGAGAACACCCAGAACAGTGGTGGTACACAGTAGTGTCAACACCAGGGTGACTGGGAAATGCCAGTGGTCACTGCTGACGGCTGGACCCCAGTGAAGGAGGCAAGGGTGTGGGCTCAACCTGGATCTGGGTGAGTTTGGAGAACTCCATCAGTTCTTACCGCCTCAGTTTCTCTATCAGTAAGCAGGGGTGGAGAGAGCCAAAGGGTGGAGAGATAAAATGACATATCTACAGCTATTGTTGCCTGGAGCCTCAGGAGTGCCCACAGGTTGTGATCAAAGAGTATCCTTTAGGGATGTCCCTGGCGCCAGCCCCAGCCAGCCACACGCATTAGACACATAGTCATTCTTTTTTTTTTTTTTTTTTTTCCTTTTCTTTTTTTCGGAGCTGGGGACCGAACCCAGGGCCTTGTGCTTGCTAGGCAAGCGCTCTACCACTGAGCTAAATCCCCAACCCCCACATAGTCATTCTTATGTAGTTCTATGATTCCTGGGCAAGCTTCAGCCCTGGTCTCTCAGCTGCAGTCCCTTAGTATCCCCCCCAGGGAGGGTCACCACTCCGTCCCTGGGCTACCCCAGTATCCTGGATCACTATCCACGAGACGCTGCCGCCCCTACCACTGTCCTCGAATCTCTCTCAAACCCACCAAGATGTCAGGCTCCCTGGGCCTCAGATACTAACCTGCATCCGGGTAGCTGTGTAAGTGAGTAGCTATGTATCCCACACGGCTGTGTGCTTAACTTCTCTGTGCCTCAGCTTCCCCACCCTTTAGGCGCTTGGGTCTTGCATGATATTTGGGGACCACCACCCCTTTTTATTTAATTTGGGTGCCATGTCTGAGCCAAGCACACATGTGTGGGCTGGCAGAGGTCAGCACGGAAAGGGGAGCCTCTTGGGACTCCAGGAGCCCGCTCTGGTCTCTTCTGACCGATGTGTGACTTTGGTAGGTCACTTGTTCTCTTGGGACACTTTTCCACTCCTTCCTCTGTAACATGGACGGGCTAACACAAACATGTTTTCCACTAAACCAAATTCAGGGTTTGGTTTCTGACAAGACCACATGGGCAAACAGACCTTCCCGAGGAACGAAGGCAGCCAAGGTCTTCCGTCTTTACCTTTGTTGTCTAAGACCTTGTCGTCCTCGAAGTCCATTCCGGAGGACTTGGGATCCTCCTTGTCACAGTTCACCAACAGGATGGCGCCGTGACCGTCTGGGCCCCAGGTCCAGGTGCTCTGGGAACATCAGGAGGGTAAAAGACACCGTGGGGGAACTATCTCAGGTCCCTTCAGCCCTTGGGAGACAGGCTGCTGGCTTTCTCTCACCTCCCACTTTGTCTGGCCAAAGAGTGGACTTCTCATGACTCTAAATATCACCAAATCTGCCCCAAATGTAGGATGTGTGAGTATTTGTTAAAGACCGCATCTACTCTGACCAAGGTTAGTTCAACTTCTAATCCTCCTGTCCCTACCTCTGAGATCCAGTCTATGTGGTGCGGGTCATTGAACCCACGATGTCAAACACGTTAGTCAAGCACTCCACCAACTAAACTACATCCTGGCCTCAACTCATATTTTTTTTTGTTTTATTTTAATTTTTAAATAAAGGAGCCTGATAGCGAGGTACACTTTAAAGGCCCTTTAAAAATGTCGACTTGACCAAGAAACCGAGTCAAGTACTTAAGAGCATCAAGATTCTGATCCACACAGCTACTGTCACGTGACCCCATGGTCCGCTCCTTCCCGATGTGAGGGCGAGTCTCGGTTCCAGGCTCCATCTGCCCAAGGATGGATTACATTGGCCAATAAAGGGGCCAATCATTTGAAGACTGCAAAAGTGTATGCTAGCCTCAAGCAGAAAACCGTGTGGCCAGTTCTGAAGTGGGGGGGACACTCTGGAGTTCACACACAGACCCTAGGCTGACAGTGTGAACGTCCCCTTCTGCATCCCAACCAACCATGTTTCCGCAACACGCACCCCCCCGCCACGCCTCGGTTCTTTCTCCCTCCACCCTTGTTTTCGTCCTTTCCCTGTCATCACCCACCCCTGTACCCAGCTCCGTGGGACACTCATCTACTGGTCACTAACGTCCGGGGAGTATTTCTGAGCCACAGCTGAGACCCATCTGTTAATTTTTTTCTATTACCTGGGTGACTCTAGAAATCCCAGCGTGAAGCTAATACCATTTCCGAACCCACGGTTGGTTATAAATGTGATCTCATAAGAGAGATGGGAGTATACACAAGCCGAAAGGCCAAGCTCCCACGCCTGGGGCACAGGACAAGTTTACATAATGGCGACGCTGCTCATCTTATCACCACAAGGGGGCGCCACATGAGAGCACAGCGGCCCTGAAGCGAGTACTGACTGATATTTGAGCCTTACCTGATCCTTCCCAGCTGGGGCTGGCTTCGCTTTGCCAGTGCGGGTGACATCCGCACTCAGGGAGAGTTCTGAAATCCGAGAGAGGAGATCTGGTGAGAGCGAGGCCGCGGGACTCCCAGAGTGACCCTGAAGGACAGGTCTCCCCAAAGCATGTCCCTCTGGTTTGTCCCCAAGGAGCCACACTACAATTTAGAGGGCAGAGCCAGGACTTCCAAACACTGTGCCCTTCGGGGGTCGTGACTGTGATGCCAAAGCAGTTCCGGCCAACCCAGTGAAGCCTCCATATATCCTGCCAGGTGGCTCAGTTTTTTTGTAATCTGTGAGATGGGATCGTAGGGCCAAGCTCACTGGGTTAAATGTAAGGATTAAACGTAACATCTTGGCACAGGGTCTGGCACTGGGGTGAGCCTCACTTAATTTAAATGTATAGTTACTTATGAATGAAATCCATCAATGAAATGAAACCTGGAGGTTTCACATACAATATACACATTCAATACACACTTACATAAAAAGACCATGCTGTTAAGGTCCGATCTCATTAATTTAATGTTTAAAAACTTAGATAAAAGGTCTTTCTCTGTTGTCCAGGCTAGCGTCAACCTTGTGAACTCCGTGATTCTAAGAATGATTTTTTTAAAGTGATTTTTAAAATGTGCATTGGTGTTTTTCCTGCATGTATGTCTGTGTGAGGGTGTCCGATCCCCTGGAACTGGAGTTACAGACAGTCGTGAATTGCCATGTGGTTGCTGGGAATTGAACTCAGAACCTCTGGAAGAGCAGTCAGTGCTTTTGACCACTGAGCCATCTCTCCAGCCCCTAAGAATGGATTTTTAAAAAAATATATAATTTTCATATTTAATTTTGTGTGTATGTGGTGAGAGGTAATACTGTGGTTGCCCATGGAGACCAGAAGAGGGCGTTGGATCCTCTGTAGCTGGGGTTAGAGGTGGTTGTGAGCCACCCCATGTGGGTGCTGGGAGCCACATCCTGTTGGAGAGTTACACACTCTTGACCACTGAGCCATCTCTCCAGCAACACTTATAGGTTCTATCTAAAGATGAATGGTGGGCTGGAGAGATGGGTCAGCTGTTAAGAGCACTGACTGCTCTTCCAGAGGTCCTGAGTTCAAATCCCAGCAACCACATGGTGTCTCACAACCATCTGTAATGGGATCTGATGCCCTCTTCTGGTGTGTGTGAAGATAGTTATGGTGTACTCATATAATAAATAAATCTTTTAAAAAAGATGAATGGTAAAGAAATACAAATATATGTGCACATGTGGGTTATTAATCTGATAAAACACAGAACTATCTGCTAAAGCAATATGTGCGCATGAGTGTATATGTGTGCCAATGTGCGCATGAGTGTATGTGTGCATGTATGTATGTGTGTTTGTATGTGTATGTATGTATACATTGTGTGTGTTTATATGTGCATGTGTTTATGTGTCTGTGAATGTGTTTGTACGTATGTGTGTATATATTGTGTGTATGTGTGTTTATGTGTGTATACATATGCATGTGTGTATGTGTGTGTGTATGGTGTATATGTATGTGTATATGTGTATATCCCTGCATGTGTGTATGTGTGTATATATGTATGTGTATATGTGTGTATGTGTGTGTCTCTGTGTATGCATGTATGTGTGTGTATGTATACATGTGTATACATGTATGTGTGTGCATATATGTGTATATGTATGTGTGTGTGGGGTAAAGCATTTATAAGATATAGAGACCTGTGCATAGAATCCACGTACCCACTTCCTACCCTGGAGAGCAGTTATTACACTGTGATGTGAGTCTTCGTCAGAGTTCCATGTAGCTGGAAAGTCACTGTCACTGAGGGCCTCTGACCTTAATCCTCTGCCTCTCGAGAGCTGGGAGGAACGGAACCCGGGGCTCCGTGCTCCCTAGGGAAGTTCTCTCCCCTCACTCACGCTCGGCCTGCCATCTGTGTTTATGTAACTCTCTGGGGAGGGATGTTTATGAAACACCAGATATAAGGATAGCTAGAGATGATCAGTTTTCTTTGCTTACTTGAAAGTAAGATCTAGTCACAACATGTCATGGGGAGAAGCCTTGTTGAGGTATGAGGGGGCAGTTCTAGTTCCTCCCTCTCTGCCTTCCTTCTTCCTCTATGTCTTCCTCCCTCCCTCCTTCTTTCCCTCCCTCTCTTTTTTCCTTCCTTTTAGAGACAGGGTCTCACTAATTTGCCCTGGCTGGCCTTGAACTCACGGAGACCTGCCTGCTATGCTTCCAGGTGCTGGGATTAAAGGTGTGCACCACGGCAGCTCTTCGGTATCCTGGTCATTACTTACCCACCCCGGTGAGGTAGAGCAGGGCTTGGGTTGATGAGGTCTTGGGTCCGTAATAGGAAATTCGAACCTACAAGACAATAGCAGACTGCTTATGATTTCTCTTAGTCATTCAACAAACAAGTTTGAGTTGTGCTGCCCATTGTGGGTGGTGCCATCCCTGGGCTAGGGGTCCTGGGTTCTATAAGAAAGCAGGCTGAGGAGCCGTGAGGAGCAAGCCAGTAAGCAGCATCCCTCCATGACTCTGTATCAGTTCCTGCCTCCAGGTCCCCACCCTGTGTGAGTTCCTGTCCTGACTTCCTTCATGATGAACAGCAACATGGAAATGGAAGCCAAACAGACCCTTTCCTCCACAATGTGCTTTTGGTCACGATGGTTCATCACAGCAACAGTAACGCTAACAAGTTGTATCTTGAGACATTCTTGGAAGGGGGGCAGGGGCTTAACAGCTGGAAATGGGGTACAAGAGGCATTAGGAGGAAGAAAGAGCAGGTGATAGCCGTGGAGCTGGACTTCGGGTTGTCTCTCGGGGACCCAGGAGCAGGCCCTCAGCTGTATAGCATGCGCTCTCTATGCAGGCTGGGGAAGGGAGTTGGGGGAGTCAGGTGTACCTCAGGGATATAGGATGTGAAGCTCTGGGCTCATTCAGTCCCTCTGCCCAGCAATAATTGAAATAAATAAGTAACTAGAAACCTAGAGAGGGGTGTCTGATTGACTCAGCTGCCGGGGAGGTGAGGCATTGGGAGCCAGAAGCTTGAGTGACATGAGCTGGAGACACCAAAAGAAGCCAAAGAGGTACAAGGAAAGGAGCCTGCGGTGACATGCTGAGGGGACACACTAAGGAGTGTCTAAAGGAACATACTGAGGAGTGTCTGAGGGGACACACTGAGGAGAGTCTGAGGGGACACACTGAGGAGAGTCTGAGGGGACACACTGAGGAGAGTCTGAGGGGACACACTGAGGAGAGTCTGAAGGGACACACTGAGAAGAGTCTGAGGGGATACACTGAGGAGAGTCTGAGGGGACACATTGAGGGTCTGAGGGGACACACTGAGGAGAGTCTGAGAGGACACACTGAGGAGAGTCTGAGGGGGACACCACACTGAGAAGAGTCTGAGGGGACACACTGAGGAGAGTCTGAGGGGACACACTGAGGAGAGTCTGAGGGGACACACTGAGGAGAGTCTGAGGGGACACACTGAGGGTCTGAGGGGAACACACTGAGGAGAGTCTGAGAGGACACACTGAGGAGAGTCTGAGGGGGACACCACACTGAGAAGAGTCTGAGGGGACACACTGAGAAGAGTCTGAGGGGACACACTGAGGAGTGTCTGAGGGGACACACTGAGGAGAGTCTGAGGGGACACACTGCGGAATGTTCAAGGGAATGCAACCCCACCCCCACCCCAGCTTTCGGTTTCACCCCACCCACCAGGCCCCATCCCACCCCACCCACCATACTCACCTTCTGGTCATCTATCCTACTGCTGGCTGCTTTCATCTGTAGGGTCACCTCCAGCTTGGGGTCCAGAGGCCATTTAGAGGCCCCCGTGGTACTCTTCTTGGATGGAGGACCATGGATGACATCTACAACAACTTCTGGGGAGGCTGTGATGCTGAAGGACGTGGAGCCCCTTGGAGCAGAGCTGTGAAGCGACAGAGGCAGGCTGAGGCACCCATGATGAGATGGCCCACCGCCATGTTGGCCCCAGACATCCTTTTCCCAGCAGGAGGAAATGCAGGCCAGCACTGGGCTTGCCCTGGCCAGAGAGTGAATCTGGTAACGTTGCCAGGAGGGACTGAGAGCACAGAATGGCAGTCCTCTTGACTGGAGGCCTTACACTCGGACCAGAGAGACTGCAGAGGGAGGTGGATGTCAAAGGCACCTTCCACACACCCGTAGAGCAGTGTGCACACAGGGGACCATCACCAGTGGGCATGCCAAGGGGCATCACACACAGGGGGCTAGAGAGATGGCAGTACCCCTTCCCCCCACAAATAAAGACCCCACAAATATAACAACAACTGAAACAAAATCACACAGATTTCTGGAGTTCTGGCAAAGCAAATGTTCTCTGTGTGTTTGTGTGTGTGTGTGTGTGTGTGTGTGTGTGTGTGTGTGCGTGCGTGTGCCTGTATGTGTGTGAGAGAGACAGACACAGACAGACACAGACAGACACAGACAGACACAGACAGACACAGACAGGGTCTCTGTGTAGCCAGGCATGGCCCGGAACTCACTCAGTAGACCAGGCTGACCTGACCTGTAATTCACAGAGATCTGCCTGCCTCTGCCTCAACTGTTGGGATTAAAGGCGTCACCACCACCACCACCCGTAGGAACAGCAGATCTTCTTCAGGCTCATCCTCATACAAAGCAACTGGATCAGGGGAGAGATACACTTTAAAATGCAACAGGAGTTGGGTTGGGCTGTGGTGGTGCAGTCCATTAATGCCAGCACTCCGGAGGCAGAGGCAGGTGGATCTCTGAGTTTGAGGCCAGCCTGGTCTACAGAGGTAGCTAGCTCCAAGACAGAGAAACCCTGTCTGTGGATGTGGGAGGTGTGGGGTGGGAAACGTTTGAAGGAGGAGAGAGAGAGAGAGAGAGAGAGAGAGAGAGAGAGAGAGAGAGAGAGAGATGAGAGAGAGAGACGACAGAGAGACAGAGAGACAGAGAGACAGAGAGAGACAGAGACAGAGACAGAGACAGAGACAGAGATGCAAAGGGAAGGTTAGTTCCGAGTCTTTTCCTGAGTCTTTGCCCTGGCAAGAAGGTGTGTCTGGGACGAGGGCAGGGTCTCCAGAGAGTTTAGGTTTCAGTTTCTGGGAATCTATCCTGAGAGACCAGAGCTATCCATCTAGAGGCTCCAGGCTACCATGTGCTTAATCTGCAATGCACTCTCGATGTCCCACGTTCTCTTTGTGCGTCACTGCTCTGAGAGCTTCCTGCTGACCTCATCCCATTACGTGACAGCCTTCTGTTGACTCTGCCCCTTTCCCCTGTAAGCTGGATAGAAGAAGCTGTACTTCTTTTTTTTTTTGGTTCTTTTTTTTCGGAGCTGGGGACCGAACCCAGGGCCTTGCGCTTCCTAGGCAAGCGCTCTACCACTGAGCTAAATCCCCAGCCCCGAAGCCGTACTTCTTAATAAACTCACTTAGCATTAACCACCAGCTTGAGTGTGATCTTCTGGCCTCGGCTTTGCCCTCTTTGTTTTTCTCATCTCCCGTCCCCTTGGGACCCTGTCTCTGAAGAACAACCTGCGGCTGGACCTGGTGGGAGGGCATTGCCGAGTGAACATAGCAGAAGGATTGTCTCCAAGGACACCTCTCTCCCCCCTCCTCTGGAATGCGTACACACACACACACACACACACACACACACACACACACACCTCCAGAGACCTGCTGTAGCCAAGGTGCGGTCCTTGACACAGGGGCGGCAGCCTCAGCCTCCCTGGAAACTGAGGTGGTTTCCAAGGTTTACTCCCCAGATCTGCTGCTGCGTATCCATGGGTAGGAGCCCAGAGGTCTGAGCTTCCTCGTGTCTCCAGGGTGCTCCGGGCACCCTCAGGCATGAGAACCACACCCAGGAAGCTACTGATAGGGGCTGCTGAGTTACCCAACTGAGCGGAAGCTAAGGGATCAGGAACTCAGGCTCAGCGAGGCACACATAAAGTCGGTGGCTGAGAAAGCCTGTATTTTATTTTATTATGATTATTTTTATGAGGCAACTGGAATTGTTTCATTTCAAAGTCAACAGGACCTGCTGGACAGGGGGAAGAGTCCAGGTTTCTTTCTAAGAGACTCTGAGGTGAAGAAGCTGGGAGGTGGGGACAGGGAGGAGCTGCCGGCTTGGGTCAGCCAAACTCGGACAAGGGTGATGGAAAGTCAGTGGGAGTTGAGGAGTGACAAAGACAGCCACAGCGAGGCCAGTGGAGGAGGAAGGTTCCGCGGCAGGTGTGGAGGAGCCTGATTTCTGGAACATTCCCCATCCTTCCTCTTTTCCTCACACCCATCTTTTGACTCCACACCACACTCCAGGATCAGAGCTACCTACGGGAGCAAAGAGGGCAGAGAGGGACTTTTCCTGGAGGACTGTGGGAAAAGGTTAGGGATGGTTTGGAGCCTGCCCTGGGAAACCCGCAAGAGAATGAACAGACAAGTGTTTTGTTTTTTAGTATATCTCTCCCCTTCACTCCAAGGTGAGTCTAAGGTGATTAACTTTGTTCCACTCACTCAAAACACCACTAAGCGTAAGGTCTGGCCCTGTCTGCGCATGCGCAGAGACGGAGCAATACTTTGCCTAGTTCACAGTATTCATTTACTCAACCCCCAGCGTAGGTCTGAGTCCTATTGTGGACACCTTTTAGTGTCCCCCACCTCCAGATCATCTCAAACTACTGGTGGCCTCTGCTTTGTCCCCTGAACACAAGTGAGGGCCTTGTTTCCTGGTCCCCACCCTCGTGCGCTTAGGCCTCGGTCCCTGGACTTACTGGGCTGCACAAACAGCAGCTCTGGCGTAACGGCTTGTTCACATAGCACTGCCTGGGCGGGGAAGTTAAAATTATTTATTATCTGTCTGTCTATTTACTTACTTGTTTATGTCAGATCCTGGTTGTGGCCATGTGAAAGGCACAGGACTTGAGGTTGAGCCCCAGAACCTATGTATTAAAGCTAAGCGTGGGGGCGTGTGCTTGCAATCCCAGTGCTGGCGAGGCAAAGACGGGGAACCCAGGCCTTGAGAAGGGCAGAAGTTCTTCCAATGCTTCACCCAAGCTGCACAACCTGCACCTCTCCTCCTGCCCCCAACCTAGGACACCCCTCCCATTCTTGTATTCTCTTAGCACCGACTGGGCATGCCCCTGTATCGACTCTTCCCAATGGAACAGACAAACATCCACAATTTCATCACCAACCCTATCTGGTCAAATGTGTCTGCTCTGATCTCCCCGTTTGAAAACCGACATCAGGATCGGCAAGATGGTTCAGCGGACAAAGGGGCTCGCTGCCAAGCCTGATGAACTGAGTCCCTTTACCAGAGCTCGCGTGGTGAGTGGAGAGAGCTTACTCCCACAGGCTGGCTTCTGATCTCCATACACAGAGTCTGAGGAATGACACCTGAGTTTGTCCTGGCCTCCACAGGCTCCCACACAAACCCTGCATCTACAAACATGTACACACCTTCAGACACTTATGAAAAAAGCATCTGGGACCTAGACTTACAGAGAGAGCTAGGCTGGGAGCCTGGCAAGGATGCCGGGTTAGCTCTGGTCCCTGTCATCTCCTTAGCACCCACCCTAGTTTGTCCTTTGGGGGTAGGGAGCCTCTGATGACACCAGGCTTCCTTTTTCCTGTGTCCCCAGCCTCTCACCAGTGGCCTGGGGACCACTCAGACCTGGGGTGTTTTCTGGCTGCTGAGGTCAGACAGCCACTGACCCACTGACCCTGGGCACCTCCCAGAGGCTTTTATAGACATCACTCTGGCTACAATGCTCAGCTCTGTGAGGGAAGCTGCTGCAATTCCCACATGAAAGGCTGCCTCAGACTCCACCCACGGGGCTTCCTCCACTGTCTTGTGTGACCTAGAACCTGGCAAAGGTCTCAGTGCTCACTCAGTAGGTACTCAGCTTATATTTGTTGAATGAACAAGGGAATGGTAGAATGATCAAATGAACTGTTGGGGATCTGTCGGGTACTGTGCAGAGTACCTAATAAGCAGCACCTTGGAGTACCTAACAAATAGCACTGTGGAGTACTTAACAAACAGCACTATTGAGCACCTAACAAATAGCACCGCAGAGTACTTAACAAACAGCACTGCAGGGTGCTCAACAGACACATTTGGAGTTGTCACACTTAACCCTTAAAGTCATTTCACGAGATAAGAAAACTGATGATCAAATGCCCAAGCCCTCTCCACCGTCCGTCTACAGCAGGGACGATTTCTCCCTTGTTAGGCAACCCGGTATTTCCCTGCGTTGAGGGCCAGGCAGTGATATTTATACTTCGCAGAGAACTAAGTGGCGTGGTAAGTCCCACACCTCCGGCTTATCTCTCTAGCAGATCTATTGCCCAGAACCTGAGCTGGGTCAGCAGTGCCCAGCCCCTACCAGCCCCACCCTGCCCCCACAGGCCCAGGATCTGCCCCTCTCACCCACGGACATCCAGCGGGGTCGCCGTGCCCACCACACACACGGCATGGGTGGGCTCCTCAGGGGCCACATGGATCACCGCACCCTGGGCCATCCTCGGGCAGCAGGGAGCAGGAAACCCCTGGGCTGGTTCCTTTATAGTGCCAGGCAAGCCCATGAGTCAGCACCTGCCCTGCCCTGGAGGCCCAGCCCTTCTCCACTCAGGTGCCCCAGTGACTGCTGAGCCTTCTCTACCCTGGGCCATCCAGGACCCCCTGAGGGTGTTCTCTGTGAGGTCGGCAACAGCAGAAGAGTAGGGCACTGGGAAGCCTGTGAGGGAAGAGCACAGGGTGTGCCTTAGACAACCCTGCCTGGGCCAGGACATCTTGCCCAAGCACAATTAACAGGACATTGAAAAGAAGGGGAGAAAGGCAGGAGAAGGCTAAACAGGAGGGTATCCTGGGCTTGGCTGACCCCCAACCCCCAATCTTCTCATAGGACCCCTCTCTCTGCTGAAATGCTCTCTGGACAGCCTGTGAAACTTGAGCTGTTGCAGTCCCCTCCCCCATTTCATCCTTGAAGCATCTCTGAGGTCAGCCCACATCATCACACCCACTTTCCAGATGAAGAAACTGAGGCACCAGGCTCCGCAGCCAATCAGGATTTGAACAGAAGCATGACCACAGGGTAGGGCAGTCTGTCCCGGTGACGTGGTCTTTTCAAACCTTAGGACAAAGACTTCTTACTGTAACACCAAGCATCTGAGGGCAGGTCTTTGCCAGCCCATTTTATAGATGAGAAAACCGAGGCTCAGAGAAGAAAAACACACTTGTCCTGAGGGCCATGGATTGCCTGTTGCTTGACCTAGAGTTGAGGTTTGCTGCATACCTTGGCTGTATGACTCTATGGGATCTTCCCCAGAAGACCAGATGGTGCAAGTGTGGGCCGTACCTGCCCTGAGGGCACTTGAGAGCACTTGAGGGCGCTGCACTTGGTGCCAGGGCTGTCTGCTAATGGGTAAACTGGGGGTGGGTGTGGACAAGTCCCAACAGGGAGCACCCAGAGGAGGTGTGCTTCAGAGGCTGTGGAGAGCACAGGGTGTTTGGGGGGCTGTAGACCTGGGCTTTTCTTCTCCATTGGCTTCACATCAGAGGCTGCAGGATTAGGTAGACTTAAGCACATGGCTTCCTTGCCAGCGTCTCCAGAGTTGGGTCTCAGCACACGTGCGTGTTGGAGGGGAGGCTGCTGGGGCTCCGAGAGGCTGAAAAGGCTCCTGGGTCCAGAGATCCCTACATAGGAGCAAGGACCAGGGTCACTTCCTGTCCTCAGGGGGTTAGGTACAAAAGCCAGTGTCCGCCATAGGATAACAACAGAAGTCCTTTTTGTCCCTCCTGTCCCTCTATCATGTGAGTCCTGGGCGTCAAACACAGTTCCCAGGCAAACACCACCTCCCTGTCCCCAGCTTGACTTTTGAAACAGGGTCTGTCATTGACCGGGACCCACTAAGTACACTCTGCTGGCTTCCAGTGAGTCGCAGAATGAGTCTCTGCCCCTTCAATGCTGGGATTCAAGCGCTGGCCTCCCCCCCTGCAGGGCCTGTGTTACACACCTGTGCACATCTGTGTGAGCGTGTGAGCCCACATGTGAGTGTGTGAGCCCGTGTATGAGTGGGTGAGCGAGTCAGCGTATGAATCTATGAGCCCACGTACGAGTGTGTGAGCCCGCGTGTGAGTGTGTAGAAGCCACTGGGCAATGTTGAGCATCTTCCTCCATTGACAGCCACTTTATGTTTTGAGACAGGGTCTCTCACCGAACCCAGAGCTTGCTGATTGGCTGGATCTGCTGGTTAGTAAGCTCTACATATCCCTTGTCTCTGCCTCCTCCCCTCACAGTCCCCCTCCCTCCCCCATCCTCTGCCCCTCTGCTACTGCCCCTGCCTTTTTATGAGGGTGCTGGGTGTTGGTATCAGGAATTGCTTTCACCTCCAGCAGTGACACTGTCCGGTCACTGTTGCCATGGCAACAGCCATACATTCCCAGTATACCTTTGGCTTAGTTCCCAACTTCACCTGGGAGCAGTTACATCATATTCCAAATAAAAAGCAGGCATTTTCTGCCCTTTCTCTCTTTTCTTTCTCTCGTCCCTTCCCCTTCTCTTGTTCTCCCATTAAATCTCTCCACGCGGAACCGTGTTGGCTTCCTGTGCTTTTTCCGGGCGTGGGCCGATATTTAAACAACGACACCGAGGAGGGGATCCAAACTCAGGTCCTTGGGCTTGCAAGGCAAGCACTTCACTGACTGAGCCGTCATCCCAGACTTACCCACTGGTTGTTGAGAATTGTATGTTTTCAAGATGCACAGTGTGCTGTGGGATGTTTTCCTTGTTGTTAAGCAATAATATCATTATCATTATTATTGGTTATCATTATTATTAGAAGTGGTACTATCATCATTATTATTTATTATTATTATTATCATCATCATTATTATTGCTATCTTTGTGCGATGCATGCATGTATGGGGGACAGAGGACAAATCTGTGGATCTGATCTCCCCTGCTACCTTTACCTAGGTTCCAGGGATCAAACTCTGGTCGTCAGGCTTGGCAGCAAGCCCCTCTACCGGCCGAGCCATCTTGCTGACCCAAGGTCGCCATTGTCAAATGATGGTTACAGTCAAGCTATCTCTTCACGTAGGAAACTGTCACATTTTCTTTAGCCTGCCCTTTTTGATGGGCACTTATATTTACCGCCGCTCTCCCAAATACCGATTTATCGTTCTATGCCCAGAAGTGGGATCGCAGAGCAGAGTCAGACACTTTTCCAAACGATTCCATCAAACCACACCTACCTGAGCCCGCTCCTCTTATCCTTGTGCCATCCCTGTTTGTTTGGTTTCTGTTTCCACGGTGTCATTTGCCACGGATGTCGCTGTCGATGAGACCCGCAAATGCTTCAGATGTCGGGGTATCGAGCGTTAATCAGCGGAGGCCTTGCAGACACTGGACTACTTTGAAGATTCACCCCTGTGCTTTGACGTTGAAGACCCCGTTCCCATCTCTCCGATGGCAACTTGAGGGCTGAGCCGGCAGCCTTCAGAAGTAACATTGACATCTGAACTTGAACCTGGGGAGGGTTTAAAATAACACAGACACCTACACTTTCCTCAGGCATGCGTGGGTGATTCTCTTCCTGAACTTGTTTATTTGCCCAGTGGATTCACACCCAGCAGAAAGTTGCTGGGCAGGGCACAATGACCAGGTGTGGCCAACACAGCCCGGGGCTTCTTGGCTCCTCTGTGCTTCTGCTCCCTGTCTCCCAGACCTCACCAAGCTCCTCAATTGTTGAAGCATCATCTGTCACTCGAGGGCCCTGCCAGGGCAGCGTGAGCAAGCTTCTGGTAGTTACGGAAGTCATAAGTAGCCATGGCGCATGCTTGCATCCCTTGGCTGTTCCCCTGCTCTCCCAGCTGCAGTAGCTGGCTGTTTGTCTGGCTCTTGGTGCAGTTCCTCCTGCCACTGGAAGGTACACTATCTTCTAGGTCTCAAGGATTCAGGCCTTGGCTTCTTTGGGATGCTATTGTTTCAGAACTCGGGCTCATAGTCTATGTGACCCAAGAAGCTAGGCGGAGCCACCCGATCTCAAGAAGCCAATTAAAGCAACCACAGAAATAGCAAAAAGGTTGGGGATTTAGCTCAGTGGTAGAGCGCTTGCCTAGGAAGCGCAAGGCCCTGGGTTCGGTCCCCAGCTCCGAAAAAAAAAAAAGCAGGAAAAGGAGATTTAGTTAACGTGGCCACAGTGGGAAGAGGGACAAAGAGATGCAGTGAGCCTCTCAAGTCCATCTTCAGGGTCCTGAAGTGAGACTGAAATTTAAATATTGGGCCGGAGAAATTGGCTCAGGGAGTAAGAGTGCTTGCTGCTCTTGCAGAGGACCCGAGCTCAGTTCACAGCCATTTGGAACTCCACTTGCAGGAGATCTGTCACCCTCTTCTGGTCTACTGTGAGTGCGCGCGTGCGCGCGCACACACACAAAAATAAAAATAAAATTTGAGAGTTTTTTTAACTTTTAAATAAAGGGTCGGGGATCTGCACATCTAACCACATCATGGTCAAGGGGTCCTGCCGACTGCTGACCTGTCATTATCTGGGCTCCAGTTTCTTCAGAAGGGTAATCTAGGGAGTTGTTGGCACTGTGGGGAATCTTTTGTGGGAGACGATTTTCCAGCTTTTTCCTTTGCCTACCATGAGATAGCCAGGTGGACTCCAGCGTTGGCGTGGTCCACCATTAATAATCTGATAGTCAAAGTGAGGGACACAAGAGTCTCTAAAATATCTTTCTCTCTGGGAGGCCAGTTACATTGTGATGGCTGATATATGGCCCCTGAGTGCAGAGAATATCCCAGGGCTACTGAGTGCACCCTGAGCCTGGGCGACCCTCTCACCTGCCTGAGAGAAAGGGTCTGTCTGTAAGAACACACGACGAGAACGCACAGTGGAGTTGCTGCTCCACTCCTGCCACTCAGATCTGACAGTGGAGACTGTCACAAAGGCCTTGTTAATTCAGGAATAAGAGATCCTTCTGGGCTGGGAGCTGGTAGTGCACGCCTTTGATTCCAGCACTGGGGAAGAAGAGGCAGGTGGATATCTGTGAGTTCGAAGCCCGCCTGGTCTACAAAGTGAGTTGCAGGGTCATCCAGAACCACATAGAGAAACTCTGTATTGAAGGGTTTGGGGGGCGGGGAGATAATATTCTGAAGCCAGATATGACTGGCTATGGCCTGGTAACGTTCACGCCATGCTTAACGACCATGTTTTAGTGCAATCACACTTCCATGAAGTTCTCACAGTAAAAGAACAAAAAGAAGTCACAAATCAGCGATGTGTGGTGGCGCGCACCTTTGATCCAGCACTTGGGAGGCAGAGGTAGGCAGAGGCAAATCCGTGAGTTCGAGGCCAGCCTGGTCTATCCATCAAGGTCTAGACCAGCCAGGGCTACAGAGAAACAAAACAAAACCCACTCATAAATGAAGGCTTTTTTTTTTCAGATATACTGGTGGGAACATCAGGTAGATACTGGTGGGAACATCAGGTAGACGGTTACAGAAGCTCAGGGAAGCTCTGCTGCGGACCGCAGAGACTGTCTGATGATATTCTGAGGGCTGAGGTGCTAGAAGTTGGTGGTTTGTTACATCACATCCCCCAAGACCTCAGTGCCAGTCACAGGGGTCACATCAGACGCTGATTTTGCTCCCAGATCTGCAGCTCCAGGGGAACTGATGCTCTCTGGCCTCCACCGGCACCCCCACACTTGTGGTGTATATGAACTCATGAGGGCACACACTACACACTATGCTGGCAAGTCTTGGGTCAAATTGACAAAAGATAGCATTGTCTGAAAGGAGAGAACCTCAATTGAGAAATCCATAAGACTCAGCTGTAGGGTTTTTTTTAAAATTAGTGAATGGTGGGAGGGGCCAGCATGTTGTAGGCGATGCTATCCCTGGAGTGGTGGTCCCGGGTTCTATAAGAAGGCAGACTGAGTGAGCCAGTAACTGGCTCTCCTCCACAGCCTCTGCATCAGCTCCTGCCTCCAGGTTCCTGCCCTGCTTGACTGAGTTCCTGTCCTGACTTCTTACAACGATGAACAGTGATGTGGAAGTGTGAGCCTAATAAAACCTTTCCTTCTCAACCTGCTCTTTGGTCACAGTGTTTCATCATGGCAGCAGAAACCCTAAGAAACACACACACACACACACACACATACACACACACCATACACAGACACAGACACACACACACACACACACCATACACACACAGACACACACACACCATACACACACAGACACACACACAGATACACACACACCATACACACACAGACACACACACAGACACGCACATACACAGACACAGACACACACACAGACACGCACATACACAGACACAGACACACACACAGATACACACACACCATACACACACACACAGACACACACACACACCATATACACACACAGACACACACATGCACATACACACACACACACCATACACAGACATACACAAACACAGACACACACATACATACACACACACCATACACAGACACACACACACACACACACACCAAACACCACACACACAAACACACAGAGACACACACACACCATACACACACACAAACACACACACACACCATACACAGACACAGACACAGACACACACACACCATACACAGACACAGACACACACATGCACATACACACACACACCATACACAGACATACACAAACACAGACACACACAGACACACACATACATACACACACACCATACACAGACACACACACACACACACCAAACACCACACACACAAACACACAGAGACACACACACACCATACACACACACACACACACACACACACACACACACACACACCACAACTGGGCTAGTCTGGAGGAAGAACCCTGACTAGACTTCCGGTGTGATTCAACTGCCTTCTCTACCTTTCTGGTCTGCTTGCTCTCACCAGGATAGGTGAAACTATTGACACAGCTGTGCTCCACCCACACACTTAGGGACTCTTCTGGCTTTGGCATGGCAGTGCGATGTTATCTTGCTCTTTTGGGAGCTCCAGGCAGCTGGCCCCTTGCCAGCAGAACCCCAGAACCCCTTCTCTGTATGCTGCCCAGTTGCCCACTGCCTGCCGCAAGCTCGGCTTGATCTGCTCACTCGCACATTCCAAGTTCCCCTTATCAGCCACCATCTCTTAAAATTGCACAGCGTGCCAGGCATCACGAGGATGCGCAAATACATGGAAACTTTAAAGACTGTTAAGCTGGAGTCTGCACCGATGCCACCTGGGTAAAGAAACAGCCTTGAGGAGATGTCGGTGATCATCCCCCTGACTGTACCCCTCCACCCCAAGCACAATGGTGCAAGCTTTTCCATCTAGTATGTCCTTGTTTTCCTTTATGGGTTTCACATTATTGTTTGGGCTTGCCTTTGTGTTGACGGATGGATACTGTATGCCTCTGTGACTGGTTTCTTTAATGCCATGCTGCTAGGGGTATTCATCCATGTAACTGTGTAGGATACAGATGGTTCATGGTCTATGTGACCTTTCAGTCCCCGCACATGTAGTAATACAGTTACGCAGCCTACGGGCAGCAGGAGTCCAAGTTTTTGGTTAATACGACCATTGCCAACTTGACATGCGACAAGCCATTTTTCATGGTTGTACTGTTTCCTGTCACCAGCAGCTATGAGTCTCCAGCCACCCCGTCTGTTGCTACCCTCTGCTGCTGTGCTTGACTGCTTGTCTTCTCTGTATCCAGGGAGTATCATACATTCCTTGTTTGTTTGTTTGTGTCCCTGTGTGATGTGTGGGACAGTTGGAGGATGTGAGTAGGGTGGTCAGAGGACAATTTTCAGAAGTGGATTCTCTCCTTTCATCATGGAGGTTCTCAGGATTGAACTCAGGTCTCCCTGCTTGGTGGCAAGCGCCTGGATACCCTGCCAGCACCCCCTTGGGCCTATTTGAACATTGAGTGAGTGGACTCAGGCTTGGTAACGTGAGATTTCTTGTAGATCAGTGACTCTCAAACATCAAAGCACCAGAGTGGCTTTTAGAAGGCCTGTCAGAATACAAATGGGGTCTGGGACTCCATTGCTGGCCTAACATGTACAAAGCCCTGATCCATGCCTGGCACGGCACAAAACAGGCATGATGGTGAATGCCTATAATCCCAGCACTTGGGGGGGGGAAGCAGAGGGTTAAAAGTTCAAGGTTATCCTCAGTTACAGAGCAGGTTGGAGGTCAGTCTGGGCTCCATGAGACCCTGGGTCTAAGAAAATAAATAAATTCCCAGGCTATCTCGCTGGGCTGAGTGGAAACTGTCCGCCATAGTTATGAAGGTGGACTAGCCTGGGAGGGGATGAACAGGGATCCAACTGGGCTTAGGAAACTAAGAAATGGGAATGTTGGGTCTTTGGTGTCTGCCAGACTCCCATATTCCTTAAAGAACACAGACGACTCTTGTCCCTCCCACCTTCTGGATGAAGAGGGACCCAGTCACAGGACACCTCTCAAAGTCACAGCAGCTGCAGAGTGGTAGCTAAGGACCTGACTCCATGCCCCCCGATGGAAGTCATTGCTGAGAATCTCATTGGTGTTCTTCCTTCCCGCTAAAAACCGAGGCTGACACCCACGGTCCTGGGTGTCTGTTAAGGTAACTAATTAACATCGAGCCACGGAGTCAACAACAGCCATGATTCAATTAAAGACCCTCTGGGGTCTGGAACTGCCTTCCATCCTGGCTCCCAGTTCTTCAAAGGCGACAAGGCATCTTTCTTCCTCTAGATTAGGAGGCCCGAGTCTTTGGAGGGCCACGCTGACCATGCTACAGAGGAGCCAGCCCCAAGGGAAGCCATGTCCCTGGCTTTCTATCAGAGCTATGTCAAATCCCTCCCACCAGAGAACAATGAAACTCAGGGACCCTGGTTGGGGGCCCAGCACTGAGAGACAGTCAGTCTTAGGGGAAGCCAGAAGCCTCCATCTTCTCATGAAAAAGTGTCTCCTGTCGTCTTCAAGTCCTAGGGAGTGGCTCTGGCATTTTACTATGGGCATCCGGGAACACATGCCTGCTTTGCCGTCAAGTGTTGTCACACTTCTGTAGACAGACAGATGTCACTTCAGAAGACGCCAACATCAAGAAAGAGTGGTTAAGAAAAAGCGGTTAAGAGACTCCTGGCACGGGAGAGCAGAAAAGCAGCAGTGGAACCAGACGCATCTGACTTTCTGGGGTTTGTTGTTGTTTTGTTTTGTTTTGTTTTTACTTTATATATATATATATATATATATATATATATATATATATATATATATATATATTTAGAATTTCAAAGTGTGTGTGTGTGTGTGTGTGTGTGTGTGCTTAACAGCATGTATGTAGGCACTATGTGTGCACAGTGCCAACAGAGGCCAAAAGAGGGTGTCAGATCCCCTGAAACTGGAGTTACAGAGGGTTGTGAGCCACCATGTGGGTGCTGGGTACCCAGGTCTGCCAGAGTCCTGAGAGCTTTTAACTGCCCAGTCATCTCTCCGGGCCTGACAAATTGTGTTTATGACTTTGCTTTGTTTGGGTTTCTGTGTTTGTTTGTTTGTTTGTTTGTTTGTTTGTTTGTTGCTTTTTGTACTAGTTCTCACTTTGTAGCTCTGGCTATCCTTGAACTCAGTGTATAGACCAGGCTAGCTTTGAGATCATGGAGATCTGCTTGCTTCTGTCTCCTGAGTGCTGGGTTTAAAGGTGTATGTCACCATGCCTTCCTCTTCCTCTTCCTCCTCCTCCTCCTCTTCTTCTTCCTCAGTTACTTCAAATTACATCCGTCCCCCTCACATAGCAACAGTCCACTGAGCGGGTGCACGGTGACCTCTCAGCTGCTCCCAGAAGTCCCTGGGATGGATGCCAGCACTATCTCCATCTTACTAAGGAGAGTAAAGTCCAGAGAGGGTGAGTAATTTATCCTAAGTCACACAGCTAGCGAATGGCCTAGCCAGGATGTGTATCTGGCGCTATCTGATCTGTGTCACAGACATGGTCACTTACTGTCTGGGATACATACAGTGTGCCTTCCACACGTAGCTAATGGATTGAGAGAGTTCGGATCAGAGGCTCCCGATTCTTCCCCCATCCACAGAGCTCTTGCTCCTGAGCAGAGCCCACACAGGGTGCCAAACAAAACCTCAACCCAGTGTGTTGGCCCATCATCCACTTCCTCCCTTGTAAACAGGAAGGCAGGAGGAAAGACAGAGAACCACTTCTGTCTTCAAACTCCGAGTCCCAGAGGGCGGCTTCTGTCCTCAAGCGCTAAGACTTTTCTTTTTGTCCTTCTTGTCTTTACATTTCTTTGTTTTGCTTTGCTTTTTACATTGAAGAGGCCCCTGACTCTTTCCTCCATTTTTCGTGTGTGTGCTTGCACATGTGCACGCGTGTATGTGTATGAATGCACTATTGCTCTCCGTGTGTGTACGCTTGCACATGGAGGCCCAAGGCTAACATCTGGATTCATCCTCAAACACTCTTCTACTACTTCCTGAGGGGCATGGCAATCCTGTGATTCGCCAGAAAAACCAACTCTACCTTCTTGGGCCAAATGTAAAGCAAGAGTTTATTAAATATTAAATATTATTAAATATTAAAAATTGACCAAGAGATGGACTTTGGTCAGGACCATCCCATGGAATTTCCTACCTGAGAATGGCCTTGAGCCACTGCTGCAGGGGCTTATAAGGGCAAACTTATAGGCCATCATACTTTCCCATGAGGCATTGTTATTTTCCAAAAACTACATTTCCCAGCATTCAAGGAAGTTACCTGGTTCCTGGGTAGTTGGGGCTCACAGGCTAATTTTTGGGCATTACACTGGGTCTCTCAATCAAGCCCAGAACTTGCCAAGATGGTTCGTCTTACTAACCAGCTTGCTCTGGGAGTTCCCGTCTCTGCCTTCTGAGGCTGGACTCCAGACGGCTTGCCCATGTTAACCCAGCATTAACCTGAGTTTCTGGGTATCTGAACTCTGGCCCTCACACGTGTGTGGTTAGTGCTTTAACTACTGAGCCATCTCTCCAGCCAAACACTCTTGGATCTCTTCAGGATGCTGATGACTGGTAGTGTCTATAGGGAATGGCTGATTGGAGCGGGGATCAGACAGGAGCCTGTAGGCATGGGCTGGGTCTGCTCAGCCGCAACTGTGACAGAAAAGGTGAGGGTAAACCTGACTTCTTATTGTGAAGCAAATGAAATGTGTGCTGGATGTGGAAGGCTGGGCCCTAGCTGCCAACAAGGGGAAAAGAAAAAAAATAAAATTTTTTGAGACAAGTCTAACGCGTCCAGGCTGAACTTGCTATGTAGCCAAGGATGACCTTGAATTTCTGATCCTCCTGCATCTGAGTGCTAAGTCTTCATGGGTGAACTATCATACCTGGCTTAGGTGGTGCTGGGATGGAAGCCAGGGTTTCCAGAATGCTATGCAAGCCCTCTGCCAGAGAGCTACATCCCTGGCTTGTGAAACATTGTATTTTTTCCCTGCCTCACTTTTTTTTTTCTTCTGCTTGTTTTCTCCTGGGAGCTTGCAAACAGTTCTCCCTTCTCTACATAAAGGAGACTTGACTCTGGGAGGCAGTTGCCCAGCCAAGGACTACATTTCCCAGAGGCCTTTGCATCTGAATATAACCAAGAGCCATGGTGCAAGTCCCTCTGATCTAAGGCAGTTAAAAGCAGGTTTGTCTTCTCTCTCTTCCGTTCTTTTTTCTCAAGCTCAAGTTCATGGTGACTTTGGAATGCACACTTGGAGGCCGTCTGGGTCTCTGAAGGGCAGTGCGGAGGAGGGAAGCCGTCCCATCCAACTCTGACACACAGCGTGCGACACACAGCGTGCCCATTATTCAGACCTAACCACCTTAGCAATACATTTATCACTGTGTCAGTGTGGGTGGAGCACATGCCATAGCCCGAAGGTGGAGGCCAGAGAACAACTTTGGGGAGTGAGTCTCCCCACCATTTTGTGGCTTCCAGTGATCAACTCGGGTTGTAGGCATGTCCAGAAACTTCCTAGACTGCCTGAGACATTCCCTTGACCCCTAAACCACCATCAACTGTGGACCTGGGCAAGGGAGGCAGGTTTATAACGGCTGGGCTTGTCTACACCTTCTAGTGTCTCTGCTGGAGGAGCCGGCCTTCCTGGAGGATACCTCCCCATACTTGCCCCCCTGTGTATCCTCTCCTAGAGCCACTGCCCTGCCTTTCATTAAAGCCAGGGAGCTCAATATATAGTCTAGAGGAATTAGAAAAGATCTGCTCCAAGGAGCCACACCCAATGATGAAAGTCGTTTTGGTTTGGTTTGGTTTGGCGGTATCCTACGCGTGCCAGCCTGGGCCCAGGAATGCAGGGTACTGCTCTGAGGCAGAAAAGGAAGACGGGGAAAATTATAGGTGATAGGTTACTTCTTGGCTGGCGAAATGAGCCAATTAGAGCCAGATCAGATGATATTAAAGGCAGGTTTATTGAGAAACTGCTCTCGAGTGAGTTGCCTGGCTCCAAGGATTGAGGTCAGGGGAGTCGCCATGGTTGGGGGGAGGGGGAGAAGGAGAGAAAGAGCGTGAGTGCAGAGAAAGAATAATAATAATAATAATAATAATAATAATAATAACAACAACAACAATAAGAAATAGGGGAGGAGGAAGAGGAAGAAGGAGAGGAGGAGGAAGGGGAGGAGGAGGAAGGGGAGGAGGAAGAAGAGGGAGAGGAGGAGGAAGGGGAGGAGGAAGAGGAGGAGGAAGGGGAGGAGGAAGAGGAAGGGGAGGAAGGGGAGGAGGAGAAGAGGAAGAGGAAGAGGAAGAGGAAGAAGAAGAAGAAGAAGAAGAAGAAGAAGAAGAAGAAGAAGAAGAAGAAGAAGAAGAAGAAGAAGCAGCAGCAGAAGCAGAAGCAGCAGCAGCAGCAGCAGCAGCAGCAGCTAAAATGTCTAGCTTATATAAGGAAGAGACTCTGCCCCTGAGCTGGAAAGCTCTAGCTTTGGGGCAGGGTCTGCCAGATGGGGACTGAGGGATGCTGGAAGAACCTGGAGGCCAGGTCTGCTTTGATATGTAAAATGTGCATGTCAGTCCCTTGTCTCCAGGTTCAAAACCAAACAATGGGAACACAAAGGTGCCCCTCACCTTTCTGCCTTCCTAGAGGTGAACCTAAAATCTAAACCTAGGGATCTCATTAGAAACCCCATGTATAGGGAAGGCAGGTGCACTTGTGTAACCCTGGCCCCCGGGTTTAACTTACTTGGGTGCTTTAGCCCCACACCAAGGCCTCTCTACAGAACCCCCACAATCTCATCGAGAGAGAGAGAGAGAGAGAGAGAGAGAGAGAGAGAGAGAGAAGGAAAAGGACATACAGAGATAACACGAATGTTTCCAGCATCACCGAGAACAACAGAACCTACTTCCTGGCTCAGGAGGGCTTAGCCCAGAGATCAAGGCTCCCAGAGGCTTGATGGCCTCTCAGGTCACTCCAAAGCCAGTGACTCCCAGGTCGGTGGATCCTGGGACGAGCAAGGACAGTATGAAAGCAGGCAACGCTTTGTGGAGTCGGAAGCAGCTTCCCACAGGGGCATGGACACAAAGACCCGTGGCTGGCCTTGCCTCTTGGTTCTTTTTTATGTCCAGGATCTGGGCCTAATTGGTTGGGCCTCCATGTAAAGGAGAGATTGAGTTTGGGCTCCTGTTTGGCAGAGTCAGATGGGTGTAGGGTGAGGTAGGAGAAACAGGCCTGGGGTGGGGGTGCAGTTGGGGTGGGTGGGGATGGGGTAGGGGTGCAGTAGGGGTTGGGGTGGGTGGATGGGAGGCAACCACCAAGAAGTTTCAAAGAGGGAGGAGGAACCAGGAAGTGGGGAAAGTGAGGTAGCAGTCAGTCATTATTACCATGGTGAGGCAGGGCCTTTTAAAAGTCAGCTTCTGAGCTAAGCGCACCCAGTTTTGGGGGTTGGTTTAAGAGGTTTTGGGTCACATCTCTGCATCTACTGTTGGAGCTCATGTAGAAGCCTCCCATTAGTTTGCATTGCTAGTCTCTCTGGAGGCACACATAGCACCCTTGGAGGCATCTCACTTCCTCTACCATGTCCTCAGAAGCCCCTGGCCACTCTCACACTTTTGGGTGCCTTTTATTTGTTTAAAAGAATAGGAATGGAAGCTGAGTGGCGGTGGTGGTGAGGCAGCGGTGGTGAGGCAGCGGTGGCGGCAGCACACATCTTTAACCCTGATGCTTGGGAAGCAGAGCAGGCAGTCTGTGAGTTTGAGGCTAGCCTGATCTACAGAGTGAGTTCCAGGACAGCCAGGGTTACCCAGAGAAAACCCGTCTCGAAAAACACAAACATAAAAATACGCATGCACGCACACACGCACGCACGCACGCACATTGATAGGTTATTTCTCTGCAGGTGAAATGAGCCAACTTAAACCAGATTAGATCAGATTAAAGGCAGGTTTATTGGGAAGCTGCTCTCAGGTGGGCGAGTTCACTGGCCCCAAGGACCAAGGCCAGGGAAGTCGCCATAGGAAAGGGGGCATAGGGGAGGGAGAGAGAAAGAGAGAAAGGGGCACAGGAACAGAGAGAGAAGAAGAGAAAAAGAGAGCAAGAGGGAGAGACCATATGTCTGAATCATATAGGGAGGAGCCTCTGGAGGGAAGGGTGGCTCAACCCCTGGGCTGGAAAGTTTAGGGTTGGGGGCAGGATATGCCAGATAAGGGTCTGAGGGATGCTGGGAGAACCTGGAGGCCTCTGCTTTGGTATGTAAAATATGCACCCCAGTCCCTTTTCTGGGGGTCCGAAACCAAACGTGCACAGGCGTGGGTGCCTCTGTGTGTGTGTGTGTGTGTGTGTGTGTGTGTGTGTGTGTGTGTGTGTACCATGTGAGTGCAGTGCCCACAGAAGCCAGAAGGGGGCATCAGATACTCTGGAGCTGGAGTTATGGATGGCTGGGAGCCACTAGGTATGAGAGTGCTGGGATCTTAACCCTCTCTCTGGCCCTTCAGGATAGCAGTAAGCACATGAACTGTGGAGCATTTCTTCAGCTCTCACGTGTGTTTCTGAGGTGCCATCTTCCCCCTCCCCCGGAGCACTCAGCACGTCTTGGGGTTACCTTTAATAAGGACTCCAACTCTGCTTCCTATTGACTACATTCCTTTCTGCATCGAAGCCACCAATCCTGGATTGGTCTGAGCCAAGATCCTTAAAAATCAGGGGGACTCCTCGGGCTGCTCTGCTGAGGGTGACAGTGTGGAACTGTGCCCTTTGCTACTGGCACTTGGACGCCGCACTCAGAACTCCTACCCCAACACTCCAGCCCCAGCCCCAGCCCCAGCCCCAGCCCCAGCCCGCCTGATCCCTGGCAGCTTGCTCAGTCCCTGTCCAGCATCCTACCCGTCGGCTTGCTTCTCACCGATTTCATCCCATCTGTTCCCGGATCCCTGGTTCATCCTTATAGCATGCTAAGGCGTTCTCACCATAGTACCCAAATCTGGGATTATCAAACCTCACACGCCTGAGGAGGAGCCAGGCAAGTAAATGCACCCATTGCAAGCAACCCCCTCATTTTAGTCACCCAAGGAAGACCAAGATTGGACCCAGGGCTTTTGAGCCTCTGTTTTATTTTTTGGCCAGCTGAACTCACAGAAGACCCATACTGAGACAGCCACATCCCTCCCTTCTCCCAGTATGTGGAGAGGCTTAACTGTCCCTCTAAGTCCTGCCTTGATGGCACCCAGGGTGGCACTTCCCGGGCCTCTACTACGGGATGGCTGTATAGGCAGAAGGCTCTGGGCTAAGTCAGCCTGGGGTCTCCTCTGCACAGAGCCCCCAGGCAAGCTGATGGAGGAACCCCTTCAGATGGTGGGACCCCGAGGGTCAATCCTGTCTTAGGAAAGGCGTTCTCCCCTGGGAATCCAGCCCCCCAATCATTCACTTCAGAGAAACTCCAAAAGGATTTGGACAACCAGATTCCCAGACATCGGATGATGGGAAGCCTGGAAAGCTAAGGGACATCTGTCATTGCAAAAGCATCTAGAGGTCCCCATTGTGTGACAGGTCCCCACCGTGTGATAGCCCAGGCTGGCTTGCAGTAAAGGCCGGTCCTGCCGGGAGCTTGCAGTGGACATGATGGACACACTTTGACCTGAATGGACCCCGGGGTGCTTCCTGGGAGGGTAGACTCCCTCTAGTCGAGTAGTGAGGGTGTGAAATAGTCTGACTTTACAACCATCCCCTGCAGGGCAGGAGGCAATGGCCAAAACAACCCCACCAACCCCCACCGCCCCAGGCCTTCCACCATAGGAAGCACAAGCCAAGGTCAATGCTTCTAGATACCCAAGCGGATTTTTCCCCACAAAGAGGAGTTTTGGAGTTTGCGGGGGTGGGGGGGGGGTGAATGGTATTTAAAGTTATCCCCATGGATCATCTCGACCCGCAGGAGAGTTTGGTTGACATGGGACCCTTCTTTGGGGGCACCAAGAGGATTCATGTCTGGGAACTGAATGGGCAGCAGGTGGATGCGGACATTTCAAGAGAAAAGGCTTCTGAGAAGCTTGGGTCATTCAGTCTAGAAACTGGGAGTCTCTGGGTGCTCTGGGGTCTGTCGCAGTCTCCACCTGCCGGGCGGATGCCCTATCCTGGGGGACGGATGGGGGATGGGTGGCGGGCGGCTCAGGGCACCATGTGCCACCACTTGAAGGCAAAGGGCTCCCGGCGCACGTTGGTGCCACAGTGAACCTCCCCGTGCAGCATGTGGTACGGTGTGAAGTCATCAATGAAGGTGCAGTGCAGACCCAGCGGCTCCAGCAGGGAGCGCACCTTCTCCTCCAGGCAGCAGCGGCCATTGATGATGGGCCCGAAGGGCTTAGGGATGCCCAGGTGCTTGCCCAGTACCAGCATGTTCACCTGCGGGAAGGTAGGGGCCCCGATCAGAGGCGGAAACTCAGCATTACCTTCCCTCCCTGGCAGCCCCAGGAGAATCTGGGATTATCTCCAGGCAGCCTTAAATAGGTCTACTTGCTCATTCCTGTGTGGTGATAGGAAACCTGGCTGGGAGAGCCAGTGAATCAGACACCAGCAGAGAGATCTGCACAGCCAAGGCTTGTGACTTCCCCAGCCACTGCCCTCATCACTGACGGACTGTGCTGGCGGCCATGTTTGTTAGGAGGAGGCCCGACCTCCTAGGCTAACTCTGATTGGACCAAGTTAAACAGCTGTCCAAGATGAACCAATCAGATTCTCTCTCCCAGGAAGTTAAGAGTTGGCATGGGGGAGTCTCGGTCTTTGTCTATGCAGGGCCTGCATCTCATGGCCATGGTCACTGTGGTCGTTTGAATGAGCCTCATATATGTGAAAGCTTGGTCCCCAGCTGGTGGAACTGTTTGGGAAGGATTAAGGAGGTGTGGCCTTGTTGGAGGAGGTGTGTCACTAGGGTAAGCTTTGAGCTTTCAAAAAGCCCACACCATTCCCAGGCAACTCTATCTGCCTCCCACTGGTGGATCAGATGTCAAGTCTCAGCTACTGCTCCAGTGCCATGCCTGCCTTCCTGCTGCTGTGCTCCCGGTCCTAAAGGTCATGAACTCAGTCTCTTAAGCTGTAAGCCCTCATCAAATGTTTTCTTCTATATGATTGTCTCAGTCATGGTGCTTTGTCACAGCAGTAGAAAAGTCACTAAGGCATTTGTCTGTTTGCAGCATTTGTGTCTGTTTGCAGCATTTGTGTCTGCAGAACAGCAAAGGAGAGAGTGCGGCAGAGAGATAAAACAGAGGAAGGGATATGGACTGAAATGAGAGAGCTCCAGGCCATGCTAAAACGCTTGCCATAGCTGTCCCCACCCTCAGATGTCACAGTGTCCTTGTCAAACCTCCATCTGGCTGGGCCAGCTTGGGTAGGCCTCTGTTTCTAGCCCACACAAGAACCTCAACCCTTGCACAAACTTCCGGGAGCACGTGGGTTAATTACAAGGCTGCCCCAAGCATGTTAGGAAGGAAGGGGGTCAAAGAGAAGCTTTGCAAGCTGGGGCAAAAAGCCAGAGAAGGAAGGAAGGAAGGGAGGGCCAGGTCAGGGTTAGGTTGGTGGATACAGGCTCAGAGGATGGTGAGTGGAAGGACAGTTGGTGGCCAGGGAGGCAGAGGTGAAGCTAGAGTTTCATTAAAGGGACCTCTTCTGTGCAGCCCTCTGGGATCTCTGCCCCTATCTCAGGTTGGCTTCACTTTGTCCTGTCTGTGAGTTGACCCCTTATCCCTTCACCATACACAGTAGTTGGTTGGAGCATGTCCTCAGACACACAAGGAAAGGGTCCCCTCACTGGGGAGCAGGGACCATTCTTAATGATCTCTGTTCCCTACGGGACATCTGCATCTGTGTGGGGTGATGGGCAGCCAAGAACTGGGAGGACAGAAGCAAGCAGACCCCCCTCAACTCCTGGGTGATGCCACGTATCCTGCACACACGATCTTGGGCAACTTTACTTCATGCCACGGATATCAAATGTGTCCCTTCTTCCACGGGCAGCCACAGGAAGCCACAATGTCAGCCTGGGCAACCTGGGACCCTGGTTCTCCTTACAGCCACTGGTCACCACAATTTCATCTGTGATGGAAGTCAGATGCCTTCCCCCAGAAGTGAGACTCAGAGTCTAGCCGAGGAAGCCCACGTGTTGAGGTTCGGTCTGTTGCTGTGTACCGTAATGCTAAATTTTGTACCTGAAGGTTTAAGCCTACAGTGAATTCTCACAGTTACCAGCTTCTGTTGTGCAAACCTTGTTCCTTAATTGACAACTATTGGCTAAATAAAAGTGGCTACAGCCAATCACTGGAGGTGGGAGGGTTCTGAGTTAGCAGGGGAGAAGACAGAAAAAGGTAGGGGGAAGAGAAGACGTCGTGGGTAAGGGGTCCTGACGCCTGACCATGAGGGCTGGCCACTGGAGTAAGAGTGGCCCAGGCGGAACATGGGAAGTCATATCTCGGTGTAACTGACATAATCTCACAGAATAGGGAAGTAGACGCAATAGCTTAGAGGGTAGGTATCTGCCCAGCTCTACTGCTGTCTAAGGCGTATTATAAATATCCACGTTTTGTGTCTTTTATCTGGGAACTGAAATCTCTAAGGTGGAATAGAAATCTCCTATTCAGATTAAATAGTTACCACAACACCCAGGTGCCGGGTGGGGAACTCACCAGGTCCGGGAAGAACGCCACCGCCTTCCTCTTCTCCGACTTGAAGAGCTGTGGGATGTCAATGATGTCGCTCTCCCCCAGGCCTAGCTCCCGCTTCAGCACCTCACGGTTCCAGTCAATACAGCTCTGCAGATGCACAAGGGGCCAAACTGGAGAGACCCTGCAGGTGTGGCTGAGGCTCAAGGGCCCGCCATCAACTATACAACCCCTCCTGCCTAGATCCCACCCTCCATGCCCCACTCTTACTTCCTAACACCGAGCTAACCCTAGAACAAGCCACCCTAGACCCCGACTTAGGGTAGACCCATCATTCAATACATGGTTTAAGATTCTCCTGTCCAATGTGTGTGTGTGCAGTACCCAGGCTGGCCAGAAGAGGGCATCAGATTCCCAGGCCTAAGGTAAAGTCATTTGGACTTGCCTGCGTTCTTCAGTTCTGTGACCACCCTATACTTAGCAGTCCGGGCCGCAAGCCTTGCTGTTATTTCGAGATCTACTTCCTTTCCCTCCACACTCAACAACGCTATCCCAGTCTGTCCCCATCTGCTTCCTCCTTGCCACCTCCCTCTGGAAGGCTGCCCTCTGGCCTGCTGGGAATTCAGTGCCTTTACCCACTGATCTGTGCGTTCCTTCCCCCTACCCCCCCCCCAATCTGTGTTTCCACACAATCCCAACCACAGGGGCACAACAGGCCATACTCTTATGTCTAGCTCGATACTCATAGCCCCGGAGGCTCACAGCCCTGGATACTCACCGCCCTGGGTGCTCACAGACCAGGCTGACAATATTTTTTAGATGCCCAGGCTGCTCACCCTTAGTTCTCCCAGGTTAAAGGAGGGTCTGGGCCTGTTTCAGTCTGACTGACCTTGCATGAACTGTGGGTGCCAGATGTCTGCCCTGGCCCTGACTCCAGCTCTATCCACATCTCCCTCCCATCCACTGCCCCACGGCCTTCGTACCTGTGCAAACTTATTAAAGTTGATAAGGCTCTGGTTGGAAAGAACCTGATTGATGGAGATGGTCTGGACCCGCCTGTCACCTGTGAAAGAGATGGCACTCACCCCAGGACCAGGGTTTATGGGTTCACTAGGCAGTGAACCAACCGGTCCCAGCAGGTTCTAGGAATCCAATACCAACAGGTTTTGGCCTGCTTTTTAGGAGACTTCAGGCCTGGTCTTCCCGCCTGCCTAGTAGAGACCACAGACACAGGGCTGGCTAGAGAGGGGATGTAGGAGCCAAAGGCTTCCAGTCCTCCCGGTTGCCAGCTAACCAAACTCAGATCGTGAAGCCAGAAGAAAGCACCACGGGTCTCCTGACTCTGCTGCACTCTGCAAGGGACTGCAAGGGACATCTGACTGACACGGGGGCTCAGAGAGGTCAGGTGACTTACTCAAGGTCACACAGCTGTGGTTCTCAACCATCCTGACGCTGCGACCCTTTAATACCTCCCCTCATGTTGCGGTGACCCCACCCCCAACCATAAAAATCATTTCGTTGCTGCTTCATAACTGTAACTTCAATACAGAACGAAGTGTTACTTATGAATTGTAATTCAAATATCTGATATACAGGATAGTGACCTGTGGGGGTCGAGACCCACGGGTTGAGAACCACTACCATACAGCAATAGGTTGGGGCGGGGAGGTCCCTGAGAGCTAAGTGCTTAGGAAATGCTCCTAGACCTTCCTTTAACCTGGAAGAAGTAAGAGGGTGAATTTTGTGTCTCTGAGGGCCAGGTGGGGCACACAAGAGCTCCTTTGACCTATACACAGAGCTGTAGGTTCCATGTTCCCACCTAGAGGCAGCCACTCTCATCACAAACCCGCTCCATGACATCTTCTGTGAGGCCCTAGGGCCAGCACCTTCTCCCTCCAAGCCTCGACTGACGGCAGATCCCCCCACTGAACCCCTTCCCCAGAGGCCTGTCAGGACCATCAGGATAAAGCCCGTCATACCCCAACCCTGGGGCCCGACACTCCTATGCTCTCGATAGCATCCTGGTGTGTCTGCAAGTGGGGGCGTGTGATTGCTGCGTGTGGTGACACTGGCAGCCCCTCTAGGACCTTGCCGGTCCAGGCAGGTTGGACTAATGCTGGTCCCGCCATTGCACACTGTAAAAAAAAGTGTGGACCGTTGTCTGTGTGCAGGCGAAGGCAGGCACAAGATAAGACGAGGGCTGTGATTGGGCAATGAATAAGTAAGAGTTTCGGAGAGAGGAGAGGGAAAGGAGAAAGAACCAAGAAGGAGGTGAAGGACAATCCAGACCTGTGTGGCCTTAAAGGGCCACACGTAGTTATGAATATTTCATAAGGGATGGAGTCTCCTAGGACAAGCGTCTGATCTAGATGGGCGGTTTGTATCATTATCAATTGGTTGCGAGTTTACTGTGCAGACGTTTCTGCGGAATGAGAATTGAAGATATCAACGATCGATAAACTATACGCTTATTGAGTTTTGATTTTAACAGGTTACTGGGTGCTGTGACTCCAACCACAGGGCGTGGACACTGGGAATGTGGGCAGTGTAGGGATGGCATCTTTATGCAGCAGGGCAGGTCCAGGATAAGGCGAAGCCTATCATTGGATGAGGAGGAAGCGTAGGAGGGGGAAAAGTCCAGGAAGGAGAGAGGAGAAAAAAAAAGGGATCAAGAGGGAGTCTATGGAGGGTGGTTCAGATGTGGGTGAACTAGATCGATTTTATCTTGTCTAGGTGGGCGGTTTATATCGTTATCAATGGGCAGTCAATTTATCGTGTGGATGAATTGTGGGTTGAGAAGTTAACATGTAGATCTAATTGCTAAATTACAAGTTTCTGGAACTTTGATTTACTGGGCTAAAGAACTCAGTGTGTGAAAGAAACGACTGAGAGGCAGTTGGAGAGTGTGGACCTGGTTCTGTTGCCGGTGCAGAGTGAGAACACGCAGGGACCCCAGGATGAGGTGTGAGGTAGGTGTGTGTGTGTGTGTGTGTGTGTGTGTGTGTGTGTGTGTGTGTGTGTGTGTGTGTCATGGTAACTACCAAGCATGGAGAGGGCAGCTAAAAGGGAGACAGCCGGGAGAGGGCGGCTTGCGGACCACATGGCAGAGCAGCAGCAGAGTGAGCGAATCCGGCTCTCAGGAACTGATAGAAAACGTTCCTTTCTAAATGTTACCACAACAGCAGAGGGCGGCAGAGACCCCTCCCCTCTTCCCAGGGAGACGGAGGGCAGTGATGGAGATTCTGGGGTTCGTAAATCTGCTAGACTTCATTTAAAAACTGACCTAGACTTCGAACATAGCCACCAAAGGACGTTAAACCTGTGCTCCGGGACCTTCTGAGCAGAGACCTAATGGGACATCCCTGGGCACGCCTGGCCCTCACCTTCTCCATATCCTCTGCCCTGCATCTGCCTTAGCCCTACCCCCCCCCCCCCCACAGCCAGAGGTCACCAGTGATGGAGGGCGCCAGGTCAGAAGTCATCGTGCGTTCAATTCAGGAGAGAGATTCCGCACAATTTGGGAGGGACTCGGCATCTTTACTCACCAATGACCCCCTCGAAAAGGAGGGACCGGCCATGGCCCCACTTCTGCTTTTCCTGGAATAGCCTGAAGCAGGCACCAGGGCTGGCCAGGAGGAGCCGGAAGCCCTGTGTGTGGAGAGCAGGCACAGTTGAGCTCATGGACTTACAGGCCTACCAGCCCCAGCTTAGCCCCGGGCCCCAAACTCTAGAGGCCGCCAAGACACATCTAGAAGTCCTTACCTTCCCATCTGGTGCAGGGACGAAGCTCAGAAATTCATCCACGTGGCCCACAGCCAGCCAGTCCACAAACAACTCCACCAGAGGTTGCACCTTCTGGGCATGGAGGAAGTCTCGTACCACCTGGGTAACTCTGCGGCCTCTCGACCTGGGCCGGGGTTAGGGAAAGACACCAAACTAAACACACACTCCAGAAGAAACAGAATAGCCTCACAGCGGCTCTCTCCACAGCATCTGACTCCAGAATACATTCCCGGGCACAGTAGCTCAGACCTAGCACTCCAGCATTTGGGAGGCTGTGGTAGGAGGGTTGCAAATTCAAGGCCAGCCCACAATATATAGTGAGTTCTAGGCCAGCCTGAGTTACATAGTAGGACTTTAATCTCAAAACAGCACATTATTTCATAAACAAGAAAGATAGGAAGTGTATTTTAATAATCCACTCAGGGTGGGTTCTGATGAACCCACTTAGCACAGGCTAGTTATGATGAGTAACGACCACTTCAGAACCACTCATTCTCCATGACATGACCGCCTCTTGCCTTGGGTCTCACATAGCTGAGTATCTACACCTCTCTTGCTGCAGCCTCAGTTTCCCAGGATGTCCATGGAAAGATTGCCCCAGCGGGTCTCACGACCCTGGTACTTTCTGTTCACACATTTGCAACCTACGCATCTTTGGCCTTCTGGCAAAGAATCAATAGCTCAATCCCAGCGTTCTCCCTCAAGCTCCACTCCGGATCCTTCTACCATTGGATCTTGTCTTCTGGTGGTTTTGTTGACTTGATTATAAATATTACTCTCCGCCATCAGCTGGTGTCACATGCAGAACACCCCACCTCTGTTTGGATGTGTGCACATGTACATGTGTGCATGTATGTGTGCATGTATGTATGCACATGTGCACACATGTGTACGCATGCATGTGTGTATGCATGTGTGTGTGCATGTGTGCATGCATGTATGCATGCATGTGTGAATGTGTAGGCATGTATGTGTGTATATTCATGTGTGTGTGCATGTGTGTATGTGTATGCATGCATGTGTATGCACATGTACAAGCATATGCATGTGTGTATGTGCAAGTGTGTGCATGTGTGTGTGCATGTATGTATGCACATGTGCACACATGTGTACGCATGCATGTGTGTATGCATGTGTGTGTGCATGTGTGCATGCATGTATGCATGCATGTGTGAATGTGTAGGCATGTATGTGTGTATATTCATGTGTGTGTGCATGTGTGTATGTGTGTGCATGCATGTGTATGCACATGTACAAGCATATGCATGTGTGTATGTGCAAGTGTGTGCATGTGTGTGTGTGTGTGCATGTGCATGCATGTATGTGTATGTGTATGGGTGTGTGTACACATCAAGGCTACAGTCGTCTCAATTTACAGTTTAGTCAATCCCTCTCCTGCTCTCAGAAAAAGACCGAACAGTAGTCGTTTCCACCACTAGGCGGAACAAGCTTCCACTTAGATGTTACTTTCCTCTCTGCTCTCAGCTGATACCTCTCTTATCTACCGTATGTCTGTTTCATAATCAGGACTTCAGTCTAGCCAGAATGTTCCGAGTGTGACTCAGCCTCTCTGGCTGAGCTTAACAACATAACAACATGTTAGGTCCCTGTCTGCTCCCGCCTGCTTCTGACTTCCCAGGGGAAGCGTAGGCAGTCTGGAGAGTGGCCCATCCCGTGAAGGACTTCCCTGCCTCCATCCCGCCACCACCATTAGTGCCCCAAGCCTCTCACCCAGGCAGGTTGCCCCCGATGAGAATCCTCCCCAGTGGATACGCCTTCCCATTGGCCACCACGGGCGGGCTGACCTCCAGGTTGCCAAAGGAGTCCAGACCGCTCACAGAACTGTCTGGAGGTTCTCGAGTCACGTAGCCAAAATCTAGACCCTGGTGGGGGAAACTGAGTCAGGCAGGGGCAGAGTACCAGGAAGAGCCTGAAATCACGTGATGGGCCCTCCTGTCAAGTCCAGGCCAAGGGGTCCAGGGTCTGGTTGGGTGCAGGGGGAACCTCTAGGCCTCAGTCTTCAAATTCTGGGCAGTGGTGGCCTCCCCCACCCTGCTCCCCTCCTGTGTCTCTCAGAAGGAATTCAGTTACCACTGAAGGCCAATGGGTACCTGATGCGGTCATGTGACCAGTCGGGGAGTTAGCCCAGCCCTTGTGGAGCTGAAGGAGTCTCCCCTCCTCACTCAGGGGAGTTCACTGTTACTCAGTCTATTCTAAAAGGCAGCAGAGCACTACAGGCTCCTTCCCACAGGCAAGCCATCGCAGTGACAATGACAGGCTTTATAAATGCCTGGGAAGCTATTTCTGCAGTCGAGGAAGTAAGAGCTCTGAGGGAATGTAAGTCTGACACGCAGCCTGTGAGTGACAGCCAGACGCTCTGACACCAAAGCCCTCAGGCTCTGCCGGCTCTGCCCCCCCTTCCCCCTCCACTCCCCCCAACCCGCTCCCACTGATCAGCAAATAAAAACACACCACAGTATGCCACTGTCACATTTGAAGCATAAATCAATGCATATTTTAGCATATGTCTATCCCGTATAAAGTGTGGGATAGACTTACAGCAAAAGACCATCCCTTACCTCTTTACAATCACCACTGGCCATCTCATCCACTATAGAACAAGTGCTCCTCCCCGCACACCTGGCTGTCCCCCGGATAAGTGCTCCCCATCCCCAGGGATGCACACCCCGGACTCACCAGGATCCTTTTATAAGGGAAACCCTGCAGCTCCCCATTCCTCGGAGAATCAAAGACCACAGGCAAAGTCTTGTGTGGCGCCTGCGTGTACCCCAGCTCCATCTCATCCTGTCGATGGGGAGAGAGACCGTATCTGTAGACAGCCGGCAGTGCCCCCAAGTGTTGGGTACTGGGCTCTCAGGGAGGGCAGCTCTTAGTGGCGGGGCATTCTCTGCCCTTGGCGGTGGGGGAGCCAGCAAAGAGAAGGGACTGGGGGCTTGGTTGCCTATGAGAGTCATAGGAGTAGAAGAGAACACAGTTTGGGGTATGGCTGTGCTGGAGGGGGTTCAGGGTGGCCACAGCAATGCAGTGTGGCCAGGGCTCAGAATGCAGGCCACCCTCTGAGCATGCACCACTCCTGTGGCCTCCATACTTGGTCATGAAGGCAGCGGGGCTGAGGGACCTGAAGCAGGGCTGTGTCCTCAGAGTTCATAAGAAACAATGGCCCAGAGTGTGTAACGTCACAGCTCCCTGTGAACACGGACTCCATTGGTGTCCACGACTCATCCATAGAAGACACCATTATCATCATGGGAAATATGAGACCAGAGAGGGACAGAGGAGACTGTTTCTTCAAGGGCACACAGCCTGTCAGTGGCAAGAACCTAAACTCTAGCTGTGTCTCGCCAGGATCCCTCCCAGAGTCACCTCAAGGGGCCAAACCTAACCTCTCATGGCTCGAGTCTAGCTGAACTACAAAGTCTGGAGGAGCTTGGTGTTCAAGGCCTTCGCCTCAGTGTTTGTCCCTTCCCAGAACCACTGCCCTGACCCGGGAGCAAAGGAGGCTCTATCTCCTGCCTCCTACCTCTGGGCCTCTGCAGGACCCAGCCCGCCTGATGCTTGGCACTTCCGAGTCCCAGCACTGCCTCTGTCAGCATAGTGGCCTGGGTGTTCATTCCATGAGCTCATCAGCAAACACCCAGAGGTGACTGAGGCCAGAGAGGAGTCAGTAATGCCATGCAGGGCCCCGGGGGAGGGGGGTGGGACGGGAGGAGTCCTGGGAGAGAGCAGGGAATATTCCCAGAATTCCCTGTGGGATCTAATCCAGCTCACACAGAGGCCCCTTTCCTAGCCTCTCCTTCCTGGGCCTTTTCCTTAGAGGATCCTCCCCTTGGGCTTTCTTCCAGAAATCTCAAACCTTGGAGCCCATCCCCCCTCCCATACATTTCCCTTGCACAAACAGTAAGGCCTCTTCCAGTCCCTCTGACATCCATCCAGTACCCCTTTACACCTTTCAGGACCGTCTTACACCTTCCGGGACCTCCTTAAACCCTGGGCTCCAGGGATTCGGAAACAGTCATTCTCCACAGTGGGTCTTCCCCGACCCATGCTATTGATACGTTGGACCAGGTTGTTCCCTGTAGGTCTAACCTTGGTACTGAAGATTTAGCAACACTATTGGGCCACCCTATGTGACAACCATAATATCTCCAGATGCTACTTAATGTCCTCTTGTGGGACAAACTGCCTCTTAGCTCGGCTGCTGCATGCTGGGAACGTGTGGCTTTTTGCGTCTCACCCAGCGTCCTGCCTGCTTGAGAAACTTTGGAATGAAGACTCTGAGTCTGGAGTTAGGGATCCCCGGGGACTCCTGGGTATTTCTTTGCAGGGTGGTATCCCAGAGGGGCTGCTGGTTACCTGGATCCATCGGTCATTGCGGTTCTCTGCCTGAGGACAGATGGTGAGTTTGCAGCCCGCCTTCCTGGCCAGCTCCTCCACAGCTTCCACAAAGCAGGTGTTATTCCTCACCCTGTGAGTGACCGGGGAGGACGGAGGGACTCAGAGCCAGGGTCCAGGAATGGAAGTGACTCTAAAGGTAGAGCTCCACCCAGACTTACTGGCACACGTACACCTCCAGGGGTGGCAGGGTGCTGGGCGTCATGATCCAGGGTGCCACTCGGAACACCACTGTGTCCGTGAAGATCGGGGTCTCGGAGTAGTCCTTTGCAGGAAGACCAAGATAAAGAGTGCTGGACTCAGGAGGAGTCCAGTGGTGGCAGGAGAGTTCTGGATCTCTGAACCCTCTCTAGGGTCTTTAAGAAATACCCTGGTAGGGGTTGGGAATTTAGCTCAGTGGTAGAGCGCTTGCCTAGCAAGCGCAAGGCCCTGGGTTTGGTCCCCAGCTCCGAAAAAAGAGAGAGAGAGAGAGAAAAAAAAAGAAAAAGAAATACCCTGGTTTGGGCTGTGGATGTAGTAGTACATCTGGTAGAGTGCTTGCCTAGCATTCGAAAAGTCCCAGGTTCAATCCCCACCACTGCATAAAAATGGCAGCCTTATAATCCTAACAGTCAAGAGGTGCAGATAGGAGGGTTAGGAGTTCAAAGTCATCCTTGGTTATGGAGTGAGATAAGACCAACCAGGGTTACAAACGACCCTGTCTCAGAAAAGGTCCCTTGGCTTTTCTCAAGGATGGAGATGCCCACTAGGGTCATGTGGGAGTGTGAGGCCCTTATCTCTAGCCATGCCCACATCTGTCATTTGTGTCACCCTCTGCCTGGCCAACCTTACCTCATTGGAGTCATCCAGCAGGGTGATATGGAAGGAGAGGATCCCTGGGAAGCCTGCATCAGGGAAGGAGAGGCCCTCCACGTAGAAGCGCTCCTCATAGCCCTTCAGGCGGGGTACCTCATAGGACATCCGGTCCGGGCCCAGAACACACCTATAGGCTTCGCAGGAATCCTCGGGGCCTAGGGGAAGAGGAGTGATCACGGCCATGACTTGCCAGAGACTGTGAAGGGGTCAGGAGAGTTGAGCATCCTCACCCAGGGGCAAGGCAAGCATCCCCTTCCTCTCCAACCCCCAGCCAAGAAGCAAAGAAGGCACATGTCTGTGGGGATGGTGGGGACAGGCACTCCTTCCTAAGAGACAAGGTAATGTTTGCCCTAGCCCATCATGCTGCTTCTACAAGAATATGCAGACAGGCGCTGGAGAGGCAGTTTTGGCAACCAAGAGCTAAGAGCGCTTGCTGTTCTCGGCCCCCTATGCCCATGTTGGAAGGCTCACAACCACCTAATTCTAGCTCCAGCGGATATGATGCTCTCTCCTGGCCTCCCTGAACACCGGCACACACGTGCAACACCCACACCCTCATGCACATAAAATAGAAACAAACCTGGAAAACTATGAGTGAAAATTCATTAAGAATGAAGGGACTCTGGCCAGCCTGTGTGGCAAGCATGGGAGCCAGGCCTTCCCTCCTCCCTCTGCCTTGCTAAAAGCCAAAGACTACATTCTTAAAGCCAGCCACCAACATCTCTTCCCTAATGTGGCCACTTCCTTCTCCTGAGGCCGAATACCAAGGTCCATCCACTGAAGTCTTGAACTCCAGCAGCCAAGAGCTCCCTCTGGTTAACCCTAATTGATACGCCCATTTAAAATTAAACACCCCATTCTAACATGTGGTTTCCTTTGTACTATTACAAACCACCATTTGCCTATGGGCGACACCTGTCACCTAGAGAGGCAGTTCTTTTTCCCTCGGGGACAAACACCCCTTAACCCTGTCCCTGTTCCCTTAGCCTTCTTCCTCACCCTCTACCTTCTGTGTTTGTTTCTTATTCCCTGACTTCTGTCCCCTGAGGCAAAGAAATCTCCTATTGTGCTGAGAACTTGGTCTTGGGGGTCCTGAACTGATCCATTTCCTTTCAAAGAAGCCCCACTTCAACACGTCCTTAATCCCAGCACTTGGAAGCAGAGGCAAGTGGATCCCTGAGTTCAAGGCCAGCCTGGTCTACAGGCGCCAAAGTTACACAGAAAACCCCTGTCTGGGGGCAGGGAGAAAGAAAAAAAGAAATCCCGTTGCAGGGATGGAGTGGACAAGCCCATTCTACCAGCTACAGGGATGATGATGGCTCAGTCAATAAAGTGCTTGATAGGTAAACACGAGGGGCCATCCGAGATCTGTGTCCAGAAGTCTTGTTTAAAAAGCTGATGAAGGAGCTGGGTATGGGGGTACACGCCTCTAATCCCAACACTTGAGAAGCAGAGGCAGGCAGATCTCTGTGAGTTCGAGGCCAGCCTGGTCTACCAAGAGAGTTCCAGGACAGCCAGGGCGCAGAGAAACTCATCTTGAAAAACAGCTGGTGAGGGACTCCGTCTCAGACAAAACAATGACACCTGAGACTATGTGCTGGGCCCACACTCCATGCACACTCGCATGCACACATGCACGCACCCCTCTCCCATCTCCAACTGCTCTGATACCAAGGGTATCCTCGGATCCGGAGCTGAGATGCACATCTGCCCGCAGCAGGGAGGCAGAAGAGGTCCCTGGTTGGGCGCTGCTCGGCAAGCACTCACCACAGACGTGGAAGACCCGTGCCCGCTCCGCATCACAGCTGGAGGTGTGGAGGATAAGCCTGTGGTCGTCAAAGAGAGATTCGGGGCCCTGGGTCCGTAGGACCATGACGGACATGTCTTCCAGATCTGCGAAGGCAGACAGGGGCTGTTGATTGACAGCTGTTCCACAAGGGCACTGATCGGGGCTGGGGGCTGAGGAGCCCAGCCTCAGCTCATGGAGACACTAGGATCCACTGGTGTGAACAACAGTGTCACGTGTATACATGTGACACTACCCTGCCTGTGTCTTCTTTGCAGCCCAGGTAATCCTCATCCCAGAGAAGCCCACCTGGGCATCTCGCTGGGCAAGCTACGCCCCCTTCCATCTCCTGGGGATTCTCACTTTAGAAGGAAGGGGGCTTCCGTGAGCATTATGCAGGGACTGGCTCAAACACAAGTTAGAGATCCAGTGGGGAAGGGTCTGAATTTGGGGTTTGCAGCCCACAGACTCGATGTGCAATTTGGGGAACTCTCCTGACCTGTGAGTCTCCTCTCTAAACTGGGGTGACAACACTCGCCCCCTTGGATGATTAAAGAAAGTTCTCGGGGAAGGGCCTTGCACACAGTAGGTCCTCAAACAACACTAGCAGCCTCTTTCTCTCCAGCAGGAAGAGAATTCTGGGTGACCCCAGAAGGAAAGAGTACCACTAGGACCAAGGACTGTGGAGAGGCAGCCGCCAGCCGGAGCTGGGTTCTGAGGAATCCCATGATAAACTCTACCTCTCCCTGGCCCCACTTCAATGCCCCAGCTGGGGGTTGGGACTCCTGTGGGGTAACTGAGGAGGGACCTTGGGTACCCAAAGACTGGGCTGCCCCAGCACACTCACCTTGCAGGCAGCGCACACATTGGTCACAGTTATCTTGGGCATCAGAGCTGACCTCGTCCCGATCACAGTTCACCAGCAAGATGGCTCCGTACCCATCAGGTCCCCACATCCACTGCCTCTGTCAGTGAGAAAATACAGCTGTCAACAGGGCTCCAGCAGACCCAGGGCAAGCCTCTGACTCAGTACTTCCTGCCAGCCTCCTCAGTCTTCACCACATCCCAGGAGGAATCCACCATCACTGAAACATTAACGGCACCTCAAAGCTTACACCATCAAGTCCAAACCACAAGGCTGGCTGTTATGGCTGGCTGGGAGGTGCCTCTCTGGCCATGACCCTCTTTCTTTACGGGTAACTTCTTGGCTCCTCCCTCATCCCGCCTGCCCAAGTCCTTTTCCAGCCAATGGAATCCCTCCATCCCTCACCCTTCCCAACACAGCTCGGTCATTCCTTCTAGGAAGTCCTCCTTCCTTCCAGTCACCTTGGTCTCTTTTAAACCCACAATGCATCAGCCCTACCAAGACTGCGTGGAAGACAGTTAATGGTGTCTTGTACGGTGGGCTGCTCTTTCTGCCCAGATGTGCGCCTCACATTGATTACCTGTGAGACAAATCTGCTCACTGCCTGTGTTTATCAATAAAGTTTTATCAGAACAGTCTCACGATCAGTTTCTGCTTCAATTGGCTGCTTCAATGAAATATAGGTCACAAGGCCTAAAACACTTACAATCTGGCATTTACTATCTATCTATCTGTCTGTCTGTCTGTCTGTCTGTCTGTCTATCTATCTATCTATCTATTTATTTAAGACAGGGTTTCTCTATGTATCCTTGGCTGTCTTGGAACTCCCTCCATAGACCAGGCTGGCCTCAAACTCAGAGATCCACCTGCCTCTGCTTCCTAAGTGCTGGGATTAAAGGCATTTGCCGCCATGATCCAGTAAGTGGATCTGTCTGTCTGTCTGTCTGTCTATTTAAAGTTTCACAACCCTTGACCTAGTTTATAAACCTAGAACTTTCTCCTCATCAACCAAGGATAGCCCAGGGCTGGGAACCCATGTTGTGACCATGCTTGCTGATGATGACCCCCCCAGCCATGCCTGGTCCCTTCTGGCTACCCTGACCTCGCATCAACTGGGAGGAAGGAGGACAATCTTAATGGCCTTGCCCCTCTGACCTGGAGGACAAGAGCTCACACCTGCTGCCTACCTTATCCACGAAGCTCCTGTCCTGCCGGTCAGCACAGTTCATGTCACAGTCCAGGGTGATGTCTGTTGGGGAGGCAGCAGCAAGTGAGTCCCCATGACAGACCATGGGTAACATCCACCTCAGTCAGCTGGGCCACCCCGAGGTTAGGGCCCTGGAGTCTCCCATTCTCAGGCAAGGGAGAAGGTCTTTTTTTTTTTTTCTTTTTGGTGGAGGGGAGGGTCCAAGCAAAAATGGACCAAAGGCTGCCCCTGCAGGAAGCTCTCCTTGATGGCTATCAGTTCCAAAGCCCCAAAGCCTTTGCTGCATGGGACACAGCAGGCGCTGAACCCAGGTGACTAGGGACAGTCTCTATCGACAGGATGCTCCATGGGGGATGCTCTCAGCTCCTCAGGAGGAAGCAGCGAGCTTGGATTTTGGTGTCAGAAGGACACAGTGTGAAGATGGGCTCGGCCACCTCGCCGTACAGCCTGGGAGACGCTCCCTTGGCGTCTACTCTCTGACCAGCCCAGCTGCTCAGCCTTTCTCGCTGGAAACCATAGGGCTCTTAGAATGCTGGCCCGGCCTATAAAATGGGTAGTTCTTAAAGGACAGACAGACAGACAGACTTTATCCACCTACCATTGTGACAGGAATGGTAGAATCTTACCAATATACCACAGAAAAGAGCAGGTACCGAGGGGATTCTAACCACAGAAAACCCAACAGACTCCACACTTGGCTACATGTGTGACAAGCCACAGGGAACATTAAAGGAAACCCAGGGCGAGACAGTGTCAGCGTGGTGGCCTACATCCCGGACTCGGTGTTTGCTGCTTGTTTGTAATTATTCATTTGATGTACACAGTTGGGTGCGTGTAGTGATTTTTGTTTTGAGACAGGGTCTCCCTCTATAGCCCTGGCTGGCCTGGAACTCACAGAGGTCCTCCTGCCTCTGCCTCCCAGTGGTGGGGTTAAGTGCGTGTGCCACCACATGTGGCCTTCAACTTTAACGGCAGAGTCTCTCGCTGAATCTGGAGCTCAAAGACTCAGCTAGCCTGGCAACCCAACAAGACTCCAGGGTCCTCCTGCTTCCTCCTTACAGCCCTGGGATTATAGGCACAGGCTACCACGCTCTGGTCTGATCTGGGAGCTGGGGATTCGAACTCAGGTCCTCTCGCTTGTTTAGCAAGCACCTTACCTACTGAACCATCTCCCCAGGCCTTTCAATCCCTATGCTTGAATTTTCTAATGTGCACTTCTTTTTTCCAATTAAAAACTTTGTTTTTAGGGGTTGGGGATTTGGCTCAGTGGTAGAGCGCTTGCCTAGCAAGCGCAAGGCCCTGGGTTCGGTCCCCAGCTCCGAAAAAAAGACTAGAAAGAAAAACGTTTTTTTTAAAGTTTGGAGGGGGGAGGGGGTTGTGCTTGTGTGTGTTGGTTTGTGTGTCTGCGTGTCTGTCTGTGTGTGTGTGTGTGTGTGTGTGTATCCTTGCAAAAGCTAGGAGGATAGTCTACTGTGGAGCTGCATGCCCAGCTCCCAACTGCTTCTTTTACAAAATTCAGTTCATCTCCAGCCCTCCCAGGACTCCCTGGCCATACCCTCAGCCCTGCTCCACTTACCCACACAGGTGAGGTAGAGTACTGCATAGGCCAGGGGCAAATGCTCGTGACTGGAGTGGTAAGCTATTTGAACCTGCAGAGAGATACTCAGTGTCACATGTGGACAGGCCCGTGGAACCTGGCAGTCAGCAACCTCTGTCCCTGTGTCAGCGCCCCTTTAAGCTTCTCAGGGTCACTTATTCCCATACCTGGGCACATCTATAAGTGGGTGCCATTTGTCCTAGACCCATGGGGATCTGGATTCTAGTCCTACCCACAACTACCTGGACTTGAGCTCAACATCTCTTAGCCAAGGTCCTGTGCCTGTCTGAGCTACCTCGATTTCCTTCTGATCAGAACTGGAGACCCGCACGCCCCTCCTCACCCCCATTTTGCAGGTAAGGAAACCCAAGAGTCCTGCATTTGGCTGTCCTGAGTTTGCCACTCACTGGTCACAGAAGCGCACTGCCTGTGAGCCCCACGGCCGGCTTGGTCCCAGATCCCACACCTGTGATCGTAGCTATCCTGAGACAGGTTCTGACCTTCTCTGGGCCTCAATTCCTTCAACCATAAAGTGGCGGATAATAATGGTTGCTACCCTGTAGGATGTGTTACAGAAGGTGGGTTAAAGAAGCAGAGCATGTGGGGTTCACTGCTGTTGGCTCAGCTCAGCTCCCAGCCACCATTATGGGGGAGGATGGAGGTGGCAACATTGGGAAGTTGGTGGAGGTGGTTTAATCACTGACTCTTTGATCTGTTCCATGGACCGGCTAAATCCTTTCTCAGCCTCAGTTTCTTCTTCTGAACAATGGGTTTATCGAGCTCAGGACAGAAGCCAGATTCAGAAGGGAGATGAAAGGAATGAGTGGGTGGGTGGGGGGATCAGATCCTGATGTGTAGGAATTCTTCTGTTCCTTGGCTGGGTGAGCTCCCTGACACTTACTTGGTGCCCCACACAGGGGAGGGGGTCTGCCAATAATAGATGGGCTACCCAGGGTGTAAAAGTTGTCAGTGCTTCTTTCTTTTCTTTTCTTTTCTTTTTTTTTTCAGAGCTGGCGACCATACCCGGGGCCTTGTGCTTGCTAGGCAAGCGCTCTACCACTGAGCTAAATCCCCAACCCCTGGTCAGTGCTTCTTAAAGGGCTAGTTCCCCAAAACATTGTCTTTGATACTAGAATATCTTCCTCGTGACAGGTCCTGGTCCCCATCAGCTCTTCAAGGGAATGCTACCAGAAACCATTCAAAGGCCACCTATGTCTTGCTTTAAATCTCTCCTAGCTTTTAAATGGGGACAGGAAGAGGGTGGGTAGAAGGGAAGTGAGACCCATCAGGGAGGTATCAGCTCCCAGATGTTAGTTTCCCTCTCCGTCCCTGCTCTCTCCTCCACTCAGAGCAGCAAGAACCTTGTACCCAAGCCCTTCCTTGCAGATGTGGAAACCGAGGCCCAATACAGCAGGACTATGCTAACTCCTTTCCTCACGGGAGCTGGTCAAAAAGAAGGCACTCAGGGTCCATCCCCATCCACCCTGGGAAGAGGACTGGGATGACCCCATCCTTCAGATTGACACACCGAGGTCTGAGGACATACAGCCAAGACCTGTAAGTTGGAGAATTGGGGTTCACACCCAATAGTCTGGCCCTCGGGTGAGTGTTCCCCCATGGAGGTATGGCTTTCTGGAGGAAGATGGGAAGCAGGACCTGGGGTGAACTCACGTGACTGTCGTTGAGGTCATTGCTAGGAGAGTTCATGACCACGATGATCTCCAGCCCCTTGTTGAAGCACCACCGCCTGGTGTCAGCTCGCTCTCGGTTCCTCTCCATGCTGGGAGACACGTAGATGTCCACTCCCGGTGTCCCATAGACCTCAAACATGTCTGTGCCCTCAGGAACCGACCTGAGAAGAGCAGGGAACAGGAGCAATGTGAGGGACTTACTCAGACACGTGAGCTCAAGCCGCAAGCTCTCCTCCAGAAACCCTTCCCTGACTATCCCAGCAGCTCACGGCAAGCTCTGGGAAAACGGAGGTCGGGCACTACCCAAACCCATGCGCACTCTCACACCTAAGTGCTAAGATTCCAATGTCCCATCACCATCCGGCTCATTTGGCACTGGTGAACACACACACACACACACACACACACACACACACACACACACACACCAGAGAAAGACTCAGAGAGGTGGAAGAAAAGGCAGACATAGGCTGGGCACTGTGGTGCATACCTTTAATTCCAGTACTTGGGAAGCAGAGACAGGTGGATCTCCTACGAGTCTACATAGAGTTTCAGGACAGCTATAGCTACATAGTGAGACTCTGTCTTCAAACACAACAAATGGCAGGAAGGAAGGAAGGAAGAAAGGAAAGGAGGCAGGGAGGAAGGAAAGAAGAAATAGAAAGGAAGGAAAGAAAGAAGAGAGGAAGAAAGGAAGGGAGGAAGGGAGGGAGGGAGAAAGGAAGAAGGAAAGAAGAAAGGAAGGAAAAAGGAAGGAAAGAAGGAGAGACAGAAGGAAAGACAGAAGACAGACAAAAGGAAGGAATGGAGGAAGGGAAGAAGGATAGCCGAAAGGAAGATAAGACAGGCACGAAAGCTTAAGCCACAGAGGAAGTGCTCTCTTGGGCCCCAGGGAGAGAAGTGCTCTCTCTTAGCCCCAGTAGCCAGGAAGCTGGTCAGATTTCTTTTTTTTTTTTTTTTTTTCGGAGCTGGGGACCGAACCCAGGGCCTTGCGTTTGCTAGGCAAGCGCTCTACCACTGAGCTAAATTCCCAACCCCTGACAGATTTCTATAATAGGTCCACCGCCAAGCTTTTCCCTGTCCTGTGACCACCACAAAAGGCAAGGGGCTTTGACATCTTCCTGGTGTGAAGTCCTTTGGCTCTGAGGCCCCAGTCACTCGGCTCCCCTGGGCTCTTCCCTAGGTCACCCTGTCAGTTTGCTGGGAGTCCCTAGGGTTGCTGGAGACAGCCTGACCAGGAAGAACACACAAAGGTGGTAGCTGTCACTGGGATCTACCCCACAGCCTGGGCAGAGTCCAGGGTTCAGTGGAGTCAGGGCTGGGGTCAGCAGTCGGGCAGCTATCAAGGCGGGTCCCACTTCTGCCAGGTGACCTTGACTAAATCACCTTGAGTGTGGGATAATGACACACACTTGGCCAGCCTCTTGGGAACCAGGAGGCTCGAGTGTGTTTATAGCCATGAGAAGCTTGGAACACTCCTGACTAGCACAGGGAAGGTGCTATTAAGGAGAATTATGGTGCAGGCTGCAGGCGCATGGAGACAGCTCTGACAGCAGCCTGGGCGGGCGGCTGAGATGCGTCTGAGGAAAACGGCTTTCATGCTGGAGCCCTGGGAGTTCAATGCTAGACTTTGATGGCTTGAATCCTGTCTTATCCCTGTGACGGAGGAAGCCAGCAATAGCTCTTGGGTGGGGAGAGAGGTGGCGTGGCAGGGTGATTGACAAACCTGGGTTCTCTGCAGTCAGGAAGCCTGGGTTCAAGTCCCAGCCCACCACTCACACCTGGAGGCCAGCCAGAGCCTCCCTAGCCTGGCAGTCTATCCAGCTGGCATGGTGGAGTTGGAAGGAGAGGGTGTGTTAGTCTCCTGCTGGGGAAACTGAGGCAGCCAAAAGGTGAGACTCCAGACCGCCACCCAGGGCCGATGCCCCAGCATGTAAGCTGTGTGTTAAGATGGCCAAGATGGCCATTGGAAAGAGAACTGGATCTGGAAGAGAGAACTGGAAGACAGCAGATCCCTGCTTCCTGGAATTTAGGAATTGGCACCCTATCCCCATTTCCTGGAAGTTACAAGCCCCTAAACCTCTCCTTTGCAACACTGTTCCTTAAGCCAGGCCACCATGACTGACAGCGAAGCAAACCCCACACCCTAGCTTCTAGACGGCTCTCCGCCACGCTCCTAGGCTGGCTGAGGCTGTCCCCAGACCTCCCTGATAGCTTGAGTGTACAGCGGGCAGCGGACGCGCTAAGATGACCAACGTCGCGGGACCCAGGGGATGTTTTTTGGGACACTGAATATCTAGAGCTAAAACCTAGGCAGGGGCTGGTGAGACGCCTCAGAAGGTAAATGCACTTTCTGCCAACGTTGATCAGCTGGGTTTGATCCCCAGGGCTACAGGGTTAAAAGAGAGGGGGAACTGACTCCTGAAAGTTGTCCTCTGATCTCCATGTGCATCCTGTTACACACTGCCCACAAATAAGTGGTGGTGGTGATGATGGTGATGATGGTGGTGGTGGTGGTGGTGATGATGGTGATGATATACTGGACAGTCCATTTATCCTATGGGTTGTCAGTCTCTGGAACCTTGTGGACTAAGCTCCCAGGGCCAGTGGCGCTGCAGGGGCCTGGCCATTGAGCCTTTTCAATGGCTACTGATGCCTTAGTCTTATGGCAAAAGGGCTGCTGAGAAATGCTGGCCCTGAGTCCCGTGCTGGGAGCACAAGGATGACTTGGGGTGAGACTACCTGGACTTGGGACCTGTCAGCCAACTCTCTCTCTCAGTGCCTTTGTCCCTGCCCACCGTGAAGATGACACTGCGGTTTCGGCAAATGAAGCTGCACCCCAGCATGATGCGCCCACTATCGTCTCACTTCAGGGAAACTGAGGCTCAGGGGTGACTTGTCCAAAGTCAAGCGGTAGCTAACTGGCAACTGCCGGTCTTGGGGCTTAGCCCTTCCTATCCTCACTCCCGGGCAAAGCCGGCCTGATGCCTCCTTTCTCCAGCTACAGTTGTGCACTCTAGAGGTTCTGGTAGTTGAAACAGAATAAGATAGCAGCCATGTCCCCTCAGTGCTGGCTTGTGAGGATAGAAACCACCATCATCGCACAGGCTTTGAGAGGCAGTTTCAATGAACAAAGGCCCCAGGTGCCCAGCTTGGCTCACGGAACTAAGCTCGGGAAACTCTGGGCCCATCTGACGTCACATCCCACCTACCCTGCTCTGGCCCGGGACAGTGGTGGTAACACTGACATTTCTCCAAAGACAGTGGCTCTGAGACCTCTCATCCAGCCCCTTCCATCGGTGGTCAGAGGAGCTGGCCCTGTTGGTCCAGGGGGCTCTGAGGCCTCAGCACAGGCTCCTTCTATGCTCGCCTCTTCTGGTGTCTTCTAGGAAACTGAGGCCCAGGGAAGAGGATCCAGTGGATAGCACAGACTTGGAGACACGTAGGACCCAAACTCAAGGCACCATAGGGCATCTCATGGGTGCCAGGAGCTATTTCCACCACCCCCTCCCGCCCCAACTAGCAATGTTCAAACCCCTCAACTAATGAGCTGGGCCAGCCCTTTTCATTTGTTTTTGAGGAGACCCAAGCTGCAATGGATGTGTGTGTGTGTGTGTGTGTGTGTGTGTGTGTGTGTGTACGTGTGTGTGTGTGTGTGTGTGTGTACGTGTGTGTGTGTGTGTGTGGGTGTGTGTGTGTGTATGTGCTGGTTTTGACACACAGATTCTCAAATACACTGAGTAAGTGCTTTACCACTACAAGACACCCCTAGCCATGCCCCACCTGAGATTTGGAGATGAGATAGCCTTGGCCACACTTTCTTTTTCCTTCTTTGGTTAAAATCTCAATCCCCCCCCCCCAGGGTCTCAAGTAGCCCAGGCTAGCCTTGAATTTTTTATGTAGCCAAGGATGACCCTGAACTTCTAATCCTTTTGCTTCTGTCTCCTACAGGCCGAGTTCCAGTCACAGGCCAGCGTATCTGGTTTTTACGGTACTAGGAATCACAGCCCTTCCCCACTCCCAGCCTTGCACATGCTAAGGGAGCCTATTATTAACTGAGCCTCAGACCCAGCGGTTCTCCTAAATGCCTCAAAGATGCAGGGAGGAGGGTGCCACTTCATGGCTAGTTGTGTTTGCAAGAGACACCTGACCTAGAGAAAAGCCTCCCTGGGGAAGCCTACACAGCTTCCTGTTGGTAGAGACCTCCCTGGTGGGTTTCTGTCATGGCTGCCCATCTTCTGGGTTTCCCAAGTGTAGCTTCTGGGGCTTGCTCCAAGGTGACTGGGCTGGCTTGAGAGAGCATGTGGCCACCCTGTGACTACTGCCCCACTGCAGCCAGGCAGACCAGACCTGACTCTTCTGGGGTCTCCCAGATGTCAACCTGAATATACATGGAGCCCTGAGCTTCCACCAGCCTCAGGGACCTTGGGAACCAGGTCCCCGTCACCATATGTCATGGGCTGTTTGGGTCTCAAGGCCTGGCTTCTATCTTAGCTCAGTTTCTGAACCTGGCTAAGTCCTTTCACCCACCAGGCCTCAGTTTCCCTACTCAGAAGAAGGGATGGGTGAGCCCCAGAAGCCACCACCGGGCCAGCCTGGGGACTGCTTTCCACTCTCATACATGACACATCACACATCGTAAAGATGACAGCTGGGCCTGGCAGCCCCAGGGGACAGACACCTAGAAGTGAGTCACGTGTGAAGAGAATGTCTGAAGGTTGCTTTCAGTCTGCCTTCCTGTCTCACTGCAACCTGCGACTGCGGCCCCGGGTAAGCCCACTAACCCTTCCAGAACTTTCCTTCTTCCCAAGATGAACCAAACTATCTTCCTCTGCCTTCAAGGCTGATGCCTCAGCCCTGTGAACGGTCCTTCTTTCCCCCCATCCCTCCATCTCCTGGTCCTAGCCAACTGCTCCATGGCAGGGTTTGGGAACACTCGAGACTGTCCCCAGACTTGGGGCAGAGCCATAAAATAATGGAATGATACCGACGGTGACCAATCCCATGACAGAATGTCCTGTGCATTGTCGGCCTTGGCTCTGCCCTCCGTATTCTACATACCCTCTCTCCCCTCCACCCAGGGTCTCCTCAAAGAAAGAACCAAACAGTTCAGACAGCCTCATGCCTCTCTACCAACTGGCTACGTGACCAGGTTAATTAGCCTCTCTGCATTGACCTATGAGATGGTGAGGACAGCCTACCCTCTTCCGGTACGGTAAGCTCGGGTATCTGGGTAAAATACTTAGGACGACACAGGCCACCAAGAGCCTGGTGCTCAGTCGCATCATTTAGTAGAGCTCAAAGAAGAGAGTCCATGGGGAAAGCGCTTCCCAAGATGAGGCAGCCCGGAAGGGCCAGAGTCAGGGCTGAGCCGTCACCCTGCTGCTCCAGGTTCATAGGCCACGACTCGGCTCCAGGAAGAACAACTCTAAGATGTCCAGTCTTGCTCCCCCCTTCCATGACACAGATTGTGGGCTGGAGAGATGGCTCAGCCATTAAAGGCAAGGCTCACAACCAAGACACAGGCCATCTCTGCAGCCTCACTGGACAGCCGCCTGAACTCCCTCCCCAGGTAGGAACAGTCTTCTACTTCTGAGAGTCCCCAGGGTGGCCATACACTAATGCTCAAAGAAGCCCATGATGGGTATGTGAATAAACCCCACTCCATTTCCCAGGGGGATTGGCCATCCTGGTGTGTGAACATCCTTCTATAAGATACCAAAACCCTGCCACCACTCATGACTGCCCCATCCCCAGTTCTCTTGGTGAACCCCCACCATGGCCCTAGTCACTCATTACCCCCAACCAATTGCTTGCCTCCCACCCAGCCCATCCTCCACCCTCGAAGGCACCTCTGAGAGGATCAGGAGGAGGAGCTGGAGGAAGAGGAGGAGGAGAAGGAGAAGGGGGAGGAGGGAGGAAAGGGGAGAAGGAGGAGGAGGGGAAGGGGGAGGAGGAGAAGGGGGAGGAAGAGGGGGAATGGGGGAAGAGGAAGAAGGGGAAAGGGGGAGGAGGAGAAGGGGGAGGAGCTATCCCCAGCTCCCTGGACAGGTCAAACCAGAGACATATCTATCCAATGGGCACAAGGCAGCCGGGCCGTGAGTCACTCCCATGGGCACGCAGCCCTGGAGCAGGCTGTGGCGCCAGGCCGCATCCACCCCCCTTCCTGTCCTGCCTGCTTCTTTGGAAGCTACAGACTCCCCTCTGCATATCTCCCAGTCCACCAACCCTCAGCCAGGAGCCAGTCCTGGTACACAGTTCATCTCGGACTTGGTTATCTCCTGTGACCGGCAACTCACTCCCTGAGGAGGGTCCGTACCTCAGACCCTAACTGATTTCACCCCACTTTTGAAAAATCTTACTTCTGGACTTGTGTACTGAAACTTTGGCCCCTGGGGCATACCTGACGACATCTGAGTTTTGGCTGACCCATCAGAGGTGGGAGCACTAAGGGCTCCGGCAAGTGGAGACCAAAGATGACTCTCACAGTGTTACAGTGAATGGCACAGTCCCACAAGGGCTGTTGGTGTCCCAGTGCTGAAGCCACATCCAAGAAGGGGGCAGGGAGGTCTGAGGGGTGACACCCGACCCCAGCATCCTTGGAATCTGTCCTCAGCTCAGTCTCAGAGCTGGGACTCAAAAGCCTAAGAAACCAGCCTCGCTCCTACAAAACCCCTACCCAAACCACCCTGTGCTGTATGGGCTCAGCCTGGCACGCAGCAGCCACAGCCCACAGGTGACCAGCCACCGTGGATCCAAAGCCCTGGGGCTCCAGTGGCTGAACAGCTGGACAGGAAGCACTTAGTAAGTCCACAGTGGGCTCAAAGCTCCGCTTAGCCTCCAGGTGACTGTGTGACCTGGGCTAATGGCTCACCCTCACTGTGCCACCACTTGCACTTTGTGAACACCACCACCTGAGATGCTGTGAATGGCAGGGCTCTCGTTGGAGTGGAGTCTGAGAACTGTGACCAGCTCTGGGGACAGAGTTTGGCACCTTAAGGGCTACGTATGTGAGCAGATGCGGCCTTTTAAGAAATGATTCTCCCTGGGTTCCTAAGCCAAGGGATTGGAGGACAAGAGGACAGATCCCTTCCTTTTCTTGTGGGCCATAGACAGAGTGACCAGCCTCTCCTGAGGACCCTTAAACCGAGTAATGAGCCCATGGCCCCCAGAACCATCTAGGACCCTCTATATGGTAGGAGCTCAGTCCTGCCTGGATCCCCTGGTTCAAACACCCTGCTGGGAACCATCTAAGCCCTTCTATATGGTAGGAGCTCAGGCCTGCCTGGATCCCCTGGTTCAAACACCCTGCTGGGAACCATCTAAGCCCTTCTATATGGTAGGAGCTCAGGCCTGCCTGGATCCCCTGGTTCAAACACCCTGCTGGGAACCAGGCTGACTACAGCAAGGACCCATACTTCCCACGGTGGGCAGAGGTTTCAAGGTTAAGACCCCAGGCACCCTTGGCCCAGCCTGTGCCCTGGGGAACATCCATTTGCACAGCTCCTAGCAGGGGAGGCCCAGAGACTCAACACTAGGAACCCCAGACCCTCCAGAACCAACTCTTACCCATAAATGTCCACGATGGTCTCAACCCCTGCCACACACACAGCGCTGGTTGGGTGTTCCAGGGATACACGTACAATCCTCTGCAGAGACATGCCGGCCTAGGATGGGGGCTTTGGCCACCAAACCCAGCACTAGCCAGAGGTCCCCTCAAGGATGTGCTTTAAAAGTACCCAGCTCCTCCCCTCCAGCCCAGGGTGCAAGCTCATTGGCTCCAGCTCTAGAAGCCCGGCCTCTTCTCGGAGGCCAAAGAGCCAATCCCCTCTTCAGGATTGGCTGGGAGGGTTCTGATATTTGCATACGAACCTCAGGCTCCCACCCCAGGGGACCCAGGGAGTTAATTTCTAGCTGGAGAGAAAACAAGTCCCCACAGGTGCTTGGCCAGCACATCTGGGATGGTTGGGGGTGGAGTGGGGTTGGAGGGGCGGGGAGGACGTGCAGGGGAGCACAAGGCTTTGTCTGGGCCCTTCTTTGTCTTCTTGCCTCTGTTTTCTCTGCACTGTTGGAAGGACATCTGAGGATGCAGGATGCCTGGCCCATTTCACCCTGGTGCAAGCAACTGGAGGTGCAGGTGGCCCCTGGATTCTTCATGCAAGGCTATGAGAACTACTGGTCTTGCTTCCTTTTTCTCTTCCCCCTCCCCTTCCTCCTCCTCTTCCTCCTCCTCCTCCCCCCTCCTTCCCCCTCCTCACCAGTCCCTCCCCTTCCTCTCCCCACCCACCTTCCTGTTTTTTATTTATTTTTTATTTTTTCTTTCTTCCTTCCTTCCTTCTTCCTTCCTTTCTTTTCTTTCTTTCTTTTTTTTTTCCTGAGTCTCAATACCCCAAAGTCACTATGAGGTTAAGGAGGGTCTTAAACCTCGGATCCTTCTGCCTCCCAAGCACTGGGATTACAGATCTGCACCGCCCTACTCAGTTTTATCTGGTATTGGGGATCAAACCCAGAGTTTTGTGCATGCTAGGCTCTACCAAGTGAAATACACCCCAACTACCATTGGCCTTCCCCCTGCTCCCACTTTCTTTAAAATATTATCTCTATATGTACATCAAGAGCGCTATGAGTTTTACACTTCTGGAGGCGGCAGTGCCCGTGTGTGCCATGGTACCTGTGCAGAGGCTGGAGGAGTTATTTCCCTCCTACTGTGCCCAGGTTGTCATGCTTGGTGGCTAGCATCGATACTCACTGGGCCACCTTGCTGGTCCCCTGCCTACCTTTGTTAATTAAAAGCTTGGGTTGTAAGACTAGAGTGAGCTTCCTCTTGCCTCAGCGTCTTTCTGGCGGCACTTCACACACACACACACACACACACACACACACACACACACACACACACACACACACCTTGCTTCAGCCCTGGCTGCGGGGATCACTGCTGGACAGATCTGGACTCACTCTCCTAACTGCTGTTGCTGATGTTGGAGGTCAAAACCTCCTGGGGGGGGGGGCAACGATAACAGCAGTGAACAATGCCATCAGGAGCCAAGGGTGTCAGAGTAGGATGCCCTCTTGTAGGTGGGGAAACTGAGGCAAGAGGTGTCTGGAACTGTGAGAACAATGACTCTGGGAAGAGCAATCGGGTCTGATCGGCTGCACTGTGTATTGATGAGATCCCGTCTCTTCTCCCGAGGCCTGTTTCCTTAGCTGTAGAAAATGTGGCCAGTCGCAGGCTCGCCCGCTCAGGCAGAGATCATGGTTGTGGAGGCTCAGAGGTGCTGAGTAGAGGTTCTTTCTTCCTCCCTGCTGCTGCCGCCCCTCCAGGGCAGGGCAGGGACCAGGATCCACTTCCTAGGGTCCCCCATTTGTGCCAGTCAGAGGAGACTGGCATTTAGAGCCTATGACTGTCCCTCTGCAGTGGCTCAGTGTCCGGGAAGGGCATTCTCCAAAGCAGCCAGGGCCCAGGGCAGCTTGTTCCCAGCAAATGGCTGGGTCGTGGAGTCAGCTTTAGGAAAGAACCAGAACTCTTGATAAAAGTCCCAGATAGCCTCCCTGACTGGGGTGGGGATGGGTGGGAAGAGTGGATAACCCTCCTCCAAGGGTACTGGCACATTGGGCTGGTCAAGGGGTATAGTCTGAGGTCACAGCGAGTGTGTTAGATGAGAAGGGAATGGTGTTTCAGACCACCAGGCCTGGGGAACTCAGCACCAGAATCAGTGCTACAGTATTGCATTGACTGATATGTCCTGGACCCCAGCACGGTGGAGCACTGTCCCCCTTCTCCTAGCAGGAGCCCCCCCTTCCTCTTTCCGTCCTCCCCAACAGACAGAAGATAAAGCCAAGGGAAGAGGAGAGGAAGAGGAGAGGAAGAGGCAGGTCCTCCTCGATAGTATCTCAAGCAGGCAACAGGGGTGGAATTGGGAATGGGTTAAGGATTCTGTTGAATCAGCGGCTGCCTGGCACTCACCTGCCTCAGCCCAGGAAGCTGCTCAGCTGACAGGAGCGGCCTGAGGCCTGCTGGCACTGAGCCTAGGGACCTGTGGTAGGGTGTGGAGATCAGAGAATCAGGGCCCCTCATTTTCTTCTCCCTCTGTCAGCCCCGGGCACAAATGAGGCAGCCACGTAAAGAATGCACAACGATGTTTTTAATTGATGAGGGAGAGGGTGGCCAGTCAGCCAGGACCCCAGACGGTCTGAGTAGCGACTCCAGAGCCCACCTCATGTGGCGCAGAAGACTTGCTCCCATGCTTGCCGAGGCTCTGTAGTCAGTCTCCTGAGTCTTCAGAGGCCAGGCCCCGCCCCCAACCTTCTCATCCCCCTTTATCTTCTTCTTCTTCTCCTTCTCCATGGCTTAACCTCAGCCAGGCCATGATCATAGAGGAGGGTGTTGGTGTGGGGAGCCTACAAATGGGGGTTCCAGTTCCACAGAACCTTCTGGAAGGGGGAAGAGCCAATGTCTACCTGGCCATGCCTATCCTAACAGCTCCAAGGAAGCCTTTGCTAACTAAGTGTCCAGTGGTTACCAAGTGACAGCAGCTGCCTCAAGTCAGGGGTGGCACCAGAAGCTACCAAAATACAAAGACAGAATCCAGCAGCCTGTTGTGGCTCCTTGACCAGAGGAAGCCTCTGCCAGCCGTGCCCTGCAGCCGGTTGGCCTGCCTGCTTGCCGACACATGTCTCTGTGACCTCACCCAATGCTATTAGCCTCCAGGCCAGCTGTCTGTCCTACTGTGGGAGGGGGGACACAGGCCTGCCATGGGGTTTACTGGGGCTGTACAAGTGTTGTGTAGGGTCCCAGGCTGCTGGGGGAGTGTGGGCCCTCCCCTCCCACTGCCTGCAGCAGGTTAGGGAGTAATTAGAGACTATTAGAGGAAATTAAGCCTCACCTCCAGATGTAACTTAATGGCCTACCCCACCCTCTTCTAATACCTTGGGCCCCATCCCCTTCACATCTGGACCAACAGCCGTCAGGTTCAGGGGCCCCAAACACCCAGCCAAGAGTTCCAGGCTTCGAGGTTCCCCCACCCTGAGATGGGCAACCTCTCTGCCTTCCTGGTGCGACCTTCCTGCCCACCCTTCCCCACCCCCACCCACGCTTGCAGACTTCCGAGGGCCTCCCTATGCCCCGAAGCATCTTCCAACAGGAAGCACCAGGGCTCGTAATTAAAGGCTGCCCCAACAGGTAACAAGCATTCTACAGAGGTGGGACTGGATGGAGTTTGGCATTAGAGGGGCTTTTGTGCCTGCCCGCTTTCAAGGACTGGGATTTCCTGCCTTTGTTTGCCTACGTTGAGCTGAAGGGTGCCAGGGGGCCATGGCCTGAGGTCCTCTGGGAAAAAAAGACGCCCCAAATCTTCCTTTTCATCTTGCGCAATCCAGGAGTCATACGAAACTATGGTGTTCGTGCCCCAGGGTCCTGGCATGGTGGGCATTTCTGAAACAGCATCAGAGAGGTGTCCAGAAGGGAGGGGGGAAACAGCTCAAAGTAGGGCGTGGCCTACAGGCTTAGCTTCCGACCTTGACCCTCTGGGGGCTCTGGCTGGGAAAGGGTGAAGGAAAAGTGTCAATAGTCTCCTGGGCAGGACAGGCGACTCCAGAAACGAAGAAGTGTGTTGTCCTCCGGGAGCCCAGCTGACCACAGTAGTCAGTCCGCTTTCAGGCTCCAGGAGGGTGGAAGCTGGTTCGTGGCCCTTGCCCTTGCTCTGGGGTTCTCATCAGCAGGGCAGCGAGGGTGGTGTTCGGGCAGGCTCAGGGCACGGAGTTCCACCACCTAAAGGCAAAAGGTTTCCTCCGCACATTAGTGCCACAATGGATCTCTCCAAGCAGTTGGTGGTAAAAGAGAAAGTCGTCGATAAAGACGCAGCGTAGACCCAGCGGCTCCAGCAGGGAGCGCACCTTCTCTTCCAGGCAGCAGCGGCCATTGATGATGGGCCCGAAGGGCTTGGGGATGCCCAGGTACTTGCCGAGGACCACCATATTGACCTGCAAGGGAGAGGAAGAAGAGCCCCGGTGGCCAAGGATGCACCGCACCTCTGAGCTCTGGCTCTACTGATCCATCCTCACCAGAACCAAGGATTGGTCAGGAACTAGAGTCTAAGATGGGGGTGGGGTTTGTGCCCTATATAATTTAGGAGTCGTAAGCAGGAAGATGGTGCGTTTGAGGCCAGCCTGGGCTACATAAATAAAACGTATCTCAAAAAAAAAAAAAAAAGTAAGCGGTGGGGAGGGCTTGCTGGGGATGTAGCTCAGTGGTAGAGTGGTTCCTGCCCTTAACATCTGCGGCTGTACGGATGGCAGTCAGCCTCTCTCCTGTACTTTCTTCCATCCCTGGCCATATTGTAACAAGTTTGTTACAAAGATGAAATGTGCTGAGTGTCCTCACTGTTAGGTCTCAAACTCGAAACAAATGGTCAACCGAGATGCCTATTTGACCTATCAAAGCCAGTCTGGCCGCCAGGTTCTCCCAGCACCCCTCAGTCCCTACCTGTTACAGGGTCCTCCTGGCTGGCATACCCCACCCCCTACCCTGAACCCTTCTGCCCAGGGGCTAGGCGGCCCTTCCCTATATAATCCAGTCATTTTGGCTACCCAACTCCTTTACTCTCCTGGCTCTCCCCTCTCCCCCCCTCCCACTTCTCACATGACCCAGCTCAGGGTCATGTTCACTCAGGACTCTCCCAGATGTCCCAGCCTCTGGCTATGCGCTCCCTTTTATAAATAAAAAAAAAAACCTTTTATTTCCACCATATCTAGGAGCAGTCATATCCTCCCCTGTGTGTGTGTGTGTGTGTGTGTGTGTGTGTGTGTCTCGCTCATTAGCGTGGCCACACCTCTGCAGTACATAGCTTACCTGGCTGTTCATAGCATCCTGCTAGTCCTCAGCTCTTACTGAGAATCCATGTACATCAGAAGCATCATCCCTAAATCTCACAGCCCGCCTCTGAGGTTGTGGCTCAGACAGGTTAAGTAACATTACCAAGTTCACAAAAGCCTGTTGTGCCCACTCCATGGGCTGGAGTGTACGTGCTGAGGGTGGAGGGATTACAGGGAGTCCAAAGATAGGGGGAGGAATAAGAAGCCATGCTTATTGCCATGCCTAGGACTCTGCTCCCAGAGTTAAGAGTTCGAAGCCAGCCTGGTCTCCAAAGTGAGTTGCTGTTATACAGAGTAACCTTGTCTGGGAGTGGGGGCGGGTGGGGGAGTCACAGCCCAAGATCATGGACTTTAATCTCAGTCATGCCCAGTGATCCTCCAGTGTCCTGATGCAAGCAGCCATTAGGACATGTGGCTGTGTAGGGTCAAATCACTTCCTGTCTCCAGTTGTTATCTGCAAGCCACATGTCATCCCAATGGTTTAGAGGACAGACTGCCAGAGAGCTCACCCCTGCAGAAGGCACAGTTTCAAGCAGCACTGATCAGCGCACAGGGAAGTTACAGGAGGCCAGAGAGGCTTTCGGTGCCCAGCAGCGGTAGGCTCAGGGGGATATGACAGGAGGCATGATATCCTGTCAACCTGAAGGCTCCACTTCAGGGACAACCAGGGACCTGGGTACCCCCTCACTCCAGTTTGCACACCCCTTCCCTAACTTGGTTCTACTCTGTTCTTGTCCCAAGAGAAGTACCCAAGTTAAAGGCACAAGAGAAAAGGGGGGTCACTTCCCACTCCAGAGCCCACCTCTCATTGAGAACCTCACCACCTATTTTTTCCTGGCAGGAAATGGGCTGACCAGCTGGCTGCTTTGATACCATCGCTCAGGCCCCGCCCAATGGAGGATGCTTGGCCTCATGGGCCTGTCAGCTGCCTAATGGTTACTATTCATTCTGTCTGTCTGGAAGCCCTACACAGAAGCCCCCTTGTGGGATCCACAAGTGTACGGTGAGAACTAAATAAGCCAGTCAGCCTCCAGACAGAAAGCAGAAACATCCGCATCTATCTTTCCATGTAGAAGATGAAAGCTCCTTCCTGTGCGGCTGGCCTTCCCACTGTGGGATGTCTAGCAGCCCTCTAGGTGCTGTCCACTAGGTACCAAAGACACCAGTTCACTGTGGCCTTCAGAGACGCCCACGATACACATCTGCCCCGCTTAGGAGCTGCTGACCCAGCTGCCTCTGTATCCACCTGTTCTCACATCTACCCACCAGGGACCCTCACCATGTCAGGAAAGAAGGCTTCAGCGTAGGCTCCCTTCAGGAAGAAGAGCTGTGGAATATCCACGATGTCGCTCTCGGAGAGGCCCAGCTCCTGTTTTAGCACCTCACGGTTCCAGTCGATGCATTTCTGGGGAAGAGGGAAGCCACGGGCCAATACAGAGGAGTCTAAGTGTTCTGTGCCTGCCTGAAGCCCTGAGCTCCTGTGGGCGCCTCCAAGCCTTTCAGTGGCTTTGTGCAAACGGGTTCGCAGATGTCCGAAGTGGGGAATCTGAGGCTCAAGGCAGCTTGCCTAACTGCCCAGAGCTAGGAAAAGTTCAAGTTTGGTTCTAAATGACCTTGTTCCTTGATTACGATTTTTAAAAGTTATTTTTTATTTTACGTGTACGGGTGTTTTGCGCACCTGTGTGCCTGTGTGCTGTATGTATGCCTGATGCCAACAGAGGCCAGCAGAGGGCGCCAGCTGTCTTAGAACTGGAGTTATAGATGGCGGTGATTTGCCATGTGGGTGCTGGGAATTGACCCTTAGTCCTCTAGAGGAGCAGCCAGTGCTCTTAACTGCTAACTCCGCTCTTTAGCCTCTGGTTACACTTTTTAACCGTGGTGCACGCGTGCATGCACATGCGTGGGTACATGTGTGTGTACATGCATGAGTCTATAGGGATATGTGGATTCCCAGAATCAAGCTTAGCTGATCAGGCAGCAGGAATCTCTAACTGCTAAGCCACTTTGATAAGCCCCTGTCATGTGGCTGATAGGTCTGTTAGCCACAGCTATCTAGGTAAAGTCCCTGGCTTGGTGCAGAAGGGTCAGGGCATTTTTCCCTTCACTGAGAACAGCACCTCACACAGCAGGCACCATCTTTGACGAGCCATACCCCTTCCTAGACCTGTCCCACCTGATCTCTGCACATGGGCCCTGAGGACCCCATGTCTCTGCCTCTCACATTCACACTTCCAGAGTGAGGGCTTGAATTCACGTCTGTGGAAATGAACTGCACCTCCCAGCGCCAGGCAACCCCAGGTGCCTGCTGCGGCCTGAGGGTGGTCAGCCTATCCCCAAATCTGCCAGCCCCCGAGGACAAGGCTCATTTTCACACCCTCAGAAATCTGCAGGACAAACTAAGGCTGGGCCCTGTCCCCCACAGGCTGGACATTGTCACCACCCAGACTCCATTTTGCCCTCACCTGCACATGCGCACTGTCCCTCCTGAGGTGCCTGTCAGCTAAGATGTCATTGATGCTTCTCTTTGTCTTATGCTTGAGGCCTGTGAAGGACAGATTGCGTGAGTTCAGGGGCACAGACTGACAGACTGTGTGTTCAGGGGACAGAGACAGACTGCGTGAGTTCAGGGGCACAGACAGACTGTGTGTTCAGGGGCTCAGACAGACAGACGGTGTGTTCAGGGGCACAGACATTGCATGAATTCAGGGGTACAGACAGACTATGTGTTCAGGGGCACAGATAGACAGACTGTGTGTTCAGGGGCACAGACAGACAGACGGTGTGTTCAGGGGCACAGACATTGCATGAATTCAGGGGTACAGACAGACTATGTGTTCAGGGGCACAGATAGACAGACTATGTGCTCAGGGGCACAGATAGACAGACTGTGTGTTCAAGGGCACAGACAGACTGTGTGTGTTCAGGGGCACAGACAGACAGACTGTGTTCAGGGGCTCAGACTGTGCATCACTCAGGGACACTGTCTGGAGCCCCCAGGCCTGAAGAAGCACAGTGCAGGTCAGTGACTCTGACTGAAATAGGTTGTGGAGGGAGAAAGGCCAGACACTGAGGGGCTGCTTCCGGCTGCAGCGAAGACTCAGAAATGCGAGGGAAAGGGCCCAGGCTCCGCACAGCTCCTAACACTGACCCCTCACAGCTGTGGGAGTCAGCTTAACTCCTTGACCTTTAAAACCATCCTAGGAGGGGGTGGTTATCATTTTCAATTAAGAGAGGGGAAACCGAGGTCCAAAGAGGCAAGAGCACAGCCTCGGTTGACCCCCACCTCCAGTGAGGGTTGAGCCCATTTGAACTCAGGTGGGACCCGCGCATCTCTCTCCAAGTCCTAGGCTGGAGCTGCACTACCATCTAAGGATCTGGGGTGACTCTCTGGTTCCTCAATTCCCCTCCTTGCCCCAGGGTAGCAGTAGGAACAGGCCCAGGGATGCCAGGAAGGACAGGATCCCTGTGAGGTGACAGGTAACACACAGCCTTGGGCACTCACCATCAAACTGCTTGGCCTCCCCGTAGCCCTCCTCCTTCTTCTCCTGGAACAGCTGGAGGCAGGCGCTGGGGCTGGCCAGGAGTAACCGGAAGCCCTGCCACACAGGAGACAGACAAATGGCTGAAGGCATGGATACACTCGATGCTGGAGACCTCCAAGGACACTTCAGGAGCCTGAAGTGCACTGGGCTGTGCTCTGTGCAACCCTGTCCACCCCACCCACAACTGCCGTGCGTCCCACCTGCAGGCCTTTCCCCACAGTGGTCTCCCTACCTGGAGCCCTGCTCACTTTGCCTCCTAGGGAACTCAGTTCCTGTCCCCCCGCCCCCCACCGAATCCTGGTGTGTCCCTGCTCTCCTCTTCACTGTTCCTCCCCTTATCAGAGCTCTCGCCACGCTGGGCCAGATTCATCAACCAGCCACTACAGTTACTTATGTCCATGATGTCCGAGGGCCACTTTCTTCCTAAGCCCTCTCTACAAGATGGTGGGACTCTGGTCAGTATAGAAACCAGAGGCCACACCTCTTTACGATCCTAACCAGCCAGCCTTAGAGTTTATGGATCTGAGTGAGGGCAAATCCCTTCTGAACCTCAGTTTTCTTACCTGTAAAATGGAGTCAATAAAAGGGCTTGTTGGAGGGTTGCATGGCTAAAAGTGTGTGTGAGTCTGGCATATAGTGTTTGAGTCATTTTCCCAACTCTTACCCATGCTGTTCCTGACTCTCAGAGTGGCCTGGGTCTAGCAGGAAGCACACAGTGTCCTCCTGGCCCAAGGCTTTTGATTCCTCCAGGAAGCAATCCCTGATTAACACAGCCCAAGCCCTATGCATGCTGAGGGACTATAGGACTGAGCTGGTGGCAGTGCCCCTGTCCTGAGCTACCCCATCAGGTCAGATGTGACTCAATCGGACGTCGGTGGAGTGGTAGAGCAGGGCGTCACACCTTTTGGTCAGAGGTGGGCACGAAGCTCAGAAACTCATCCACGTGGCCCACGGAGAGCCAGTCAGAGTAGAGTTCCACCGGAGCCTGCACCTGCTGGGCATGCAGGAAGTCACGCACCACCCTGGCCATCCGCCGCCCGCTGGACCTGGTGGGAAGAGATACCCAGTGTGACTCCATATGTCCTCACAAACTTCTGAATGGGTACCCTTCACCAGAAGGGAAACTGAGGCTCAGAGAGCTCAGGGGACACAGTCTTGGCCGCACTGAGCTAAGGTGATACCGCCTTGGCCACACTGCTGAGAAGGGGCAGGACCACAGTCTACCCATTATAAACCTGGAGATTGGGGGCTGGGGATTTAGCTCAGTGGTAGAGCGCTTACCTAGGAAGCGCAAGGCCCTGGGTTCGGTCCCCAGCTCCGAAAAAAAAAAAAAAAAAAGAACCAAATAAAATAAAATAAAATAAAATAAACCTGGAGATTGGAAGCCAAAGCTGAAGCCATTGGGAACAGAGGGTGCAAGAGAGGCAGACGCCATAGTTCAGGGGACAAGGTCATGGCAGATACAGGCCAGGCCAGGGTCGGGGGTCAGGTTTGACAAGGGGGCAGAGCTTGTTTGGGTAAGGCCTCCTGAGCCCAGCTATCCCTGCTGAAAATAAAAGTCCAATCTTACTCCCTCCAGAGTGTTAGACTCTCACTGCCTGGGGCATTTGGGGTTCCCCACTGCCCAACCCCCAGAAGTTCCTGAGATCAGATCTAGCATTTCCTAACCTCTTTTACCCAGGAACCTCCCCTGAGGATGAGGATGGCTTTGAACTCCTGGTCCTCCTGCTTCTAGCTCCCAAGTGCTGGGATTACAAACGGGTTTCCACAGTGCTGGAGGCTCAGGCATGTCACCAGCTGAGCTGTATCCCAGGCTGGGGCTTCAAATCTCTGGCCTTGAAACCCTTAAGGTCTGGCCTTGGCCTTTCTTGGCTGTGTGGTCCAGGCTGTGTTCTTGGCTTGGCTTCCCAAGCCTTAGTTTCCCCTCCGGGAAGAGGACCCACTCGAGGAGTTATTTTACATAAATAAAACTGATCCTCTTCCCGATAGACTGCCCAGCCAAAGGCCACGCCACCCACAAGCTCTCAGACCTGCTCCCTGGGGAGACTCTGCCCGAAACAAGGAGCAGCACCAATCAATTCTTCTCATTCCCCGCAGCCAGCGGAGACCTCCTCTCTGGGTGGCCAGTGGACTGTCCCTCTTCTTGGTGCCCATTGGAGCTCTATCCCTTATGATCCATCCAGAGGGAGGCTTTCAAAGGCCAGACTATGTCCTTCTTCCAGACGGCCTCACTCCCATCTCACCTCCAGAAACTGCCTGGCCCCTGCCTAGCTCCTCTTGACTTCTGCATGGCCTGTGGTCTACCTGACCCCACTCTGGCCCTGACCCTCTCCGCTCCACCCATTCTGATCTCCTGCTGTCCTCTGAACTTACCAGACACATTCCTGCCCCCAGGACCTTTGCACCTACTCTGCCCTCTGGCTAGAATCACAAACCTCTCCCCGTAGCCCTATGGCTCCCCTCTTGCCTCTTCCAGGGCTAACTTAAAATCTTGCCATCTATCTCTGAGGTTCAAACTAATAGAAGCCAGGTCCCAACTCCCTTCTTGGCTTCTTTTATTTCTCCGTGGCACTGGCTACCACTTGGGACATTACTTGCCCGGGGGCTCACACCTTGCTGTGGTGCACATCCTCCCAGGGCAGGGCCAAGGGGGTCTAAGGTATTCTCTGCTGAAGCTCCAGCCTTTCTCCCACAATCTCTGTTTCGGAAACACTGGTGAGTGAAGCAAATGCTTTGGAGCGGCCCTGTCTAGAGGCTTCAGAGATGGCTCAGTTAGCGCGGTGCTGGCCTAGCATGCATGATGTCCTGGGTTCAATCCCTGGTACCGCCTAGACAGGGTGTGGTGGTACACAACTGTCCTTACAGCATCAGAGAGACAGAGGCAGGGGGATCTTTGGCTGCATTTTGAGTTGGATGTCAGCCAGGGCTACACGAGACTCTGCCTCAAAACATTAAAAATAACCCAAAAGTCCATAATCGATAGTAACCAGAGCCTGTCACTGACAAGCTTAGGACATGTGCAGATGATGCACCTGCTTGGAACTGTGGGTAGAAGGTGGGAACCACATTGTTCTGTCTGCTGGTCTAATGTAGCGTGGGCTATTTTGAAGGCCGTCTTCAGAAACAATGAGAAACTATTCAGCAGGTACAGAGCCTTGCTCCTCCTTGGAAGCCTCTCCCGCCCTCCTTTCTGGAGGCTGAGGCAAAGAGGAGATGGTCCAAACCCCAGGACCACCTGCATCATAACCAAAGACACCACCAGGAGGCAGACTTGTTCAAAGATCCGAGCTCAGGAGTGGAGGACCCAAGGCAGCCAAGAAAGTATCCAGTTTGTTGGGTACCTCCTGGGTGCTTGGCTTGGGCTTACCGCCTTTAGTCCTCAAGATCATCCTGAGTCGGGCGGTGGTGGCATGAGGTGGCAGGGAGGCAAAAGCAGGTAGATTTCTGAGTTCCGGGCCAGCCTGGTCTACAGAGCAAATTCCAGGACAGCCAGGGCTACCCAGAGAAACCCTGTCTCAAAAAAAAAAAAAAAAAAAAAAAAACCCAACCAATCAAAAAAGACCATCTTGGGACACATGCATAGTAGCAAAGTCACCATCGGAGGGTCACCCTCCCAGTCCCTCACCTATGGGCCTCTCCTTTCTTTCTCCCTCAGCTTCAGCCCCTGCCCACCGGTCTCCTTCCCATTTCTCTAAACCCCCTGGCAAGCTCCTACCCCAGGATAGCAGACCAACTACCAACTTCTACACTGGGACCCACAGAGGATACCTGAATCGACTGTATCACTCACTAATCCTGTGTGGCTCTAAACCTGTAGCAGTCCCTCTCTGAGCAGCAGGGTCTCATCTATCTGCTAACGGTCTTATTCCTGGTTTTTAACAGTCCGTAGCCTGCCAGGGGTTCAAACTCAAGCGAGAGGGCCTTTCATTGGGCCCATTTTACAGCTGGAGAAAATAAGGCATGGGGTCTAAAAGAAATCGTTCATTTAAAATGCACCAGCGTCGCCTCTCTGCACCCTTAGACCTTCCTTTGCCAGATGCTGCTCTGTGGTTTGTTTGCTCTGCTTTGTCCTTTCCCGTTTGGTTTGTAATTTTTCACTTAGGTTTCATTTTGTTTGTTTGTTTTTTTTTTTTTTTTTTTTTTGGTTTTGGAGACGCACGCCTCACTGCAGCCAAGCCTGGCCTTGAACTCGAGACCTTCCTGCTTCAGCCTCTTGAGTACTGGGATTATATGCTCCATACCCACAGCACTTTCCCCCGTGCCTGGCATGTGACCTTAATTTGAATGAGCAAACTGACCACTGATTATTTGCTGGACACCACGGTGAACACCTGCTGAGTGGCACAGCCCACAGTCATGGGCATCAGGCGCCAGAGACTCACAGCTCCCTCCCTGAAGACCTCCAGGCCTGAAGCCCAGCCTCTGGTAGGCTATTTGACCACAGGGACCTGGGTATCTGTTGCAGTAGCAATGGTCATACATTCCCAGCATACATTTCATTCAGTTCCCACCTTCATCTAGGAGCAGTTACATCACAGTTTAAATAAAAGGCAGACCTTTCCTGCCCTCTTCCTCTTTTTCTTCTTTCTCTCTCCCCCTCTTCTGTCTCCATCATCCTCAATAAACCTCTTCCGCACGGGACTCTGTTGGCCTGGTCTGTCTGGAGGTGAGCCACCATTCTATCACAACACCCAGCACCCACCTTCGTGGCCCCCTGGGTACCAGCAAACCCTGCCTTGTATGACTTAGCAGCCTCAGGCTTTCCACCCAAGGCGATGTGACCTTCCCACTGTCAGAGGCCAGCTGGGGCTCAGAGGACAAGTTGGGGCACACCAAGCTCTTCAAACGAAAGGGTTATCCAGGGTCTGCAGGGGAGTGGTCCCCCTGTCTTCCAGGAGCACACTCTCTTCTGGCAACTCGGGGCAGGGAGGGGCTCACTTAGTGTCCTGAGCAAGCATCTCATGAGTTAACTGAACCTTAACAGAGGCCTTGTCCTCTGCTCCCTCACAGCATGGGGCTACTGAGATGCTCAGCCACAGGGCCACCCAGCTACCTACTCACTCCTTTCCGCTGCCTGCCCTGCCCCTGGGCCCTTTCAAGACGGGACGACAGTGAGTGGCTTCCTCATGTCTGTCCCTGCAGCAGTGGTGGAGGCCATGTCACCTCCCAGCTTGGCTGACCTCAGACAGGTTCTCCTTGGCCCAGGCTGACTTTGAATTCTCAATGAAGCTGAAAATGACCTTGAACTTCTGATCTTCCCTTCTCCGCCCACCCAAGTGCCGGGGTCACAGTCTCTGCTACCTCTCGGATTACTCCCTCCAAGGTGGAAATCCAAGCCAGGAAGGTACGTGTGCATGTTAGGCAAGCCCTATCAACGGCGCTCATCCCCAGCCTCTGACGCGCCGGTTTAATGTAGCATCTATGCTTATCAGACTCCGAGGGACTAATTTGACCCTGAGACCTTCTTATCTTTGGGAAAGTCATTCCCATGGGCTGGAGAGCATCTCCCAGCCCGGAGAGCCCCATGGGTGGGTGAGCTTACTGAACTCTCCCACACCCCACACCCTTCCAAGCCACTCACTTAGGGAAGCTGCCACCGATGAGGATTCTGCCGAGGGGGTACTCTGTGTTGCCCACCCTCACTGGCGGGCTCACATCCAGGTTGCCGAAGGAATCCAGGCCAGAGGCACCTGCGAACTGGATCTCCCGGGTCACATATCCAAAGTCAGGACCCTAGAGAGGCACCATCAGAGCCTGCCTCAGACAGGAGGGTCAGGAGGGGGGAGGGAGCCATGCCTAGCTGAGGAGAGGACACTGGATACCCGTTCCCTGGCTCTCTGCCAAAAGCCTGCTTCCATCCCAACCTACCAAGCCCTGTTCTGCATTCTAAACAGCTCAAGATCAAGTCACTGCCCAGAGGCGAGCAGAGAGTCACCAGACCCTTAATCGAGCAGCATATGCCTAAGGAGTTCATGGATGGACAGTCATGGAAGACAGACCATGGCTAGGAAAGGAAGGAAGAATGAAGTACGTAAGAGCTGGGAAGATGGCTCCAGAGGTAAAGCAAGCACTTGCCACACAAGCGTGAGGACCTGAGCTTGATCCTCTGCACCCACAGAAAAGCCTGGGTGGTGGTACACACTCGGCACTCTAGTACTGGGAGGTGGGGGAGACGTGTGGAACTCTGGGACTTACTGGCCAACAGCCTTGGCAAGCTGGCAAGTCCCAGGCCAATAAGAGACACTGTCTCCCAAAAATAAAATAGACGGCTACTGACGACACACGACACACACACATACACACACACACACACACACACACACACAGAGAGAGAGAGAGAGAGAGAGAGAGAGAGAGCGCAACAGAGACAAAGACAGAAGAAGAAGGAGAAGCAGAACCAGCAGAAGCAGAAGCAGCAGCAGAAGCAGCAGAAAGAGGAGGAGAAGGAAGAGGAGGAGGAGGAGGAGGAAGAGGAGGAGGAGGAGGAGGAGGAGGAGGAAGAGGAGGAGGAGGAGACACCACACATTAAAGCTCAGGACTCTTAACATACCCATCAGGAAAAGACCTTCAGAAGCCTCAGTCTAAAAGAAAGAAGCACCATGAACTCAGCAGAGACTGAGGGATCACAGTGAAAAGCCAAGGCACTCCAGTCCCCACAGACACTCTGCAGGAAGAGACTTGGGGCCCACAGACCCACAGAGAATAGGCCACCTCAGGAGAAAGCGCAGCCAACTGTCAGGCAGGTGCCGGAAGGCACTATTAGGATTAGTGCATGGGCACCCCACTGGTTTAACCTCTCCAGCCTCAGTGTCCTTAGTACTGAAAGCTGGAGGGCGGTGTGAGCTGTACCAATGGCTGCCATCGCAGCACGGGGAGTAGCACAGTCCCTGACACAGCATGCTCACCAAGATACAATACCCCTTCAAAGTCAAGGCTGACATTTCTGTTGACTCCCTACCACTGAGAATGACTGAGCCCCTGACCAAGAACATTGCCATTCTGCCTCTCCCAGGATGCAGCAGTAGTGGGAGTGGGTGTCTATTTGCATGTCATTTGAATATGATTTGTATTATCAGATGGCCCCCTTCTACGCTACTACCCTGGTTGCTGTCACCACCCACACCAGTCTCTGGACCCTAAAGTTCCACCATGGCTCCTAGGAGAGGAGCCACCAAAGGCCTTCCCCCCAGCTCCCCCATCCCAGCCCTGTGTACTTGGCCACACACCAGGATCTTCTTAAGGGCGAAGTCCCTCAAGCCTCTGTTTCGGGGGGAATCAAAGACCACAGGGAACGATTTGTGAGGGGCATCAATGTAGCCAAACTCCATCTCATCCTGTATGAAGAAGAAAGACCTACAGGGAGCCTCCTCAGGGGTTTCAGGAAAGGTGACCACCCAAGACTTGGGAAGGATGTGGGGGAGGAGGGGAAGCCTCCAGGGCTCCATCCAGGAGACCCATCCCAGAGACAGGGCATCTGGAGGAGGCAAGAGAGATTTCTCTTGCTGGAGCATAGCTCCTAGTTCTGTGCCAGGTTGCTCTGGCTCCAGACAGGCAGGTCCATGTCCCCAGACTTGGCTGGTAGGCATAACTGAGCTCCTGCCTCTCCCCACCCCAGTCACCCACCCATTTCCCCCAGTCACCCACCACCCACTCACGGTCCTTCCCTGGGTCAGCCTTGCACCGACCTGGATCCATCGATCATTGCGATTCTCTAGCCGGGGACAGACCACTAGTTTGCAGTTGGCCTTCGTGGCCAGGTGGGACATGTCCTCCAAGAACTTGTCGTTGCTGCCATGCATATCTGTCACGCTGCAAGGACAGTGACAGAAGCTGGGACCAGAATCCATTTGTGCATGAACTGTGTCCCTGTGTTTGTTCTGAGCTTCAGGTCTATCTGAACCTTGGAGAGGCTAGAAGACCTGGGGGGTGAGGGGTCGTGTTCTTAGATCACATCAGATGAACAGTGCATGAACCGGGCAAAGCCAGGCTGTGGAGCCTGTACCAACCCTGGTGGTTCAAGGTGGCTGTGGAGGTGACAGGGTTGATGTCACTGATAGAATGTCAGTAAGTGGGCTAGCCTTGTCTTCTCGGAGCAGAGTGAAGGTGAAGACTCCGAGCAGACAGGAGGCTGGGATGTTCCTGGCCACGTCTTGCTCGAATCTGCATCTAGCTTAGGAGGCCTGTCTTCCTCTTCTCCCTGTGATACCTCAAGGGTTGGCCAGCAGAGGCCACCAGATACCAGACCATGGCAGACGGCCCAGGACAGCCAAAATGGGACAGACTCACACTAGACCCTATGGCTGGGTCCCTAGGTCCTCCAAAGATGCAGAAGTGACTGAAGGAGGGTCCCTAGCACAAATGCGGGGCTCAGCCCCACCACCCAGGGTCTCATGTAGCAGAGGCTAGATTTGAACTCACAATCTTCCTCCCTGTACCTCCCAAATGAAGGATTTCAGGCCTGTACGACCACACCTAGCCCCAACTATTACCCAGACTGAATTCAAGGTATCTGGGCCTCAAACCAGGCAGGGAGCCATTGGACTTAGAGCAGGTGCTGGTGGCTGTAGCCTGACCTCCACTGCAGTCCTGTGGCAGCTCTGGGCTACGCGACACCTTTCCTGAATGAGCCCCATGTCAAGATTCCTCACTTACTTCTCTGGCTTTAGCGAGGTGTGGCTGGGGGGCTCACCTGCACACGTACAGTTCCAGGGGCGGCTGGGTGTTGGGGGTCATGATCCAGGGGGCCACTCGGAAGGTCACGCTGTCCGTGAAGACCAACACCTCGGAGAGGGGCTGGGGGAGAGGGGCGCTCAGTGGTTTTGTGGGTTCCTGGGGCCCTACCCCTTTCCCCTGACACAGGCCTCATATTGAACTTACCCGTGTGTCTACCAGGCTGACACTGAGAGACAGCAGCCCTGAGAAACTGGCATCAGGGAAGGCGAGTCCTTCCACGTAGAACTGAATGTCCCTCTCCCCAGGATGCCTTTCCACCTCATAGGAGTTATGACGGGGCCCCAGCACCTGTTTGTAGTTGGAGAGGGAGGTCCCACCTAAGGAGAACAGGGTCAGACCAATGTGGGGACAGGGCTGGGGCTGGTAGGACAGGAGGACAGGAAACCTGTGGCTGGAATCTGGGCCCGAAGCACCTCTGGGGAGCTCTGCTTCAGTTCCTTTTCAGCTCTACGATGATGCAGAAGCTGTGTAACCTTGGCTCAATGACTCAGCCTCTCTGAGCCTCAGGTGAAGGGTATAGCAGATAAGTAGAATAAAGTGTCTGACCCCAAAGGTGATGAGGACCCAAATGTCTGTCCACGGTGCTCATAAACAAATTATGCTAAATAAGGTATGTCCATAAATGGACTATTACACTCCCACAAAAAGCAATGAAATGACGGAACTTCATTGATGGTGTCAGAAGGTGGTGAGGGTGGCTTCTGATGGAGTTCGGTTTTTATTTGAAGTGATTAAATATTCCACCCCTTAACTGCACGCCAGTCCCTTAAAGCCACGGATTCTGATTAGGAAATGCCAGCAATTCAGCCACAATTTGAAGCCAGGATCTGGGTCCCAGACTCTAGGGTTCCTGCCCCTCCCTGCCCTGCTTGGGGGTGGGGGACACTGGACAGAAAGAGTTCTGTGCAGATTGGCTAGCTTGAGGAGCCAACAAATCATATGGGGTCAGGGTGAGGGGGACATGGATGCCCAAGAAGCCTGGCTTGGAACTCTCCCTCTGTCCCACTTGGCTATGTGGCAGTGACTGTGTTTGGGCCTCAGTTTCTCACTCTGAGCAATGGGAGGAGCAGTTGAGGCCCCATCCTTGGCTGTCATAATGTTCCCCAATGGAGGAACCATGCAAGTCACAGTGAGTTACTGAAAGGTGACAGACCCAGGGAGCATGGAAGGAGGAAAGATGTGACAGGCCACAGTCACTCACCCCGGGCACAAAAGACCCCCAGTCTTCTGGAATCCGGCAAAGATGCCTTCAAGACCAGCTTGTGGCTCTTAAAAAGATCATCAGGGCCGTCACAGCTCAACACCATTGGGGACATGTCCTGCAGGTCTGGGAGAGTGGCTTTTGAGACAAGCCCCCACACACACACACCCAGACCCCCTTTCCCTCCCTCCTCACCTCCCACGCCTGTTGTCACTCACCCTCCAGTGACCTCAAATGGCTATCATGCAGGTCCTCTCTGGACCCATGCACATCTCTGTCACAGTTCACCAACAGGATAGCCCCGGAGCCCCCGGAGCCCCAGCGCCAGTTTTTCTGTAGCACAAAGAAAGGCTTGGGTTAGTCAAGCCTGGGGATTCTGGGGAGGGGACTAGACATGGCCTGGGTTGGCTCAGTGCTTAGCTCAGAAACTTTTATATTCTGGGTTTGCCTAAAGATTTAATGAGGGACCATGGGCATAGGGAGCAGAACTTTCAGCAAGGCTCAGACCCAGGGGCGGCCATCCTTGTGTGGTAAATAACCTGCAGTGGCCGTGCCCAGCGCTCACAGCGAGGAGGCAGGGTGACGTCACCACACACAGAAATGGCCGCTCTTTGGCTCTACCTAAAACCCATTCTGATCTCCTCGAAGAGGAGTCCATTCCAGCAGCCTCCTGGGCCTTACATTCACCAGGGTCTTGCAGGCCCTTCCAGGCTCTCAAGATGCTCGACTCTGGGGTCAGCACTGTCCCCGTACCCTGTGCCTTTTCTCCACTTTGCAACAAAGCATAAACTCCGGGAGGGAACCCTTGCACCATTACTGTTCAAACCCAGGTCTCTGGGACTATACAAATCCATTGTTTGCTTCCATGGTGCTCTATGTGACCCTGGCCCACCCCCCTGAGCAGACGCCAGCCACCCTGTGCCAAGGCCCAAGACATGGTTTCATTGTAGCCCCCAACTACAACCCCCTCAAGCAGTGAATAAACTGTATGGCCATTCAGGTGCCCCGCCCTTCCTTGTCCAAAAGACTTGGTATCCAGGCTGCTTCTCTGGATCTTTCCCTACAAACCATACCTCCTGCTCCTGTGTGACAACATGCTTCTTGTGGGACAACCCCACTCTCCTCTTCATTCCTTACCGCCTATCTGTAGCTGAGTACCATAGTCCCCTCTACTGGAAGGAGGCCATTCTATCATTTAACAACCCCTCAACAGAAACGATACAGCAAGCAGACCAGAGAGGGTAAGTATTTTCTCAACAGTCACACAGCATGTCTGTCACACAGACTAAGCTACTGCTCACTTGAGCCAACTTGGCCATCCTTCCCTGGATAGAACCGATCATGGAATTGGCCGCTCTTCTAGAAGGAGGGCTGTCTGCTGCCAAGATCACCCAGGTCTCTGCCTGCCAGCTCCACACTCTCGGAGTATCCAGGGTCTCACCTTGTCACCAGAGCCTTTCTTCACCTTGCCTGTGCGGCCTGTGTCGACATCAAGGGACACATCTGCAAAGGGGCAGACAGGTCACTGGTTGCTGTACTGTGGCCCAGCCAGCTTGGCTCCCACCCCAGCTGAGGACCTAGAAGCCCAGCTCTGGAGACTTGACATTCAGGAGCCCATCTGCTGGCCTTGGAGCTCTGGCTAGAGTGACACTGGAAGTTCTGGTGTTGGAGGGACACAAGTCGCTGTCTTGGCCATGTGTTCTAGGTGACTATGTCTTGGAGACCCTGGGTTTTGTGTCTCATGCAAGGGACCCTTAACCGTAGCCACTGGGGACCTATGATCAGGGCCTGTCATCCAGAAAGGATGCTGACATGGGCTCTGGATAAGAGGGACATGACTCTCCATGGTTCTAGGTTGGACCTCAGGGATTCAGAGAAAATGGAACTCCCATGAAGTAGCCATTGTGGCTTGAACGGTGACATTCCTGGACTCTACTGGCTCTAACCACAGCTGGGTCTCAATCCCTGGAGTCTCAATGGTCCTGGAGATGTCTGATGCTCCCAAGAGGCCAAGGGACAAGGCAGGTAGCTGAGGCTTTCCCCTCTATGACTCTATAACCTTCAGTCGCCTTCGCCGCACCCGATAGCTACCGTGTCCGCAGCCAGGCAGGAGCAGGACTCACCAACAGCGGTTAGGTAGAGAAGGCTGTGGGCCAGGGCGGCAGTGTCCTGGGACTTGAAGTATGATACCTTTACCTGGGGAAGACAGTTAACCCTGAGAGAAGACAAGGCAGGGGACAGAGGGCCACACCTACAGCCCCATTTCAAGCTAGAAGCTCCAGGACTTGGATGGAGGCAAAACTATTTGGCAATTGTGGCCCGGTTACTGTTCCAGGGCCCCAGCAGTTTAAGGAGAGAGGAGGGCTACAAAGTGGGGGGGTATGGTGACTCCAGGACACTCTGGGATGTGAGACAGACAGACAGACCAAGAGGGGCTACTCCTCCTACTGACCTAGGCAGCTTGACCTTCCTTGGCGTTATTCATCCTCTGCAGAGAGGGAATGGCCCGCCTGGTCCTACAGTCAGTGAGTGCCAGGGCTTTTGCCAAAGTCCGGGAGCCCGCCCCTCCCCCACTTGCCCCATGCAACAGGATTCCTTCCGGGGAAGGTTGTCTTAGGTTCTGCCTACAGTCATGTGCAGAGCCACACACAGGTCCCAGCTTGCCCCATCAGGAGAAAGCACCAGGCCGGCAGTTGAGGGGCCATTCCCGTGTGGGAGACACCAGGGCCAGCTGGGAGCTGTCAGTCGAAGGTGGCTTGCTGGCTACATGTGGAGGGCCCTGCATGAGCACACACAAGTAAGGCCACACAGTCCTGCGTGGGGAGCACAGGGGTTTGGGGGCAACTGCAGGGACGTATGTGGATCTGAAGGGTGACCAGGTTGTTTCGCTGTGCTGTGTGGTGTTGGGGTGGGTGAGATGGGTCTGGGTCTCTCTGTGGAGATGTGTCAGGAGATGGCTGGGCATGGGATACAAGCTAGCTGCCCCACCCCCACCCCCGCCTCTGGATGCTGTTTACCTTGAGGTCGTGTAAGTTCTTACTGACTGTGTCCGCCACCACCACCACATCCACATTGGCATCCAGGGGCCAGTGGGCCCGGCCTGCGGGCTCTGCCACTCTTGAGGGATCGTAGACCATGTAGATCTTCACCTCAGAGCTCCCGGACACCTCAAAGGTCTTGGCGCCTTTGGGCACATCACTGCAGAGAGGGAGGAAGAGACGGAGAGGTTCAGAGAGTGACCATGTAGGAAGAGGCTGGGTCCTGAGACGGTAGCTGTTTAAAAGGTACCCCTGACCGGTGGGGCCGGGGACCTCTGCCTCCAAGTCTCTCTCTGTTCTACCCACATGGTCCTTCCTGCTGGTTCATGAAGACACCAGGCTATCTTATCCCAGGAAACTTCATATACCCGATGCCTTCCCCCAACCCCCAACTTACATCCCCAAGGCTCAGCACCAGGCTTCAGGGCTCTGTTTAAACGCCCCCTTTCAACAACCCTCCTCAGGTGGTTAGGGACAACTGTCAACTTAAGAGCATCTAGAATGATCTGGGAGCCTGGGCTTTAGAGGGATCTGAGTTCAATCCCCTAGGCCCAAATGGCAGAGTGAATGGACCAACTCCTTCTGACCACTATTCATGTATGTGCACACACACACACAAATACACCTTTTTTTTTTTTTTTTGGTTCTTTTTTTCGGAGCTGGGGACCGAACCCAGGGCCTTGCGCTTCCTAGGTAAGCACTCTAACCACTGAGCTAAATCCCCAGCCCCACAAATACACCTTTTAACATGATACATTCATTGATGTGGGAGGACCTGTCTTAATGATGGGCTGGACCATTTCCTGGGCGGGCAATTCTGGACCGAACAGGGGAGAGCAATGAGAGAAGAAACGAATACCCACCCCTATCCCTCTAGCTAAGGCCGAGTCATCTTCTTCCCTTCCCAGCTCGTCAACCGTGCATGTCACCGTCTAGCTGTCCTGCTAGCTCCGTTCCCGAGGACTGCCATGCCTAGCCTGCTGCTGGAGCCTCAGAGTGTGCGCAGGGCACTCAGGAAATGCTTAGAAAGGAAGGAATACAGCCCTGCCTTTTGCCAACCCCCAGGGCTCCCTTGGGCCCATCTGCACTGGAGTGGGTCTCACGAAGCAGCTTCTCTCTGTCTGGCCGAGGAGCCCCAGAGCTCTTGGCTCTGGAGAGACAAGGAGTCAATCTGCTGGGCCCTCGGGACCACCTGCTTGGCAGTTGTAGCTTCAGATGGAGTGACTCAGGATTTGGGGTACACAGAGCCACACCAGCAGGGTCCTGGGGAGATGTATTTGTCTATTGACTTGACGAATACAGGCTGCCCACCTGTGTCAGGCACTAGCCCGGGGTCAGGCTCCACAAAGCCCTCATCAATGAGAAGATATCAGAAGTGCGGGCCGAAGTGCTTGCCTACCTCCTCACCCATCAGTGTTCAGGGTTCCACCACGGTGTCTCGAAGCAGTGAGGCCCATGAAGACAGGTCCGCTTAAAGAAGTACTCCTGACTCCACATACAAAATGAGAGGTCTTTTCTTTTACTCCTGTCTCTGCTTTTTCCTGGGCCCCTGAGAATCCATTCAAGCAAGCCTTGGAGAAAACCCTCCCACAGCCCCTTACATGGTCACCCTGTCCCTACCAAGTACCTGCCTTCCTTGACCATAGTGATAATGGTCACTATTCAGTCCCGCTCTACTGATGAGAGGAGGGGCAGAGAACGACAGGCCTCCCCTGACCACCCTCATACCCGTAACCATGGAAACCGCACCCCCCCACCCAATTCTTCCAGGTGTCCTCAGCCTTTGATTTAGAGTGCCGATTTAGACTTGTCCCTCAGTGGCTGTGGACCTTCTGAAGCCTTAGTCCCCATGGCTACTGCTGTGCTGACCACATGGCTCAAGGCCCCAGGTGTCCCTTGAGCCTCGCTGTCCCAGACTTGAACCCATCAAATAACCAAGGATGACCTTGAACTCCGGAGCCTCCAGCCCTTGAAGTGAATTGTTCAGATATCAGCATGTACCATGTTCCCTCCCTCCCTGCTGGCTGTCACTCTGACCTTGTCCCTGGTCCAGCCCCCTGGGGACCAGCTCCCAGGCTGTGCAGTCTGCTGTCCCCAGGTTTTATTTGTTTTCGATGTCTCAAGCACCCTTTCATCGCCTTACGACCACCCATGTTCCAATGTGGCTGCTTGCACCTGGCCCCAGGCATCTCTCTGGGGTCGCACACACTGTGGCTTCACTTAGGTAGGCTCCACCTGCTGCGAACAGCCCTGTCAGCACTGACAGGGACCTTTCCTGAATCCCGGCACTCCCACGCCAGGCCTCAGTCCCCTGGGCCTCCTGCACCTGACCCTCTCAGCCTTCGAAGCTTTGGTCCCAGGGCATTTTGGGCTGAGTTTAACCTCTGCCAGCTGCTGCCTGGCAACTCCAGCAGTTGCCAAGGCCAACTCCCAACCCGGTCCCTGAGCTGTGTGGCTAGAGATGAAGACGGATTGTCTGAGTCTGTGGCTGCTGATCTTGAGTATGACCTTTAACACGCTGTCTGTCCATCTGTCTGTCTATCTGTCTCTGGAAACTATTGCCACCTTCCCCTTCTCCCCAAGAGCAGGTCAACTTTATATCACCTGTCACTGGTGTCACATCTAGCCCCAACCAAGCCTGTCTCTGACCAGGACCAGGGCTATCATCTGCACCCTACCTTACCCTCACCCTCACATCTCATGTACACGGCAAACATCACCCGTTTTGATAACTACTGTCCCCTTCACTCTCCTGCCTGTTGGGATCCTCTACAAGAAAGATCCTGCTCCCTATCCCCATGGCCCCTCCCTGGAACACACCTTCACCTGCAGCCTTCCTTCCTATACAGGCCACGAGAGTTGCTCCATTCCCAGAGCCAACATCCTTACTCCTTTTGCTTGAAACATGTCCCCAGCTGGCTGCAACCCTCCATGCTCTCTTGCTTTCCCTCTGCCCAGCCTCACCCATGTATCCTTTGCTGCCCCAACCCCAACCCCAGGTTTAACAGCCTTCTGGGGGCACTTGTATGCATACACACTTATTGTAAAGCTTATTAACATGAAGAGATTCCTACAACCGTCACACCGTATGTTACTCCTTATTGGCAAGTACCTTGTAAAGTCTCTAGAGCCCATTTCTCCTCGCTGTAGCTGGCTGTGGCTGCAGCTCATACCACGATTTGGTAAGGCAATAGTATCTGTCCCAGATTGATCATTATACCACCAATAAAGCCACTGTTATTGAAGCTGATGCGTGACTTGAATGCGGGTTGAGATGTACGGTAAGCAGAAGTGTGTGTGTGTGTGTGTGTGTGTGTGTGTGTGTGTGTGTGTGTGAGCGCGCGCGCCCCTGCGTCTGCCCTTCCTTCAGGACTTGAGCAACTTCACACAGTCAGTACTGGAAACTGTGGCGGTTTAAATGAGAATGCCCTCAGAGGCTCATGTATGTATTCCAATGCTGGATCCCCAGCTAGTAGAAGGAGTAGGAGGCGGAGCCTCGGGGAGGTGTGGCCTCGGGGAGGTGTGGCCTCGGGGAGGTGTGGCCTCGGGGAGGTGTGTCACTGGGGCCCCGGCTTGGAGGCTTCTAAAAATCCAGGCCCTTCCCAGTTATCTCCCACTCCCTCTCTGTCTTCTGCTTGAGGATCAAACTGTAAACTCTCAGATGCTGCACCAGCACCGTGCCTGTCTGGATGCCGCCATGCTCTCTGACGTCATGGTCCTGGACTCTAATGCTCTGAAACCAGGAGCCCTAAATTAAGCACTTTCTTGTATAAGCTGCTTTTGGTCTTGGTGCTTTATCACAGCACCAGAAGATGGAAAGACCATCTTGATTTCAAGCTCATCCATCCATAAAGGTGCCATATCCCTGTCTGTCCACCTTAACAGCCAGGGACTGTCAGTGGCTTCCCTTGAGAGGCAGCTACAGGCAGAACAGGCCTTTCAGGGCCCTTCTCTGGGACATGCGGGGGTCTATCCAGCTCAATCCTGGTGTCTTTGAGGCTCTGGCCATCTTCAACCTGTCCGTGTCAGCGGCAGGTGTTCAGCCAGGTCCCAGGGGATCCGGTAGTGTTGTCATAGCTATTTCTCGTGGTGCCTGAGAAAGGAGGGTTTGCCAGGAGGGTGCTGTGTGTCCTTGGAATCTCATTCCCTTGGCATCCTGGCCCTACCCCTCCCAGAGCCTCGGGCATTGGACTGGCACTCCAGGTCTGTGGTGGGCCATAAATTAAGGGACAGACATGCGTGGGAACTGGAGTAAGTCCAGGAGGTCCACAGTGGGATTGCTTCCTGCACACACCATTACCCAGGCTGCCTCTCTGTGGGGTATCTTGCTAGGAAGATCCTGGCGGTGTGAAGTCCTGGCACATGTCCCCAAGCTCCCAGTCAAAGGAAACCTCTCCCTAAAGTGTGGTGACAGGACAGGCATGGCGGTACAGTCCCCTAGTCTAAGCACTAGAGAGGCAGAGGCAGGCAGATCTCTGAGTTTAAGCCAGCTCCAGGCCAGCTGGGGCTACATCGTGAAACCCCATGGCAAAAACAATGCGGAGGGACTAAAAGAGGCGAACTGGTCAGGGTTTTTTGGTTGTCCCACAGCCAAGTGTGTGGGGCATTTTCTTGATTCATGATTGATGCGGGAGGGCCTTGACCGTTGTGGGTGGTGCCCTCTCTGGGATGGTGGTCCTGGGTGTTATAAGAAAGCAAGCTGAGGAAGCCACGGGGAGCACGCCAATAAGCAGCATTCCTCCATGGCCTCTGCCTCCAAGCGCCTGCTTTGAGCTACTGCCCTGACTTCCTTCAGTGATAGAGTGTGACCTTGACCAGCTCTACAGGCAGATCCTCGCGGTCTTCCCGGTAACTAGAAAACAGTTCCTCTTGCCAGGCTGTGGCGAATAAACTCTCCCCTCCCTAGAGTGTGACCTCTGGTCCCTGACAGAGTCAGCCTTGGTTTTCCTCCTCCGTGTAGCCACCTCCCAGGTTGGTGAGGGTGCGGAGATGGGGGTGCGGGTGGGGACTGCTGTAAAATGTGCTCTGATTGGTAGTTGCTGTTGTCAATCTTCTCAGCCTGTGCCTCCTGCCCTGGTCTGGCACCATTGCCCCCCTCTTATTCGCAGCCTGTAACACAGGGGTCCCTCCAGGTCTGCCTGTACGCTAGAGGCACCTTCACCAGCCTGACTCATCCTGTAGCTTGGAGGAGGGCCAGCTAAAGCCGAGGCGAAGGCCGCCAGAACCTAGAGGACACCAAGGGGTCATGAGGGTGGGGCGGCAAGATAAACTCTGAGCCCCGCCCTCCTCAGTCGGCTGCTGACTCAGCCAAGGTGCCTGCTGGGGACATGTCTGGCTGCTGGGGGCCGAGGGGCGCTCAAGCACCTCATTTAGCTAACTTTGTGATACTCTTGCCCTTGTCTCTGCTTCATTCACAATAACCCTCTCAGGCGGGCGTTCAGAGAGGTGAGGCAACCTTCCTCAGATCACACAGCAGCGGGCAACATGGTATCTCCCACCTCTCACAGGGGCTGATAGTACAAGGAGCACGTGACTGGAGCATGTCCCGCTGAAGGGAGGGAGTAGCTTACAGGAGAGGATGAGGGAGACTTGGAAATGGCAGAATTTCCACATGAGCTCCTCAGAGGGTTTCCCTGTGAGCAAGCCTAAGGGACTGAGCAGGAAAGCCGCCATTCCTCTATCCCCACCGTCAGTACAGAATACAGTGTCCCAAGAACAGTGAGCACGCATGCTCTCCGGGTCCCAAGAATCCAGGGCTCATCATGGCCAGCCCCCACCCCAAAGGACTCAGCCTGAGCTCTTCCCACATCAGGCAGTGCTCTACACCTGTCCTGTAATTACAAAGTATTTCTTTCTGCTAGGCTGCAGGCTTCCACGCAGAGGCTTCCACACCCACTCTCAGGAGGACGACTATTGGGACCTTTGTGCTACCCACCCACACTTGGCCATCACCCTCAACTGGGGCAGGAGCTAGGTAGGCAAGGCTCGTGAGAGGCAGTGGCGCTGCAGGAAGGAGCAGGAGATACAGGTAGCCTCGGGGACTAAAACAGAGAAGGTCTCACAGGTCCAGGTGACTGGAGCTGACGGCGGGTGGCAGGTCAGACCCTGACAGGGCTGTCAGTCTCCCAGGCTGACCTGGCCCCCAGAGTCGCTAAGCCTGAGAGACAGTGCTGCTCCCGACTCAGTCTGAACACCCCCGTACTGTGTGACGTGGGCACCTCAGGACCCAGTGGAGAATGGCACCTGGATGAGACACCACGGTTCCTGCTCTGCGCTCTGACTCGATCCCTAGCATCTGCCTGCAGAACAGGAGTTTACAGAGCAGAGAAGTCCCGAACAGTCATACAAGGGGCTACACAGCACAGTGATGAGATTAAAGCACAGAGCATGTCTAGGGCTGCCCCCACCCCACCACTCACATGGACTCTGCAGAATTCCCAGAGATCAGGCTTCCCTGCGGTAGCGCTCACAGAATCTGGAATCAGGCAGCTGTGGGTTCAAATCCCAGCCCCAGCAGTTGCAGGCTCTCTGTCTTCAGAAAGTCTCTCAATCTCTCTCTGTCTTAGTTTCTTTGTAAAACGGAGATTATAGTTCTCTCCGCCTTGCAAGCTTGCTGTGAGAGTAGACCGGCATATTGTGGGAAGCAGCAGATGGTTCTGAGGGCCTCAGAGGGATGAGCACCAGATAGGATGAGACGAGGACCCATGGGTGAGAATGCTGTGTGACCCCCTTCACTCTCAGCAGACCAGGGAGCCAGACGAGGCTCACCACCACACAAGCTAGCATCTCGAGAGGTGACTGGTATCTAAGATGGCGGCATGCAGGAGGATTAGGAGTTCAAGGCCAGCCTGGCTTCTGTAGCAAGAACCATCTTAAAATAAATAAGCAGGGACTGGGAAATTGGTAAATCCTTGCAAGTGAATCTAATGTCCAAACTCACATTAAAAACCTAGGGACGGGCTGGAGAGATGGCTCTTGCAGAGGACCCAGGTTCAATTCCCAGGGGATCTGATGTCTTCTTCTGACCTCCTTGGGTACTGCATTTGTGTGTGTGTATGCATGTATGTGTGCATGTGTACATGCATATATGTGTATATGTGTATGTATGTACATGTGGGAATGTGTGTATGTATGCATACATGTATGTGTATATGTATGTGTGTATTGTACATATGTGTGTATGTGTGCATGCATGTATGTGTGTATGTGTACATGTGTATATGTATATATGTGTATATATGCATATATGTGTATCTGTATAGGTGTAAATATGTATATATGTATATGTGTATAGGTGTGTGTATGCATGTATGTATATATGTGTGTATGTGTATATGCATGTGTATATGTATATATGTGTATGTGTATAGGTGTATGTGTATGTGTGTATGTGTGTATGTGTACATGTGTGTATATGTATATATGTGTATATATACATGCATATTTGTATACACATATTTGTATATGCATGTATATATGTGTATATATGTATATATGTATATGTGTGTTGTGTATGTATGTGTGTATATGCGTATATATGTATATATGTATATGTGTGTATACATGTATGTGTATGTGTGTTTGTATGCATGTGCATGCATGTATGTGTATATGTGTTTGTATGCATGTGCATGCATGTATGTGTATATGGGTACATGTATATATGTGTTTATGTATATATGTGCATGTATGTATATATGTGTATATCTGTGTGCATATATAAATGTATATCCAAACAGAGTACTCATAAGAATAACAATAAAGGGGCTGGAGAGATGGCTCAGCGGTTAAGAGCACTGACTGCTCTTCCAGAGGTCCTGAGTTCAAATCCCAGCAACCACATGGTGGCTCACAACCATCTGTAATGGGATCTGATGCCCTCTTCTGAAGTCAGCGACAGTGTACCCACATACATGAAATAAATAAATAAATCTTTAAAAAAAAAGAATAACAATAAAGTAAAAGCCTGGGTAACTCATATACCCAGGAAAAGTCGATAGGAAGAAGGCTGGAGATCACTGACCAGAGAATCTACTCTAATTGGCAAGTCCCAGGTCCCTGTCTAAAAAGAGCCAGGGTGGATGGCTCTTGAGGAGATACACCCAAGATTATCCTCTGCCCTCCACACACACACACACACACACACACACACACACACACACACACACACATGCACGGCACCAATACATACACACATGCACACACCCACATTTTAAAACCAGCTCTCATGCTGGCTCTCGTGAGCTCCTCACAAGCAGGTACCAGCCAAGTGGACTAGGGTAGCCAACCAGGTCGGCGGGAGAGGCACTGCTCAGATGCCACTCAGCCTTGGCTCTCTCCCTCTGTCCCTTTAGCTGTGTGCAGCTGGCTGGGGTCATGAAGGGCCATGCATGGCTGGTCGGGTAGGTACCACATGTCCTCACTTCCCTAAGGTCTATGCCATATGGGGCGTGACTGTGACCTCTCCTTTCAAGAGATAGTGATCGATGGTTCATGGGCACCTTGCAACGCCCTGCCATTGCTCAGTGCAGGCTGCCTAGCAAGCCCAGGAGGATGGCCGGAGACGGCAGACCTCCCCACAGTGGATACAGGGCACCAGGTGGCAGCTATCACTCTCTGTCTTTAGAAGCAGAGGAAGACTGGAGCCCGGGACCAAAGCACCCCAAGAGAAAGGGCCCTGGTTTAAAATCAGTGCACCGAGTCATTTCCCCCTTGCCAAAGGAGATCTGGGGCCTGTGGGTGATGAAACTTCTCATTAGTAAAATGGGGAAACTAGAAATGCCAACAGTCACACAATAGGTGACATCACCCGTACCTACTTAGGCTGAGAGAAAGCAAACTCAGAGGAGCTAAGTGATTGGCTGAAGGTCGCCCAGCCTCCAAGGACCAATAAGACCCTCAGTATCGTGTTCTAAGAAACTACTAAATTGGCCACCTCCGGGTGCTCCTCTCAGTGCAGCCAGGTGAGTGTTGGCTAGGGTGGGGGAGGGGAGGGTCTAGTCCTCCTCTCTCTTTACCAAGCCCAGGGGTTGGGACCACACGTGCCCATGTCCAGAGACTTGGTGACTAACCTGGCTCACAGCATGCCTGCTGCCCCTCTGCTGAGTCCCCTACAGAGTTAATGACCTGTCTTCCATCCAAACTAACTGACTCTATGCCCGAGGCCTAAGCCAGGAGCAGTCTGGTCAGATGTATGGGCCCCAAGGGCTCATGGGAAGCACTTGTTAGTAGTGTTTCAAGTGTTTGAGTTTTTTGAGCTCAAACCCAGAATGCCCAGGGTCCTGCTCTCGGGCCCAGGGTGCACTTGGAGGCCCAAATGCAGATAAAGCCAGGTTGGCTCATGTCCACAAGTCCCAGTTTCCTCAGTGCCAGCCCAGACTTGCTAATAGCTTTGGAATCCTCTTGGCTTTTCCCCAGCTGGCTGAGCACGGTTGGCAGCAGCCGTGTCTGTGGAATTGAGAACTCAGCCCTCCCAGACAGATAACAATGTCGGGCCTTCCATTTAGACAGTGCTGGGGACTGAACCCAGGGCCTCCTGCATGCCAGGCAAGCACTCTACCGCTGAGCTACACCCCCGGCTCCCTTTTTACTTTTTATCTTCAGACAGAGTGTTGCTCAGCTGCCCGGGCTGGCCTTGGACTTGCAATCCTCCTGCCTCAGTCTCTTAAGGGGTGGAATGACAGTATGTCCCACATCCTGCTTGATGCCCTTTATGCTGTCAGGATGCCCACTGTTCACTCACTGTCCTACCCCCGATAGCCCTCGGGCCAGCATTGAATTGGAGCAGGGCTTCTTCTCTTGGCCTCATGTAATCCAGGAACTCAAAAAAAATGTAAGCGTTCCAACGTCACCTCCAAATATGGACAGTCTTCCTTATGTAGAGGCTGGGGCGAGGAGAGCGGGTGTCCAGCCTGGGCCCAGCATCCCTCCGGTTGGGATCCTGACAATCCTAGCGTCCTTCCCTGGCAGCCCAGCTCCCTCTGCCTCCCGGAGCTCCTGCGAGGCTGACAACACTTATCTTCCCGGCGGGGGGGGGGCGCAGGGGACAGACAGACACATCGCAGGGCATTGTTGGTTGGGAATTCAGGAAGCCTAGGAGATGCTCAGGCCTGGCCCTTCCGGTAGCTCATCTGAGAGGTTCACGGACCCCCCATACTCCTGTGCCCCAAGTCCCTAAACATCCAATTCTCTTTGCCGAAAGTGAGGTTGAGACGGTTGATGTATAGCCTGCTGGCTTGATGGGGTCAGGGTGCTAAAGCAGCCTACTGGGGGTGGGAGTCGAGGTGGTGAGATAACCCACTGGGGGAGAGGCATCAGGGTGCTGAGACAGCCCGTATGGGATGGCCCACATACCTGTTGAGACTAGTTACTCCACGGCACACAATTAACCCCGAATACAGACATTTTTTTTTCCAAATAGCCAGGTCAAATAGCCAGGCCATGTGGCCTCTGGGGGATTAATCACTTCCTCTGATGTCACCTTATGCACTATCACCTGGAGGTTCAAACTCTGGGCAGCTCAGGTGACCGGCACACCTCATACTTGGCGGGGGGCTTCCCCAGGCTTGTCAGCAAGCAGGACCAGTTCTAAGCCCCTTGGTTGGCCTCAGCTGGAGCCAGTCACCAAACAAAGGGGTGGAGGAGCCCCAAGTTCATCACATTATCTTGTGTGACCTGGCTCTAACCCAGCCCCTGGGGGAGCCTCAGGCTCTTGGAAGTTCCAGTGGCTAGTCCATTCAAGGCACCTTTCCGAGTGTCACTACCTCCAGGCAGGAGAGCCCTCCTCAGTGTCACAGAGCAAATTCCTGTGGCCCTTGTTAACTCTAGGTAGCTGTAATGCTGGTCAACACTCAGGGTACAGAGCTGACTGACACTTAAGTCCCTCCCAGAGCCAGTCAAGGGATACCACAGTCAAGGCAGCTCCCTCTGCCTTCATCTGGGCCAGCCACACTGAAGGACGCTAAGGGTTTGGTGTCCCTCCATATGCCCTGTGCTGTCCTTGTCCCCGCCCCCTCCGAGGAGCAATGGGAAGAACAGATGTGGGGGTGCCCACAGCTGGCACAGCCTATCAGTCACCTACCACGGACAGACACACGCAGGTCTCAATCATCTCCCCCCAACCCAACCCATGATGGTGGCACTGTTGAGTTCACTCAGAGAGGCAGAGGCAGGCTCACAGAAGGGCAGTGGCGTGCTGCAGAGGGGGCCCAGTTCATCCAATCAGGATTCAGAGACCAGGGCAAGGAGAAGCCAGGGACTCCGGTGCTGGCGGTAAGGGAGGGCAGGAGGGGCGGGGACATGATATGGATGAGGGGCAGAGGAGGGATGGGGAACAGGATGGGATGAGATGGGTACGGGGACCGGGTGACAGAAGGCAGACCTGGCTCCCTGCCAAGTGCCTTAGTAGAGCAACACAGGGCTGAGGTTTGAAAGAACTTTCTAGAAACAGCGTTGTCCCTAGGCGAGAGCAGGGTCCTGGAATCAGGCAGGCGGGACCCCGGGACCCATGAGCTCTCCTTCCCTGACACCAGTGTCAAAGCAGGACTGCCAGACACAGTAGAGGAAGGCTGGTCTTAATTGATCTTCAGGTGAACTGCAGGCTGAAGGATACGGACGCCCCATGCTATCGCTAAAGAACAGTTACTGGGGGCTGGTCCTGGGGTAGAGCATGTGTAAAGCCCCAGGGAGTACCAAAAATTCGGTCTCTGTCTCTGTCTTTCCTTCTCCCTCCTCCTCTCCCTCCGCCCCCCACCCCGCTCAGACTCTATTCCTTAAATCTAGAATCGTATGCTAAATGGGCAAGAGTGGATAGGATCCCATTAGCCGCATAGGTCTGACGAGACCAGCCTGACCTCTGGTCTCGAGTGGTAGGTAGTCAAGGTCTGGCCTCCAGAGCATCTGTCTGTCCCTCCTCATCCCCGTCCCCGGGGCCCTACACCATTACATGAAAGGGGGACGGTAAGATGAAGCATCAGTGACGGTCAGACAGGCAACAGGTACAGCTTGTCCCCACGGCTGGGCAAGCACAGGAACTGAGCCCCCAGGATGAACTGAGTTCAGATGGTGCCTGAGAACCCCCAGCCCTCAGCTCCCTGTGGAAGGCACCCCACTGGAGCTCCACAGGCTCCAGAGATCAACGACTTCCCCAGTGGCCAGGTAAAGAGCTGAGGCTGCCCAGGTTCCTGCATCCCTATCTAAGCAGAGGCAGGACAGGGAAGATTTGGGTCAATGGGGGAAACTGAAGTCATGGTTATCCTGTTCAGATGTCACTATTGCTTTGATCACAAGCACCATCATCACCACCACCATCATCATCACCATCATCATCACCACCACCATCACCATCATCACCACCATCATCATCATCATCACCATCTTCATCACCACCACCACCATCATCGCCATCATCATCACCGTCATCATCATCATCATCATCACCACCACCACCACCACCATCATCTCTTGCCGGCCCAGGACCCAGGCTTTGTTCCAGGATGGCTTCTTAGATTAAGTCATTGAGAATTGTACGTTGACTACTCCCTCTTAATCCCTGTCACTCTGGTTGTCCCTGGCTGGCCTCCAAGGGTCAAGATGTCACATGCACACCCCTAACCGCAGAGAGGAGGAAAACTGGCAAGACATGAAGGGAGGAAGGGGGGCCCAACCCTCTTCCCTGGCTCAAGCCCCACTTCCTTCTGCTACTCTATTTGAAGACTGTCATGTGGAACCCAGAGGTTGGCCCCAGGACTCAGGGTCGTCTCCTGAGTCCACTTTCATCCTGGGACTGGACCCAATGTCCTGCTCCCAGTGTACTTGGGCAGACCCTATTTCCTTCCCTTGATAGCTCTGAAGCCAGCTCCACCTTCTCTGGTGTCCAGGCATCACCCTGTCCACCCTCCTGCATCTTCTTTCGCCTGCGGATTCCTAAGTACAGGAGAGCGTCCCAGGTCTTACCTGTACACATCCACCAGTGTCTCCACACCTATCACACACACGGCATGAGCAGGCTTTCTCAGAGACAGCTGCACAGCTCGCTGGGAGGCCATCCTGGGCCCAGCTTCCAGTCTCCTGATCGGGTCAGCTTGGGTACCCAGCAGCCACAAGCCTCAGCTGTGCCCCGGATCCCCAGCTCTTCTTGGGGACACCCGGCTGCCGGGTAGGAGCGTGCGTTCTGATGGGCTGGAGCTCTCTCCTCCTCCCTTTTAATTTCACCTTGCAACCTGGGGAGCCTGCCTGAGCCTGGTCCCCACCTCCTGGCTCCACGCCCAGTCACCTAAGTCATGGCTGTCAATCTAGGAGGCTGGGAGGGAGGTGTCTGAAGCTCTCTGTGGGGTGGGAAGGGGACCTGAAAACAGCCAGGTTCAGCTGCCAACAGGAAGCTCAGAGGGGCCCGGCCCTCCCACTCAGCCCCTTGGTGCCTGAGCCCACCCTGGGACTGCCTTTCTGAGGGCTCACACTAAGAAATTTGTAGATCCTGTCTCCTGAGTGTGGCAATCCAGTCCTCAGGGCCAGCTCAGCGAGGATGAGTGTTGTGGGGTTCGAATCCCAGGCCTGGCACTCAGAGCCAAAGGGGGGGGCATAGGAGTACGTGAGTTCCCCTGGACTCAGTTATCCCACGTGTGTGACAGCTGCTGAAACTGGAGGACCTCGTTTATGGGGTGAGCATTCAGGGCAGTGGAAGAGAGATAGCTTTGTCTAAAAGATGTGCTGGCGGCTACTCAGGATGGCAGTGCTGCCTGCACACAAACCCACCATGAGGTGATGTGCTGGTACCCAGAATTCAGAGGGCACAAAGTCAGCGGGTGACCTAACACTTTGAACTCATGATCGAGATGCCCCACATTTCTCCTTTACTTACATGTCTTTCTTCTTTCCTTCCTTCCTTCCCTCCCTCCTTCCTTCCTTTAGTTGTTGTTGTTCCTGGAACTCACTCTGTAGACCAGGCTGGCCTCAAACTCACAGCGATCCACCTGCCTCTGCCTCTACCTTCCGAGTGCTAGGATTAAAGGTGTGCACCCAAATCACTTTCATGTCTTTTATTCCCACGGCGCTCTTGTGAGGAGGGAGGGAATTGTCTTTATGTGATCCTGGGGAATGGAGGCTTTCTGGGGTACCTTACCCAGCTTTCCCATAAGCAAACAGCAAAGCTAGGACCGTGACTGAAGTCACATGACTATGGTCTACACAAACCTGATGTCACGTGACCGTGGTCTATGCAGACCTGCTGTCATGTGACCTTGGTCTACACAGACCTGATGTCATGTGACCATGGTCTATGCAAACCTACCTAGTGTCATGTGACCATGGTCTACACAAACCTGTTTTTACACTGTCCCTAATAGTATTTTCCTATTCTAGGAAATTTATTTCTTTAAATTTGAAAATGACCTACGGGGAACCATGAAGAGAGTAAAAGTTACATAGAGCATGTTCCTAATAATGTTAATATATATTCTTCTGATCACGTATGTGTGTCTGTGTGTATGAGAAAGACAGACAGACGCAAGCACAGACATGGACACTTTTAAAATGGTTTTATGATTTTTTCTTCCTCCCTTCCTCCCTTCATATCACACAAAACTGGGTGTTATGACAGTGAATGCCTACATTTGCAACCGGGGTCAGGAGTTGGATGTCATCCTGAGCTGCGTAGTGAGTTTAAGTCTGGCCTTTCAACAAGAAAGGAAGGAAAGAGAGAAAAGTATATAGAAAAACTCTTGTCTTCTGAGCTCGGGAGCCAGGTTCTGAGCATGCGGGGTGGCGGTTTCCGGATGCCCCATGCTCACGCAGGCGTTGCTGGTCTCCTGTGCACTCATCCCTAGGAGAAGCAGAAAAGCCCGGGTTTCTTGCTCCAAGGACTTGATTGGGTAGGAAATAGACACCTCCCAGAAGCAAGAGAGAGGCACGTGACTTTAGAGGTTGCAGGCTCTCTATCCTTTGGGCAGAGGTGATGGTGCCTTGACCCCAGGGTGTCATGGGAGTCAGGAACCGGAATGAAAGCAAATCTTGAAGACAGTGCAGCTGTTGACGTCAGCAGATGATGGGAGTTCAATAGGAAGAAGAATGCAAGGATGGCCACAGTGTTCGGGCCCGAGTAGTCAAAGGGATGGTATCTTGGTTGAATGGATGAGAGGCTCGGTGTGGGTCTTGTCTCCGGTTGACGATTCTGTTGTAAGCAGGAAGATACCACAGGACTGCTGATTGGAGAGGGTGAATGACATGTCCGCATCTCGGTGAGTGTCAGGGTCCAGAGAAAGATGTTTCTGGAGCCATAGGACATGCTTCCCAAGCAGCAGACACACAGCCAAGAAGCTCCTGTCCACCCGCAGGGGATGTCAAAGACAGGTACAAAGATGGATTCTCTAAGGGGGCTTTCTATAAATAGATTAAGGAATATAAAGGAAGCTCACCTGAAGACCAGAGGCCTCCACTGAGGAAGATGGATGGATGGATGGGTGGATGGATGGATGATGGATGGATGGATGGATGGATGATGGATGTATGGATATATGTATGTATGGATGATGGGTGGATGGATGGATGATGGATGGATGGGTGGATGATGGATGAATGGATGGATGTATGTATGGATGATGGGTGGATGGATGGATGATGGATGGATGGATGTATGGATGATGGGTGGATGGATGGGTGGATGGATGGATGGATGGATGGATGGATGGATGATGGGTGGATGGATGGATGATGGATAGATGATGGATGGATGGGTGGATGATGGATGGATGGATGGATGGATGATGGGTGGATGGATGGATGATGGATAGATGATGGATGGATGGGTGGATGGATGGATGGATGGATGGATGGATGGATGATGGGTGGATGGGTGGATGGATGATGGATAGATGATGGATGGGATAATGGGTGGATGAATAGATGAATGGACAGATGGAGAGATGGATGGATAGATAGATGGATGAATAGACAGATGGATGGACAGATAGAGAGAAGGATGGATAGACAGATGGACAGAGATGGATGGATAGATGGACAAACAAGTGGATAGATGAACAAGGGTATGGAGGACATATGGATGGAGGAATGACTGAATGACCAAATAGATGGATAAATGGATAGGTGGAAGAGAAAGAAGGGAGGGAGAAGAGGAGAAAGGTGATTGGTGTCTAAGGCATTGCTGGGATGAAGACAGTGGCGGTGCTCATGACATGGAGGTATGCCAGGCTGGTAAGCACAGAGCAGCCTCAGCCTTGCCAGACAGTTTATAAGACTCTTCCACACACTCACTCATCTGGCTTCCCAACAATTCTAGGTGACAACTTCCAACCAAGCCTGGAAAGCGAAGTTCAGATAGATCACGGCTTGCCTAGGCTCTTGGCCAGTGTGGGCAGGACAGGGGGCCATCAGGACCTGGTCTCTCCAAGGGCTCACTCTCGGGCTTAAGGAAAATGAAGGGAGGCAAGAAGGGTTGTGGAGGATGGGCGGGGGCGCCCTAGGATGCACTTCTATTTTCCAGAGAAGGGAACTGAAGCCAGAGCTTTTTGCACACCAGATGCCTCACCTCCACAGGGGCTCTTGGTCATCCACAGGCCCCTGGCAGGGAGGCATTAGGCCCTTGTCTTCTTCTTCTGTGCGCTTTCTCCTGTTGTCCAAATAAATTCATGAGCGATCTGAACAGTCATCTGCACTGCTTTAGAAAAGAGCTCGCACTGCCGTGACTCTCTCATCGAAGGAAAGGCCCGTGTCTCCTCTCCAGTCCCCTTTCACCCCTCTTCATTTTCTTCTACCTGAGAACATTTCCTGGGAGATACCATGACCTGCCCAGGCCCCCGCCCTACCCACAACCCACTAAATCACACCCTGCACACCCAAGCTGTAGTCTCTTTGAACTTGAGACTCCAGGCAGGATAGGTCAGATCTGGGAGGAGCAGGGCTGGGAGCTGGGTGACGTTAGCTGCCCAGGAACTGTGGGACTGAGAGATTCTTCCGGGATGCTCCGTGAACAAGCCCGAGGTACGGCAGCTGGGCAGTGTCTAGTGCTGGGCTCTGACATCCATGTCCCATTTCCCAATCCTGCTTCTTCACAAGCTTGGCGGGAAGCTGATTGCTGCCCTTGGTGCTGGGGACACAACAGGGAGCCAGACCCACAAAGCTTTGCTTTCGTGGGGCATAGACAGCATGAAGCTGTGCATACAGTGACAGGCAGCAAGTTTATTCAGAGGGAGGTGGCGATCGGAGCAGGCTTGGCTATAGAAATGACTCGAGAATAAGTCAGAAACACAGACAGACAGACACACAGACACACACACACACACACACACACACACAATATCTTAGTAAGTTTCCAGGGTGCTGCTGAATTATTACAGCCCCTAAAAGCCCCCTGCTCCCCATGTGGGGAATTAGTTCAGAGTTCTTCACCAAGACACCTTTCAGGGGTCAGGCAAGCTGTCCAAGTGAGAGGGTTTGCCAGAGGTGATATGATAGGGCTCGGTGGCAACTGTGGCCCAGGGACAGAGCACACCTGGGCTGACCACAGTGGTTATCCCCCTAAGAACAAAACCCTGATACACTGAAGGCAGGCATGGTGTGGGTTTGGGGTAAGGATATGGTTAAATCTGTTTCAGGAGGTCGCTGGTGTCTGTGAGGCTAGGCTACCTGAGTCAGGGAAGGCTTGGTATCCAGCAAGCCATAGGAATGGCTGGTCTAGGCCTTGTGACAAATCTGGGGGATTCTGAGGGCTGCCAACCCTAGCTGGCTGTGGGCTCTGCCAGCCTGAGAGTCACGGCCCTGGCTGTTCCTCAGCTTAGTCAGGGCAGCCTCCAGGGAGTGGCATCTGTTGAGCTTCTAGCTCCCGACCACCTTTGTTCTGGAAAGATCCTCTGACAGATCCTGGTCTCTAGGCACATTTTCCAGATGGTTAGCCAAAGCTCGAAGGGAGCAATGACTTACCTGAGGTGACATGGGAGAAATCAGGAAGCTGAATCAGGACCCAGTGTGTGCACTCATTCATTCATTCATTCATTCATTCATTCATTCATTCATTCATGCACTCATTTATTCCTCAAACACCTAGGGGAACTTGCTATTTACAGGTGCCAACCTAGAACCCAGAGTTCCAGAGAATGGGTGAGGGCTCTCGACTCTTGTCAGAGTCTTCCAGATACCCTCCAACCTCTTTCTGCACCCCTGTCACCCACGGCAGGTTTCAGGGCCTGCTGGTAGACTGGGGAGTGTCCCCAGGCACTCTGACTCTCCAGTCATGAGAGAGCAGAGTACCCATCAATTCCCTCAGTGCAGAGGACCCTGGGTCAGTAGCTGTAATGGCAGGAAGGGGTGAGGGCCACAAGCCACATGACTCTTGTCAGCCCTGTTCCCACAGAGCCGAAACCCCAGGCTCGGCTCTCTGCCGAGGGTCACCTGAGTTCCATTGAGACCATACAAGCAATGCTAAATGATACCTTTGCCAGGGTTGGGTCAGGCTTGGGCACCAGCTGAGCAGACATGAGAATGCCGCCCTCAGGGGCTCATGATCAAGAGTGCCACCCCACAGGTGGCCAACTCAGTGACCTCAGATCAATCAGCCCTGTCCTGGCCACACTTGACCTCCACATCTCTAAAAACGATGACACCCATGAAGGGATGCCCGGGCCACCTCTTTAGTCACTGCTTCTCTTAGCTGCAGACTCTAAGCAGTTGCCTGCCCTCTAGCTCATCTTCTCTGCCTCCCAGTCTGGGTCACAGGCCTTTCCCTTCATGCTCCCCTGTCATCACCCTCACCCTGACCCAGACACCACTGTCTCTCTGTGAAGACCTCAGTGGCTTCTCCTGTCCCGGGCCCTAGTTTGTTGTAGTCTGATCATGACATTCTTCTGCTGAAAGCCTTCTGCATAGCCCCAGACATTGAACTGTTGGCAAAATGCTCCCCCAGCATGCTTGAAGTCCAAGGTTCAATCCCCAGCACCAGATAAACATGGTAGGGCAGTGCACGCCTGGGATCTCAGCACCCAGGAAGAGAAAGCAGGAGGATTAGTAGTTCAAGGCCATCCTCAGCTACATAGGGAGTTTGAGGATAGCCTGGGCTACATGAGATTCTATCTCAACTAAATGAACAAGCATAATAAAAAAAAGTCCTCCCCTAGCTGCCTAAACCCTCAGGATGGAGGATATGGCTGAGTGGGAACCAGAGAGACTTTGGGCCTATCCCTTGTATTCCAACCTGGGTTTGGCCACGCCAGGATCCTGGGCACATGACTGGACTTCTCCGTGGCTCCTAAACTTCTAAATTTCTCCCATCTCCTGATCCTTAAAATCTTCAATAATGCAGAAGCTTAGAAATATACACTGAATAGCGGCTAGCTTATTGCAGATGCTCAAGAAATTGGGAAATTCAGGCTTGACCTGGCACTCAAGATCCCCTAAGACCAGTCCCCTCAGTAACCCTCCTGACTGGATACCTGATCTAAATCCCTCTGGGCCTCCCTGCTGCCTCCACTGGGGACCTACTTCCTGACCTGAGATTTCCATGGTTTCATACCTTCTGGTCCCCAGCACCACCCCGTTCCTCCTCCCACCTCCACACCTCTCAGCCCCTCACACATCTCAGAAGACTCAGAGACTACCTTGGTGGGGGGTGCTGGCTGGTTTTCTGTCAACTTGACATAAGCTAGAGTCATCAGAGAGGAAAGAGCCTCCGTTGAGGAAATCCCTCCATGAGATCCAGCTGTAAGGGCATTTTCTCAATTAGATGGAGGAGGGCCCAGTCCTCTGTGGGTGATGCCATCCACAGGCTGGTGGTCCTGGGTTCTATAAGAAAGCAGGCTGAGGGAGTTGGGGATTTAGCTCAGTGGTAGAGCGTTTACCTAGCAAGCACAAGGCCCTGGGTTCGGTCCCCAGCTCCAAAAAAAAAAAAAGAAAAGAAAAAGAAAGAAAGAAAGCAGGCTGAGCAAGCCAGGAAGCAGCACCCCTCCATGGCCTGCCTCTACATTAGCTCCTGCTTCTAGGTTCCTGCCCTGTTTGAGATTATGTCCTGATTTCCTTTAGTAATGAACAGCAGTGTGGGAGTATAAGGCCCACAAACCCTTTCCTCCCCAACTTGCTTTTGGGTCACGGTGTTTTATTGTAGCAATGGGAACACTCAGACTCTAGGAAAAATGATTTGAGAATGCCTACAGAATACAATACACCCTCTAGGGCAAAGTTTCCTCCTAGTGAGGACATTAAGTCAAATGAGGGGGAGGGGGAGAGGGAGAGGAAGGGGGGAGAGAGAATGACGCTAGTTATAGAATTTTTCTATACAGCTGATTTAGCTATGAGTTCCCTAGTAGACCAGAAAAAAGATAACGTGGTATGAATTTTATAAATTATGGTATTCACACAGTAAGACTAAGCCAGTCGAGGCAGAGAGCCCAGCTCTTCTGGACCCAGATGACCGACTCTGCTGCGTGGAGTTTAGTGGGTCAAGGGTAGCCTCCTGACCACGTGGTTCATGCGAGCCACACAGCTGCATCTGTCTACAGACACACGTGCTCTGCCTTTGTTAAAGTCTTCTCCATGAGACTTCGTTGTTTTAAAGCAAGCTTCTGGGTAAGTATGGCAGGCACTTTGGAGCGTCTGTCCTGAAGTCAGCTCCTCCCTGAAGCTGCTAGGACAGAGGGACCTAGGCTCCAGGGATATCCCAGGGAAACATTAGCCCAGGTCTAGCACCCTCCACTGATGGTGCTGAGCAGAACATCACTGGAGGAGTAAGAGAAGCTCTGCTGGGCTTCACATCTCTCCTGGCCCCTCCATGAAACTTGCCCTATTTGTCGTATGAGCCACATGGACACAGGAGGGCTGTGTGTGCCTTAAAATACACAGCAGAGGAGCTGGGCGTGCGGCTCAGTTGGTAGAGAACTTGTCTAAAGTGCACGGAGCCCTGGCTGCATCCCTGGCATCCGGTAATCTAGGTTCCACAGGGAATTCCTCGAAGGCGGCTCTGCCTGGCGGAGACTTCCCATGGAGGTCTGGGCTCTTGTCATCCATACTCTCTGACAGTCTCCTGAACTGACGAGGCGTCATCTGTGTGTACATCATCAGAACAAATCCACCAGCTTTGCTGATGTTATCGGTCGCTTCCCATTTGGCTCATTGTGCTGGTTAATATTGATTACCAGCTGTCAGTGAGGGATTAGCTAGACTAGTTAAACTCAGAAGACTCACTCCCAGTGGAGGCTTCACTCTTCCCTGAGCTGGAGTCTCAGTCTGAATAAAAAATGAGAGAGTGAGGGGAGTGCCCATCTCCCTTCCCTCACGCAGATACAAAGTGACAGCTGTCTCATGGTTCAGCCACTGTGCTCACCCTGCCATGATGGAATGTACCTCAAAGTATGAGCTGAGATAAAGCCCCCCTGTCTCTCTGTCTCTGTCTCTGTCTCTCTGCCTCTCTTTGTCTCTCTCTGTCTGTCTCTTTGTCTCTTTGTCTCTCTGTCTCTGTCTCTCTCTGTCTCTCTGCCTCTCTTTGTCTCTCTCTGCCTCTCTTTGTCTCTCTCTGTCTGTCTCTTTGTCTCTTTGTCTCTCTGTCTCTGTCTCTCTCTGTCTGTCTCTTTGTCTCTGTCTCTCTGTCTATCTCTTTGTCTCTCTGTCTCTCTGTCTCTGTCTCTCTGTCTCTGTCTCTCTGTCTCTCTGTCTGTCTCTTTGACTCTCTGTCTGTCTCTTTGTCTCTCTGTCTCTCTGTCTCTGTCTCTCTGTCTCTCTGTCTGTCTCTTTGTCTCTCTGTCTGTCTCTTTGTCTCTCTGTCTCTCTCTATCTCTCTCTCTCCTCCCTTCCTCTCTCCCGCTCCTCTCTCTCTCTTTTCTTCTTTGTTTTTGTTTTATTTTGTTCTGCTTTTTTTTGACCCAGGGTTTCTTTGTATAGCCCTAGATATCCTGAAACTCACTCTGTAGACCAGATTGGCCTCAGATTCAGAGATCTGCCTGCCTCTGTCTCCGAATGCTGACATTAAAGATGTGCGTGCCACCACCGCCCAGCTGAGTCTTCCTTTCTTAAGTAGCTTCTTGTTAATTATTTGATTCTAGCAGCCAAGAGAGGGGCCGGTGCAGTCAGTAATCATAAGACCACAGTGTCTTTCATTCCACTTCCACTATAGTTGCTAATACTGAAGACTCTCAGACCCCACATCACACTGCAGAATGGCCAGGACAGAGTTCAAGAAGCCTCAGGGCTCAGACGGCTGAGCCTCTCCAAATGAGAAATCTAACAACCTGGGCACAAGGCTGTCAACACCAACTGGTGTCAATCTGAAGAGGGCCCTGTGCCACCACACGCACGTGCACACGCACGCGCACACACGCACGTGCACATGTATGTCACCATCAGGGATACATCCCACCTGAGCTGAAGCTGCCAAGGGACAGCGATGGTCAGGCAGGTTCTGTGCTTTCCCTGCGAGGTGTCGGAATGAGAAGCCAGCATGCAAGGCCATATGGCAGTCTTGCAGTGTTCCTGGAGAGTCCTAATGTGGGGTGACACCTGGTACGGGGACAAGCCCTTCTGCCTGGTGTTTCTGTGTGATTGGATGAGCTCACAGGTTGTTGTTTATTGACATAGGCAAATCGCGTATCAATTTGTAGCTGACAGATGGCAACTGTTTGCCTAGATAAAGAAGGTGGAGTCCTGGCTTGCACTTACACTCAACATGGAGTAACTCATGACAAACCGTTGCTTGGTAAACCAGGGTAACCGAGAGCAAAACCATCCTGAAAGCCACCACCCTATACACACAGTGTAAGCCAGAGCAGGCAGAGCCCTGGTCCTTACATGTGTCCCATTGCTCCCAAACTAAGCAATACAGTGACTCCTCAAACCCCCATGAGCGAAGTGATGAACAAGAGCTGGTGACAGCCTGCCTTTCAGGGTGTGTGGGGTATCCTACAGGACCCTGGGTATGAACATCTCTCTCTCTCTCTCTCTCTCTCTCTCTCTCTCTCTCTGTGTGTGTGTGTGTGTGTGTGTGTGTGTGTGTGTGGTTTTTCTGCACGTGTGTGTGCATCTATGAAAGGCAGGGGTTGATGTTGGCTGTCTTCCTCAGTCACTCCCTGGCTTACATTTTGAGGCAACCTCTTGCTGAACCTGGGGCTCACTGATCGGCTAATTAGCTGTTGAGCTTGGGGGTATACGTTGTCTCAGTTTCCCAATGCTGAGATGACAGGCATGTGGCACTGTGTCTGGCTTTTTTGTGGGTGCTGCAGACCTGAACTCAGGTCCTCAAGCTTCTGCAGCAGCCATGATGCCAACTGAGCCATCTCCCCAGCCCTCTACTAGAACATAAAAAATTGGGGGGGGGCTTGTGTGTGCATATGCGTGCTACACACTGTGCGTGAGTGTGTGAGTGTGTGAGTGTGTGAGTGTGTGTGTGTGTGAGAGAGGGGGGGCACAAGGGTTGGGGATAGCATAGTAGGCTTATTTTTATATTAGAGGGCATGGCTTCCCCTGTGGGTGTTCGAAACTCTCCCCTAAAACAGTGTATTGGTTCAAATTATAAGTGTTAAGTTTTTTCTCTAATGTAGCTAGCTCCCAAATGATTGATACAGAGACTATTAGGCTTATTAGCAAACTTTATGGCACAATAACTGAGCAGTTATTAATCTATTCTAATCCATTACACTAATCTGGCTACCTTCCGGCCAAAATTGATGAGATACTTGAAGTGTAGCATTGATCTGGCTTTCTCTGTTCCAGGTGTGTTCCAGTGATGGCTCCTCTGTGTGACAAATCCTCCCTTCTCCACTCCCTACCCCTCCTCTCCCTGGAATTGGAACTCCAGCCCTATTATCTCTCCTTCCCAGTCATTGGGTGGTGAGCTTTTACTGGCAAATCAGAGAATAAAAGGGGGGGGGAATGTTTACACAACACTGAGACAGGGGATTTTTAGACTAAGCATTACAATGCCGTGTCTGGATTGCAATCAGACATGAGGGCGAAGAATCAGTGTTTAAACAATACAAGGATAACCATCAAACTGGGCGAAATAACATTAAACCAATAATGGTGATCTTCCTTCTTCTCCTGCCATCTTCCAAGTTTTTTTTTTATTTTTTATTTTTTTCTTTGTTTTTTTATGTTATTTTTTTGTTTTTGTTTGTTTGTTTGTTTGTTTTTCTTTTGTTTCTCTTCCAAGTTTTTTACTTTGTCAGAAGTCCAGCCTTTCTAGTTACAACTGGAAGGCTCACAGACACCAATTGTCAGGGGCCTTATATCAGGTCGTCCAGGTACCAGTCATTCAGTCCATTTCCCCTAACAGTTTTGACCTGGCTGAGTTCTGGTGTTTGAGGAGTCAGCCTGGGTATGAACGTGCCACAGGGAGGGTCCCAATAGCTGGGCCAGGAGACTCTTACACATACCAAGAACATCCAAAAAGGACACTTAGAGAGAACCCAGAGTCCAGATGCTCTACAAATGAAAGAATGGAAGGTCAGGACTAAGCCTAGTGTGGAGCCCCTCCCCCATAGTTCCTGTCAGGAGCCTGGGGCTCAGCACATCCCCTAAGAAATCCATGACTGACTTGGCACTGATAAGAAGGTCCAGATAGGGGGTTGGGGATTTGGCTCAGTGGTAGAGCGCTTGCCTAGCAAGCGCAAGGCCCTGGGTTCGGTCCCCAGCTCCAAAAAAAAGAAAGAAAAAAAAAAGGTCCAGATAGGGTGAGCCGTTTACCCAAGGCCACACAGCCCATTCTCCTTTCATACATGAGGAGAGGAGAGTGCCAGGATAGGGGGAGGGGAACACAGGCCAGCATTAGGGCAGGCAGAACCAGCAGAGGGACAGGATATGGGTCCAAGAACAGGTGCCCTCAGCCTTCTGGAGATGCTTTGGACCCATCTGTCCATGGGCTGGCAAGTACACAGCTGCATATCTGGCCCAGGTATCGGGGATTTATAACTCGCCTTTCAACAGCTCCGAGGGAGCTGGCCATGAACACACAAAATGCGTGCTCGTCCTTCTGCTGGCCCTTCGCCGCCCACCTCCCCCAGGAGCCTTTCCAGCTGTCCCTGGCACCCACAGGCTGTGCTATAGAAAACTGATGACTTTGGCCGAATCCTTTTGTCCTTCTAGCAAGACATTTCATGGACAGATAAGGACAGGGCCAGCTCAGACAAGTTGCCTCATGTGAAAAAAGTTTTAAACTCCAGGTCTTGTGAGACGGAAACCGGAACAATACATCTTGCAGGTAAAGGGCTCTATCTGCAGTTGAGACAAGAATGAGTTCTTGTCTTGTTTGTCATTCAAGAATGGGTTCCTGTTTGTCCTGGGCTAAGTCCTTGCAAGTTAAGGTTTTTATTTGCCATTAAGAGTTACGTTTCTGTTCCTCAGATCCGATGTAAACCGCAAAACGTGTTTTTCAGCCTACACTAAACTTTCGACCCGTTCACGTGGTGTCCATTCACATTTGTTCTGCCTTTCTAACAATGTATCACAGCTGGCTCTCTTGCCCCTGTGAACACTTCATCTCTTCTATAAAAGGGACCTCAAGAGCCAGCAGGGGCTGCTCCCTAAAATCCTGATTTAGGGAGAGGCAGTCAGACCAGCCAGTCCCGGGTACACCCCAAAATAAAGCGTGCTTCAATTGGACAATCGTGGATCCAGTCTTTCTCAGCTTTAACACTCTGGGCAACAGCCCACCCTTGGTGGACAGATCCCCTAGGCTCCTCCCAGTCCCTTGGGTAGCGACTCCTGGAGAGCAGTATCACCTGGGAGCAGACCTCTCAACCCTACCTCTCCTGGCCCAGGATCCCAGTGGGTGGAGAGAGGGAAGGACAGAGGGACAGGTAGAGGACTGACTGAGATGACTGAGGTGAGAGAAGCTCAGAGGCAGAAGAAGGAAGAGTAAGAGAAAGGCAGAGGCAACAGCTGGAAAGCAATACCAGAAAGAGTGAGGCTCAGAGATGGGCGGTAACTGGCTCTGGGTCACACAGCAGACAGCAACAGAGCCACCTCCCCTGGCGCAATGCCTGGCTCCAGAGAAAACAAGGTGAAGCTCATTAAATCTCTGGCCAGGTCTTATCAGATAGGAATGGCTAATACCTTACATCTGTCAACACTTCCTGCTGTGTGTTCCTCCTCCCTGCCTCCTGCCTCCCTCCGCTCACTTTCTGCAATGGGCACCGGGGACTGCCCAAACTTGTCTTCTCCCTGTGGAGTTAGGCTGGCTCCCAGCTCATGGCAATGACACTTACCTACCCCCCTGTGTGTCCAGGATAGGCCACCCATGCAGAGATGATAAGAGGCAGGTGGCTGTCATTCTACCCTCTTCTGTGGTATGTCAGCAGGATGTGTCTTGGCTCCCGGGCTCCTGCCTTCTGAGGCCAGACAGGGGTCTGGTCTCTCTTAGGCATCTTCCTGGGTTCACCGTGTCTCTGGCACTCCACATGTGAGCAGGAGACACAGGACGTCTGTGCTGGCTTATACAGGTGACAGGACAGTCATCACACTCCGACCCCCTGTCCCTGTCACTTCCTGAGCTCCCCAGCTGTGCCTCTGTGTCCTGTTCTCATTCTCATCCTGGAATAAATGTCAAGTGGGTAAGCTGCAGCCCTTCTCTCTTCACACACGAGCAAACCTGAGGTACATCGGGCAGGACAGGGACTCTCTAGCAATGTCTTCTCAGACATAACAGGCTCTTCCTGGGCCACAATTCTCCTGCTCACAACTTACAGGTAGAAGGGGAGCCTCCAGGGTCTCAGAGCTATGGCCCACCTCACTGACTTTCATCTTGTTGGGCTTGGAGACCTCCCTTCTCTCTCCTTCAAGGGTCAGGCTTCCAGTCCTTTTGGGAGTCAGCACTTCTGACAGAAGGGGTCATCTAGACTAGTGTGTGGTGATCCATTTGATTCTCCTGACCCCGGGAGGCAAGAGAGGGCTGAGTGCCCAGGAACAGTGTCTGGTGATCTGTTGCAGACATCAGCTTTTTAAAAAATGATTTGTTTGTTTGTTTGTTTGTTTATGTATATGAGTACACTGTCTCTGTCTTCAGACACACCAGAACAGTGCATCAGACCCCATTACATTGGTTGTGAGCCACCATGTGGTTGCTGGGAACTGAACTCAGGACCCCTAGGAAGAGCAGTCAGTGCTCTTGACCACTGAGCCATCTCTCCAGCCCAACATCCAGTTTTAAGATAACTCATCCCAGGCATGTGTGCGGGGGCGGGGGGGGGTACCAGGAACTGCTCAGGGAGGGGCCTTTGTGTGGGAGGTGGCATTGAATGGTAACCTAAGCAAGGGAGGGTTTATGCCTAGGTCAGGCATCCCCTTGCCTCCCTGTCCTCTTCCTGGGTATTCAAGGTTAGCCCTACCTCACCTACCTACCTGCCCATAGTACCTCCCACTTCAGTAAACTCTAGTCCCTGGGTGACACACGGGTTATCAAATGGGAGATCCTTGACACCTGGAAGGGAGTTGGTGGTATCCGCTCATTACGAAAGGGCCAGACAAAAACCCCAGGGTCCGTGGCTCCGGGTGCCCTCTGAACTTGTTCTTGCTCCCACATCTGCCCAAATGCCTGTCATTCAGTTACTAACTGGCCATAGACGTCTGTCCTGGACTGAGCCTGGCTCCCAAACAGGTCAATTATGAAAGCCATCCTCTCTGGTCTTACATAGCTAACATGTCTGCCTTCTGTGCCCCATGTGGCTCACAACCTCCTGTTCAGCAGGAGCAGCCACAGGGGTTCAAAGGAAGTTCTGCCTTCATCCGAACCGGACATGCACCAGCTCCTCAGAGCCCTCACGGGCGGGGCCTACTGCACCCCCGCAAAGCCTCCACCCTCCCTAGCTCTTCTGACTCAGCCCCACGGAGCCCCAGACGCCAGGTTCTACCGCCAAGGCCCCCATCAGCCTGGCAGGCCCAACCCCTATCCCTCAAGTTGAGGAAAGAAGTGGGGAAACAGAGCTCCCTCTAAGATCTGCGCCAGCTTAGAAAGCTTGCTTCTCAGTTCCCCTGACCTTTGATGACGTCTCCCTAAGGAGACTTCCTGTTCAGACAGGAAAGTAACCCCAGTTCACCTAGGACACCTATGTCGGTAAGCAACCCGCTCAAGCATTCAGCTATTCAGAGGACCCCCTGTGTGATGCATTGTGGGGCAGGAGTCAAAGTGCATGGGGCTGCTGGTTTTCTTTGTTTGTTTGTTTTTTGTTTTGTTTTTTGGTCAGGGCTTCTCTGTGTTGCCCTGGCTGTCCACGCGCCTCACTCCGAAGACCCTGTGGGAGAGCATCCTGAACCTTGCTGGCCCAGAGAGTAAGGAGAGGGGGAAGATGAAGGAGGTTTGCGAACAGAATAAGAAGAGGGTGGCTTGCTTCTCCAGCAGGACCAGGAGGGGATGGCCGGCTCGGGGAGAACTGCTGAGCGCAAAGTGGCTTGGATCTTTTTTTTTTGGTTCTTTTTTTTTCCGGAGCTGGGGACCGAACCCAGGGCCTTGCGCGCTCTACCACTGAGCTAAATCCCCAGCCCCGGCTTGGATCTTAAGTGTCCTCTAAAGGCTCTGGCCTGTGGGGTTCGGAGGCGTGGCCTGTGGGAGCCAGGGATCCTTGAGGCCTTTCCCTACTTGATTGATTAGTGCATCGATGGCTTAATGGGCTGTTGGGTGGTGGTGGAGTCTTCAGGAGGAGCCGCCACAGAGGAAGTAGGCCACCGGGAGTGTGCCTTTGAATGGGGACATTTGTCCTGCACCCCATCTCTTTGCTTCCCAGCCAATCTGGAGACGGGAGTTAGCTTGGTCACCGCTCCCTGCCTGGTTAAGGTGACCCGGAGGTGAAACCTTCAGTACCCTAAGCCAAAATAAATCTGTCATTGTGTATGTTGCTTTTCTCAACGGTGGTTTATCCAGCGATGGGAAGCTAAGGGAGCCAAGCAGATGAGATTGCAGGGGTCTCCCTCAGTACAAACTGGTCTCTCCAAGAGGTAGCTGGACTGAATTTAGGGAACCCTGGGTCCCAGTTCTGAGATCCTTCACAGACGGGTGGGATCTTCTGTCACGCTCTCCTCTTAGCTCTGTCTTTCTCTGATGCTGCACTGGTTAGGTATCGCTCTGAGGCCTGTCTGGCTTCGACTCTGTGAGACTGAAGCAGACCCTTCTGCAGCCTCTCCTTTTTTTTTCTTTTTTCTTTTTTTTCGGAGCTGGGGACAGAACCCAGGGCCTTGCGCTTGCTAGGCAAGCGTTCTACCACTGAGCTAAATCCCCAACCCCCTCCAGCCTCTCCTTAACAGCACCCCAGCCTCGGTGCCACTCACCAGAATGAGGCCATTCTAAGTGGGGTTGGGTCTGAGAACCCACAGCCCAACCCAGGCCTGAATCACCCCACCTGATCTTGGCCTCCAGCCCTGGAGCTGGGGTTGCCAGCCTAGCCAGGCAGGGCAGCACCTGCCACAGAACCACTGCTTCCTGCCCCACTTCCTCCAGTGGACGGGCAGCTCCCTTCCCCCAGACACCAAAGCGCTGGCCCCAAGTGCCAGCCACCTACAGGGCAGAATATGCCTCCTGGGTGCTTCTCTCACAGGTGGGGGTGGAGTGGGAGTGCTGGTCTGATAGTAGAGGCAGAGGTTTTGTGAGATCCCAGGCTGAGTGTCCAGCCCTAGGATCCTCCTCTGAGAAAACAAAGCACCACCACCCTCAAGATTCTTGGTCCAATGGACAGGACTCAGGCCTGGTCTTTTGGAAAACTCCTGGTTGACCAAGATGAAACAGGGTCTCTAGACTGCCATGGTCCAGGCAGTCAGTCCCTGCCCATGCCAGCAAGCTCCCTCTGGCTAAGTGTGGTCACGGAAGACATGCTAGGGGCCACCTCCAGGACAGGAAGCCCCTTGTCCTATGCCGTCCCAGCTGTAATTCCTGGCTGCCTATGCACACGGCCAGTCAGGTATCCATGATCCTGCTTCCTGACAGACTTCCAAAGAGAAGACATAAAGCCAAGGCCACACACCAAGGCCAGACCAGGACTGTTTTACCACCACAGGGAGGTGGGAAGGAGCAGCCCATGACTCAGGAAGCTGGTTCCCCACATATTGGCCCAGAAGGCTTGGTCTGACGGGCACCTCTGCCCTAGTGCCCTGGAGATGGCCTTCCTCGGGTTGCCCAGACTTGGCCTTTCTCAACCCCATTTGGAAAACGCTTTTTATTTGAGGGAGGCCTGCTCCCTCACCGGGAGTTTATGAGCCTGGTTTATGGGTCTGCTACAGAGAGCCTGGGGCATAGCTTTGGCATGTGCCTACAAAAGTACCCACTGAGGTGTGGCCTGGCCTCTGACTTGAGCTTCTCTGGAAGCCAAGACTAGGGATGAGTCAGCATTGTGAAGGAAACAGGAAAGACCAGAGAGGGATAGTAACTTACTGAGGTCACACAGCTCACCCATAACAGGCCTTGGCCCTCATATCGTTCCCCCTGTGCCAAGGCTAGGAGGGAACAGGTCTTTATGCTCTTAGGGACAGCTCAGACCTATATTGAGGGCATTAGGGGCTTTGCCTTTTATGGGGCTGAATTCCTGGTTCTGTAAAAGGCAGCCTCAGGACCTTGGCAAAGCAGGGTTTCAGGGACGTAGAGGATCATGCCACCCCCCCCCCCCTCAACCAGTCACCAGGATCTTCTAAGACGGCCAACTTACAGTGGAAAGAGAAAGACACAAGTGCATCCCGAGCCCCTCTGGACACAGCCAGGGCAGGGTACCTACTGGAATATGTCACCCATTACCTCGGGCAGTCTGCAACTATTGAGAGACCATACACATATACAAGAGGACTTGGGGGTTCAGAGATAACCAGACACTTTCCCCCAAGGTGGCATAACACCTAGGTGGGGAGGTGAGTGCTCTTGTCTGCTTCAAAAAAACCACACTTATGTCTTCATCTCTCCCTTTAGCTCCCTCCCCCTGGGGCTGCCTGCACCCTCCACAGAGATGACCTTGTCACGGGTTCACTGACCTAGTCCTGCAGAGGCAGAGTCTCATGCCTAGCCCTGAGAAGAATAGCCTAGACAGAGATGCATATGACCTGAGTTTGCTTGCACCGTTGAGATTCCCAGAGAAGCTCAGAGCAGCAGAAGGCAGAATGCACAGGCCGCGGAGGGAATCAGACACTTGGCTTAATTGAACACGGCTGGCATGACCTCCTGTGTGACTTCAGGTATGGTTGGCTCTCTCTGAGCCTTGTGGCAGAGCCATGAGCCTATCTGTACCCAGGGAAGGAAGACGAGGGAAGAGGCTGGGCATAGCAGCACAGCCCCCCCCCCGCCCACCTTCCCATCCCAGCCCTTGGGAAACAGAAGCAGGCAGATCACAAGTTCTAGACTGGCCTAGGCTACACGATGAAACCCCGTCATGCATTCACACAAGTGAATGAAATTTTTAAAATTGAAAAGAGAAGACAGGGAGAGAGCTAGGCCAAAGGGGACTCTGTGCCAGGGCCACAGTTGGGACGTCCCCCAGTTGCAGCATCAGCCACTCTCCCAGAGTAGAAGGTAGCTTGGTGGGGCCTCTTCTATAGATAGACAAGAACCGTTGGAAGCCCAGGAGTTGCAGGAATGCAGGACTGAGGATGTGGCTCAGCTGACAGAGTGCTTGTCCATCGTGCACGAAGCCCTGGGTTCAAGCCAGATATTGCATAAATCAGGCATGGTGGTGCATGACTGAAATCCCAGCTCTTGGGAGGTGGAGGCAAAAGGCTATCCTTGGCTACTGCCTCAGTCAGGGTTTTTATTCCTGCACAAAACATCATGGCCAAGAAGCAAGTAAGCAAGTTGGGGAGGAAAGGGTTTATTCAGCTTACACTTCCACACTGTGGTTCATCACCAAGGAAGTCAGGACTGGAACTCAAAACAGTTCATGAAGCAGGAGCTGATGCAGAGGGATGTTACTTACTGGCTTGCTTCCCTTCTTGCTTAGTTTGCTTTCTTATAGAACCCAGGACTAACAGCCCAGGGATGGCACCACCCACAGGGGGCCCTCCCACCTTTGATCAACCAGTACAACAGCTACCTGAATTTGAGACTCTGCCTGGTGTGTGTGTGTGTGTGTGTGTGTGTGTGTGTGTGTGTGTGTGTGTAATCTGAGGTCTCCTATTTTGCATCATAGGCTAGCAGCATGTGGGAGCCAAACGTGTCCATTGCATCTCAATGTCACGCACTCATGGATAGCTAGAAACTGTCATGGTGAGACTACTGATCTCTGGAAAGAGGTCAACATGTGCATCACGGTAGACCTCTGTGCTTTGGGCTGGTTATCTTAGAAGCTAATGTAAAATATTCACCGAACATCCTTGGTTGTGTGCAAGGTACCTTTCTAGAAGTATGCCCATGGGTGTTTGTTCCTTTTATTACCATTGCAACGAAACAACAGACCAAAGCAACTGAAGGGACAAAGAGTGTATTTGGCTCACATTTAGAAGGTACACAGTCTATCATGGCGGGGAGGGAAAGTGGGGCAGAGGCACAGTGGCAGGAGCAATGAGGTGGCTGGTCACATTGCATCCACAGTTAGGAAGCAGGGAGAGGTGGATATGCTGTGCTCAGCTCACTTTCTCTATTTTATACAGGCCAGGATCCCAACCCATGGGATGGGAGATGGGGAGGGGTCTTTTCTCCTCAGCTAAACCTCTCTGGGAACCTTCACAGAAATATCTTCAGGTCTTTTAGAAGCCACCAAACTGAAGTGGCTCTGGTTCTTTTAACTCTCAGTTTCATATCTTTTTTTTTTCTTTTTTTCGGAGCTGGGGACCGAACCCAGGGCCTTGTGCTTGCTAGGCAAGTGCTCTACCGCTGAGCTAAATCCCCAACCCCGTTTCATATCTTTATAACCCACCCCTACCCTTTCTCTCAGTCTCATATATCCCAGACTGGCCCGGAACTCATGATATAACCAAGGGCGGCCTTGAACTCCCGATCCTCCTAAGTGCAGGGTTGTGACACCACACCTAGTTTTATAAGGTGCTGGCGAGAGAACCCAGGCTGCGTGCCTGGTAGGCAAGCTCTCTATCAAGTAAACCACATTCCCAGGCCCCAAGGGATGGGCTTTTGTTTTTATATTTTATATTATATATTTTATCTGTGTATGAATATCTTGCCTACTTTTATGTATGTCTATGCTACCCTTGTATGCCTGGTGCCTAAAGAGGTCAGAAGAGGGCATTGGATACCCTGGAACTGGAGTTTCATGGGAACAGAACCTAGGTCATTTGCATGAGCAGTGAGGGCTCTTAGTGGCTGAGCCATCTCGCAGCCCCTGGTTATGGTTTCTTCATTAGCCGGGATTGAACTCAGGGCCCTCACGCATGCTCACTGTACCACTGAGTTGCATGCTGCCTGTGCTCTCTTAAGTTCCTTTGTTTGGACCTTCTCTTTGCTAAGGGACCCATTCTAGATATTCGTCGATTTCACCAGTCTTTCCTAAATTTTTTTGACTGTAAAAGAAATTTTTTTTTTTCGGAGCTGGGGACCGAACCCAGGGCCTTGCGCATGCTAGGCAAGCGCTCTACCACTGAGCTAAATCCCCAACCCCTGTAAAAGAAATTAAAAACAAAAAAAAAAAAAACCTTTCCCTCATCATTTCCCATGTTAAGATCCGTCATTCTCTTCTCTGGATTCATCTTTCAGCTTTCTTACTTTACCCAATTCAGGGCCCCCTCCTTCCCTTCCTGCTCTGGCCCCTCCGCCCCGCCCTCGGCAGCATCCATGGCACGCCCCCCAGACTTCCGTTCTCTTGACCGGTTTGCTGAGCGCATGCGTTCCCAGCTGCCTTTCCCACTGCCCAGTCCGCGGTTTCTGTCCTGCTCTCTTCTTTGCAGAGTGAGTTACTTCAAAGGCCGCTTTAGACATTTCCAGGTGATGGCCTTTCTTACCATCCTGCTGAGCTAATTGCATCAGAGGATGTGGTAGGGATGACAGGATTTATTTCAGTTTTGTTGAAACTTGCTTCAGGTTTCAAGGCTGGCCTGTATTCTAGCTCGAGGCTGACATCGAGTCTCCCTCGTGTTAACTGGGTGGGACTTGTTACATGTGTTCATCAGATCTCCTGGCAATAAGAACTATTCTCCCGAGAACTGGACCAGTCGATTTTAGCCGATTTAGTCATATATATATATATATATATATATATATATATATATATATTTTTTTTTTTTACTTTGTGCATGTGCATGATTGTGTCTTTTGAGAAATTAGCCCTGTTTCATCTAACCCGTCAAGCGTGTTTGTGAGCTTTTTTTGTGGTACCGAAGACAAATAGAAAGGTTGGGGAATTCAAGGGGATACAGGAAGGGACCCTTTTAATAAACTATTGACTTCAGGCTTCAAGAGCGCATAAGAAGTAGGCATCTGAACTCTGGGATCCCTGGGGGCTGGTCCCAGACAGAGCTCATCTTTAAGCAGATGACTTTCCAGACCCGAGCCCTGGGGATGCTTTGGCCCACATTCAGGTTGTGTCTTCCCTCTCTTCACACATATGCCCCACCCCACCCCCGCCGTGGATCGTCCGACATTGGGGAGTGTGATCCTCACCAAGTTGACAGGATCTGCAGTCACCTAGGACACACCTCTAATCATTTCTAGAGAGGCCTAACTGAGGAGAGAAGACCTGTCCTTAATGAAGGAGGCACCATCCCATAGGCTGGGATCCCCAGCTACGTAAAAGGGAGGAAGCCAGCTGAACACCCGCATCCATCTCTTGGAAGATGACTGCAGATACTGTGGCCCGCTGCCTGCCTGGCCGTGCACTTTAAGACATTTTGTTCCAAGCCAACCAGGTAAATGCCATCAGGAACCTCAAAGAGAAGACGGTAGGTAGGAAGGGTCGCCCCCCCCCCCTTTAGACCTCCACCACAGCTGCTGCCCAGCTTCTTGGAGGTCACATCGAGTTTCTACGGTGACAGCGATGGCCATAATTAGCTGGTATAAAAATATAATGCACAGAAGGGCAGCCAGCTGGGCGCACAGGCAGAGAGGTGGCATCCTGGGATTCATCACAGTGCCGTGGAGCAGCAGGCCTGCCCCAGGAGGCCTGTGGTTGGCTAGGCTTCTGAGAGAACCCAGTAGATCTGAAGATATCCCCAGCGTGGGCAGTATCAAGGTCAGATCTTTGAGAAAGGGCTTGACTCAGTTCTAGTCAGCATTTACAAAGACTTGGGCCTAGTCAGCATCCACAGGGACTCAGGATCAGTCAGCATCTACAGAGGCTCAGGCCCAGTCAGCATCCACAGGGGCTCAGGAACAGTCAGCACCCACAGGGGCTCAGGCTCAGTCAGCATCCACAGGGACTCAGGTCCAGTCAGCACCACAGGGACTCAGGCCCAGACAGCACCCAAAAGGACTCAGGACCAGTCAGCATCCACAGAGGCTCAGGCTCAGTCAGCACTCACAGAGACTTAGGACCAGTCAACACTCACAGGGACTTAGGACCAGTCAGCATCCACAGGGACTCAGGCCCAGTCAGTACCAACAGGGGCTCAAGACCAGTCAGCATCCACAGGGACTCAGCTCAGTCAGCACCCATAGGGCCTTATGCTCAGTCAGCATCCACAGGGCCTTATGCTCAGTCAGCATCCACAAGGGCTTAGGACCAGTCAGCACCCACAGGGGCTCTGGCATATGCCAGGGAGCAAAATCCACACCACCGGTTCCACTGTCAGCTGACCAGGTGGGGCGCTCTTGGAGACCAGACTGGGAACCAAGCCCTTCACCCACAGGACTGACCTCTCAGACACCTCCCAAGCCTCACCTGCCTTGGGGCAGTAGGAAGGTCCAATTAGCCACTATGTAAAAGGCACTTAGCACCTGTCCGCCATTATCATTAGCCCACCCCCACCCATTTAACAGCTGAGGTAACCAGAAAGCTATTCAGGGACCTGTCCAGAGTCACACTTGTTACTTACTGGGTTGCGAAATGGGTTCGCCACGGTCTAAAACCTCACAAGATGGCCTTGCTCTGAGAGAAGGTTCTAGAGCTAGACGGGACCAACGAATATTACAAGGCTAACACTGCGGTTCTCTTGCGCCCCTCCCACATGTAAATTTGGCCATGATTTTCAACAGTGAGGCTCCGAGTCCTAGGAAGGACGGAACAAACTGCCCTCCTTGGCCCTTCCCCACCTTCCTCATTTCAAAGCTCAGGCGCCTTGGCTGTGTAGTAGGGACCCCCCCCCCCCCCCCCCGTCCTCACGAAGCTGATTTTCTGATAGAAAGGAAAGGTCAAATTTAAAGCAGGAAACACGGGGCTGGGGATTTAGCTCAGTGGTAGAGCGCTTACCTAGGAAGCGCAAGGCCCTGGGTTCGGTCCCCAGCTCCGAAAAAAAAAGAACCAAAAAAAAAAGGCAAGAAACACAATTTCAAACTGATGTGTCCGCGAAGGAGTCAAATAGAAATTCCACCTTCGAGAAACACACATGGAAGTTGAAACCTCAAATAAGGGCTTAGAGGAGCCATGAGACCCCAGAAGAGAAGAGGGTTAGGAATTTGCAACAGGTAGGCCCCGGATCACGAGCCCTGATCACCGAGCAGCCCTGCCCCCAGGGGAGTGAGGCATCCAAGGATTAGGGCCTCAGCCAAGGGGCCTCTGTAGAGGGCACCGTGCAGGGAGAGGACTCTGAGAGAGAGGACCGGAAAGAGAGAGATGCAGGTCCTCATGGCCCTGATGGAAGGTGGGATGGGATGAAGGCAATGAGGTGGCAGGAGGTGCGAGATCGTGCCCCTGTGGACCCAGAGTTCCGGTGTGTGGACCCAGGTTTCCAGTGTGTGGACCCAGAGTTCCGGTGTGTGGACCCAGGGTTCCGGTGTGAGATCCCAACCCTGTGAACCCAAGGTTCCGGTGTAAGACCACAACCCTGTGGATCCAAGGTTCCGGTGTGAGATCGCGCCCCTGTGGACCCAGGGTTCTGATGTGAGATCACGAGCCCCGTGGATCCTGGACTCCTTTCCTCATTCTGCTGCTGGCCAGAAGCACTGCCGTTCCTGCACATTAATTTCCTCTAAGCACCTCTTCCAGGAAGCCCTTGCCAATTCTCCCAACCCCTGCCATAGAGAAGCCTCTCCCAGACCTTCACGCACCCTGTTCCAGGCGACACCCTCCTAACTACAGGATTAGTGGCTTCAGTTGGGACTGGAGAAAATGCCTCACACCAGAGGTTTAGGACAAGCTGACTCCAGAGAAGTGCTGATTTCCTTAGTAGAGAGCTTGTTTCATATCAGGGGACGCTAGATTCTGTCTCCAGCCCTGCATCAACCGGTCATGGTAGACAACGCCTGCCATCCCAACAGTCTGGAAGCAGAAGCAGGAGGATCAAAAGTTCAAAGTCATCCTCCTCAGCAAAACAAGTTGAAGGCTAGCCTGGCTACATGAGACCTCTGCAAAGCTAGAAGTTCTGCCCCTGTCCCCAGATCGATGGCCGCGTGGTGGCCTTCCAGGCACAGAGGTGAAGGTTCTAACCCTCATACAATCTTCATCCACGACCTGCTTCCTTAATTCTCCTGAGCTCAGTCCCGAGCTTGACCCTGAGACCAAAGAACCAGGCATAATTCTTTCCACCCATCAGGAAAGACAAATGGATGGACTGGTGATGGTGGTAGGGATGGAGATGGAGGCAGGGGGATGATAGTGATGATGGTAATGATGAGGGTGGGTTGGTAAGGATGGTGACTGTGACGAGGGTGGATCACGATTTGCCTTCCTGAGTGCTCACCGTGATCCTAGCAAGGTACTTGACACCAATCCCCATGCCAGCCGGATGAGGTAAGAGTAATCTCGTTAATAGTGGATAATATTTACCACTTAGTGCATAGCAGGCATTCTCCGAAGAGCTTACATGTGTCAACCCATTTGAGGCAGGAACCATTATGCACTGTGGTTTACAGATGAGGAGACGAGGAACTTGAACAGCTTGTCTGAAGTCTTCCAGCCAGTTATTTGAGCTCATGTGCTCTGATGACTGTAGACAGGAGTTGCCTGGTACCCTGAGGAACAGAGTGTCTCCCTTCTGGAGAGACCGAGAAAGACATCCTGTTGGAGGCTATACCAGCCCTGTCTTAGGGATTTGATGTTTTCCAGGTGGGGCGCGTACTAGGCGAGGACAGTACAGGTTGGGACTTAGGTACTTGGGTCAGTTCCTGTGAAACTGGGGGTGTGTGGGGGTGGCCAGGGATCCTTGGCTTAAAGAGTGGGAAGAAGCCAGGTGTTAGTGGCCAATGGGACCCAGCTAGGTTGGAAGACTTGAGCTGTATTCTGAGGTCTGTGCGGGGCTCAAAGCCCTGGGTTCTCCCTGGGCTGTTGAGATCTAGTGTAGCCCAATGGCTGTGGGTAAGACGAGCCTTCCTAAAACCAAGCCCCCAGCAGCCTCCTCCACCCTTCCCATCCCACTCTGGCCATGCCCACAGACCTCTCTACTTCTATCTCACACTGCTCCTGGACTCAGCATGCCACTTCTCCACAGTCGTGACGCTCATTCCTTTTCCCGTGGGCTCTGGGTTCTCCGGCACCCCCAAATCATCCCTCCCCAGGGATCCTCTCAGAGGCACTGTGCTCCAGGGCCCCTTGCCCCCTTGAACTCACTGATTACCATATCAGGCCCACCCAGAGGCCCACCCAGATGATCTGCCAGCAGAGATACTCCCTGCTGCCCTCACTGGGGACCTATGTCATAGTGGGAGTGTCGGACCCTGCTCCCTTCCCGCTGGTCTAGCTCTCAAATGTCCTTGAGAGCTGAAACCAAACCTCGTAATTAAGTATAGGGCTGGGCACTGCTTCCTGGACACTCCACAGGTGGGCCAGCCTTATGAACATGGCGGCATCCTCTCACCCTATCCCCATGGGCACTTTGCCACTTGGGGAGACTGAGGCTCTATAGTTAAAGAGGTTTCTCCATAGTCACCAGGTCAGGAGCTGAACATCAAGTCTGGTGACGCTGGTCCACACAGGCAGCCACCAGAGCCCTCTCCCAGACACAGCAGCTGCTTGGTAGAAACTCAGACATTGCCGGACACTGGCTAGGACCAGGACTCATCACTAGGGCAGTCCTCTGTTCTTTAAGAAACTAAAGTGTCCAGCAGGGGCACTGGGGCCCTCTTCATCAGCGTGGTGGACACTGGCTGACAGCCTTGGGGTCTGAGTGGCCCACAAGTCCTCAGGGAACTAAGATGTTGGACAGATGCTAGTCCACACTCACACCCAGGCCAGGTCGGAATTAAGGCCCAAGAGTCAGGCAAAAACATGAGTTCCTGGGGGTTGGGGATTTAGCTCAGTGGTAGAGCGCTTGCCTAGCAAGCACAAGGCCCTGGGTTCGTCCCCAGCTCCGGAAACAAAACAAAACAAAACACACACACACACACACACACACACACACACACACACACAAAATGAGTTCCTGACACTCTGCCCTGCCAGGCAAGGCAGACAACAACCAGCAGGCAACACTTAGTCCTGACCCTCCCAGAACTTCTCCCCTCGCCCCATGGGCCCTCTGTACACATGAAGGTGTCCGGGGCATTGATTCTGTCACGCAGACACCCACAATCCTCAGATACTGAAGACCTAGAATATGCCATAGACTGGAGCCCAGGACAAAACCCTAAGAGATACACACAATACCAGATCGTTAGCCCAGCATCTCCACAGTGCCTGCCATGGAGCCCTTGGGTAGAGACACTCAAAGACCTCAGTCACAATGGAGTGTGGCTCCGGACCTAAACAAGCCAACCTGACACATCTAGATGACTTGTCCTGTTGGACACAGGCCATGAGCCCAGAGGCAAAAGCCACGCGAGAGTGGCTGGGAGAGACGGCAAAGTCCAGCTGAGTGTCCCCAACCCTGTACCCTGCCAGCATGAAGAGGGTGATGGGGTGTGAGGATTGACCCTGGAACCTGGAACACCCCTAATTCAGGGAGGAGACGGGTCCTGAGGACAAAACCTCACATGGAGGGACCTGTGGCTTTCACAGCAAGGACATCCTCCAAGGGGCTGGGAAGGAGTTGCCTGAGGAGATAGTTCCAGTGCCTGGTAAAGGACCCTGCACCCCCAGGCACCGCCCTGCTGGGTAGTGCTGAGTCACCCCCTGCCAGGGGCCCCATGGGGCTTCCTCAGGAGGCCCCATCACATCGAGGCCCCATCACATCCTCATGACCAGTCGTTCAGCCATTAAGCAGTTACTCACTGTCTAGAGCAGTGGAGGAGGTCGGCCTTGACCTTGCTCCCCCCACCCTCCCCCCCTCCACGACAGGTAATCTCACCCTAGCCACCTCCCCCACTGTCATCCCTCTTTCCTCACTACAGCAGAGCCCTGTCTCCTTGGGTAGAGGGATTCACTCCCAGGCAGTCGATCCCCCCCACCCCCACCCCCACCCCTGCCCTGATCTCGGCCCAGGCAAATGTGAGCTGGTCCTCAAAGAAGCCAGACCAGAAATGTTCTAGACTCTTGCCTTGAGACTAAGCTAAGCTTCAGTTTGAAGTCACCGTGGGGACCTGGGTACAGCTGCATGGCACAAGGCTAGAGTCAAACTCATCCACGGACCCTCAGGCAATCTGTGACCACGCCCCCTCAGCCCCCAGAGCCTGAAAGCGCCTTGAAGGGTTGGCATGGAGCCATGCAATGTTTGTGGAGTGTTTAACTCCGGCCAACCCCTGGTGAGTGGCTCTCAAACGCGTGCTGTTATCATCATTAAAAAGGAATCAGAAGACGGCCACACCCCAGAGGTGCCCAGCACTCTAGTTTACAAAGCGCAGGGTAGAGCATGGAGCCTTGAGGAGGTCTGGGAGGCGACCGGGATGGAGGCTTTCTGCAGATTCACACATGCTTGGCCCAGTATGGTGTCCTGCTCCCAAGCCAGCAAGTGGCAAGTGACAGGGCTGTATGTACCACGGGAATCTTTACAAAGCAGGGTGCCCGCAACACTGTACCCCACCTCATTTGTCCGTGAGAGAACAACCTCTCTCCCAGCCCGTGATGGGCGGGGCCAGACCCAGCCGCCTCCCACTTGGGTGCTCCCAGAACCATCCTATGCTAACTACTGGTCTGGGCTGCGTGTTTGACTGAAAATGTCATGTTTCCGCCTATGGTGATGGCCACAGACGGAGGGAGCCTTTCAGCCTGGGTTCCTGGGAAAAGGAGGAGAAGGACATTAATTGGTAGGTGTATTCGGAATCATCACCTGGGAGGCAGGGGGAACAGCTTGGTGGGTGGAGGAGGAAGCCTGCACTGGGGACTCAGCCACACCGAAGTCTCGGGGCTGCCCTACCCTTAGAGGTGACCTACGTGAAGGAATGCACAAGGTTGTCCCATAGAGGAGCCTCTGTATCTGTGGTAACTCGCTTACCATGGCTAAGATGTATGAGAGGAAATGACAAATTCGTTTCTCTGTTGTGTCCAAGAAAGGAAAGGAGAGAAGGAAGGAAGGGAGAGAAGGAAGGAAGGAAGGAAGGAAGGAAGGAAGGAAGGAAGGAAGGAAGGAAGGGAGGGAGGGAGGGAGGGAGGGAGGGAGGGAGGGAGGGAGGAAGGAAGGAAGGAAGAGAGGAAGAAAAGGAAGGAAGAAGGAAAGAAAGAAATCACTTCATCTTCCCCCATTCTCCCTCCTCATTAGCTAGAGTACAAATGTGATGTAGGGACCTAGGCAGCCCCTTTAGATCATGAGGTAGGGGCCGAGTATAAGGTGGGCGGAGCAACAAGAGAGAAGGAGCCTGGGCCGCTAGCACATCACTCAGCTCTCTGGTAGTTCTAAACAACACAAATCCCACTCTGCCATCTCCTCTCTTATTAAAGCCATTGGCTTTCTGGTCTTTGTGACAGCTTACTGACAACCTGTTTGGAAGGATTATTCACTGCCTCTCCTTTTTAAGAACTGTGCCTGTGCAGGGAAAGTACAAGTTTTTGTTGTTATATTCCCTAAACAGTGCAGGGCAGTAGCTCTCCCTATAGAGTCTATCCTGCACTTGGTAGCCTAAGCCTGAGATGTGCTCTGGCTATATGTGTGTCAAGTTGACACAAACTAGAGTCATCTGAGAGGAGGAAACCATGACTGAGATGTGTCCATAAGATCAGGCTGTAAGCAAGATTGTAAGGCATCTTCTTAATTAGTGATTGATGTGGGAGAGCCCAGACCATTGTGGGTGGGGCCATCCCAGGGCAGGTGGTCCCAGGTTCTGTTTGAAAGCAGGCTGAGCAAGCCCACCAGGAGCAAGCCAGTAGGCAGCACCCCTCCATAGCCTCTGTCTCAGCTTCTGCCTCCAGGTTCCTGCCCTGCTTGAGTTCCTGTCCTGACTTCCTTCAGGGAAGGGACTGTTAGCCAGATTAACCCTTTCCTTCCCAGCTTGCTTTCGGGTCACAGTGCTTCATCACAGCACCAGTAACCCTAACTAAGACGAGACACTTTATAACCTTCAGTCTTTCCCCAGATGTTTGGGGGTTAAACACACCAAGAGCTACAGCATTTCGGAAAGGAGACAGGGCTGTTTGGGCCTCTGTGTTTGCCTACAAGTTATAACCCAGGGAAACAGAGACACAACTCCCTCTGGGTGCCCACACCAGTGCCCACCTGTTTACTGAGGTGTGCTTTCTGACAGAGGTGTGTGTGAAATCGCAGTATTAGGCCATTGTGTCCACGTGCAAAAGCATCAGACAGCAGTGCCGCAGCCAGGAAGTCCTAACGTGGGGGCGTCGCCTTACTACACACAGTCTGTCATTGACCAAGACCACCTCACCACAGCACATGACTGTGTTTGACATGTGGTGGGCTTGGGATTCCCAGGAGGCAAGCTCCAGTTTGGGAGGCAAGACAAGAGCAGGTGTGGCTCAAGCCGTTGTCCCCACACTCAAGGTGCAAACGTCCACAGCCCCATGACCTGTTCCACTTCAGATCTGCTTCGGCAAAGCAGGATGCAATTGCCTTTGAGCAAATCACTGAGATGCAAGGAGGGTCCTCTCTTGTCCTCAGCTACTTCCTCATTTCCCCGAAGCTCCCAGGTTCCTGTTGGTGACTTAACCCAGTGTCGCTGAATGGATCTGGGGATGTCTGCAGTCAAATGGACTCAGAGAATCATGGCATGTGGTTTGTGACCCACCTTTTAAAAAAAAAGCAAAAAAAAAAAAAAAAAGTCCTATGTAGCCCAGGTTAGCCCACAGCTACAGATGACCTTCCTGCTTACACCTCCACGTGCTAAGATCAGAGACATGTATTACCATCAGGGATGGAACTCCTGTCTTTGTGCACATTAGGCAGTCTATCAACTGAGCTGCGTCCCCCAGCTGGCTCCTTTATTTGTACTACTTAAACTAGCGCTTCTAGGGGCTGGAGAGACGGCTCAGTGGTTAGAGCACTGACTGCTCTTCCTAGAGTTCAAATCCCAGCACCCACATGGTCGCACACGACCATCTGTAATGGGATCCAGTGCCCTCTCCTGGCGTGTCTGAAGACAGCGACAGTGTGCTCACATAAAATTAATAATAATAATAATAATAGTAATAATAATAATAATAATAATAAAATGGTTCTCATTAAACCAAATAGTGCTTCCCTGTCAACTGGTGGAGGGGAGGGAGTCTCTTCTGAGGATAGGAGAGATCTGACAGCACAAGCCTGAAGCTGGCTCTCTGGTTCCCAGCAAGAGGCAGGGAAGGGGTGGGGAGCTGTGTGTGTGCCTACTAATACTCCTTTGATGTAAGCTCACCTCTCAGAAGAGAGGCTCTGGCCCCTGGGAGTTGGTGCCTGTGAGGGGGGGAAAGGCTGTGGGAGTTGTGGTTCGAGCCACAGCTGGATTCTCACATCGGTCTTCCAGCCTGTGCCTTGAACTGGAGACAGGCTGCTGGGACCTGAACACAGGCATCTGTACCCAACCACAAGCCCCCCTGCCCCTGACATGTCCTGTCCTGTCCTGCTTGACTCTTCCCATCTTTGGATTTTAGCAGACATCTTCCCCAGAAGGAAGTCAAGGAATGGATGGAGCAAGGAAGTCCCGCCCACCCCCGTTTACAGGGAGGGAAACTGAGGCCCAAAGAGGGATGCCAGCCTTAGTGAAGTTAGGGCACTTGGCGTGAGGTCTAGACCAGGTGTCCTCGTCCAGGGACACTGCCTCTCACAGACCCTCCTGGACATTCCTGCCCCCATGGCATGTCACAGAAGGACACAGCCACGGCAGAGCCGGCCTTCCCTTTCCCTGTGGCTTCATCTCGGAACGCAAAAATCATTACGAGGCTCTCGCCCTCTGCCTGTCTCCCTGGAAGGCACTCCAGCTGGGCAGCTGGCAGGGAAAGTCAGCCACAGAACCCTGACTCACTCTCTGCCCCAATTACCAGGAGCAATTTGGGAAGGGCTGGTCTCTCCTGGAGCCAGGAAGAGCAACTTCAAACGAAAACCACAGGCAAGTGTGGCTGCTTAACCAGGAGGCAGCTACTGTGCCACAGGGTGTGAAGGGAGAGGTCGTGGGACCCCGCAAGAGCCCTGGGGACTCCTAGGTTCAGGTCCCAAGTCCTCCACCTTTAAGCAGCTTTCGGAAGGCCATCACCCACCCATGGCAGCTGAAGATGTTCTTATGACACCAATCTCAGTTACTGTGACAATCCGTTTAGGTCCTCAACCGTTGTGGATGGGTACAGATGCCTGTGTTCAGGTCCCAGCAGCCTGTCACCAGTTCAAGGCACAGGCTGGAAGACTGATGTGAGTCTTACTGTGTCTGCCCCGACCATCACTGGGTCCTCAGGATGAAGCATGGTACACAGTAGTCACTTAAGAAATGGTGTTGAGGGGTTGGGGATTTAGCTCAGTGGTAGAACACTTGTCTAGCAAGCGCAAGGCCCTGGGTTCAGTCCTCAGCTCCGAAAAAAGACAAAAAAACAAAACAACAACAACAAAAAACAAAACAAAACAAAAAAAAGAAATGGGGTTGAAAGGCCAGATGGTCCCTTCTACTTACTTTTACAAACCCCTCCCTTTGTCAGTCCGGGGGATTTGAACTCTCATTTTATACGCGTATGCACTACTTAACCGTGAACCGGCTCTCCCCGGATTTACTCCTTACTGCCACTGTCCCCTCCCCAGTTTCCTTACTGCCTGAGCTCACATGCCAGTGTCCACAGGTACTGTCTGTCAGGTTTCCTTCTTATAACCAAGAAGCCAAGAAACCCACTCGTGAAGAGGAAGGCCCTACCATGGCTGCGGGTGACACGTGCCTTCGGACCTAAAAGACTCATCTCTCCCAGCAACGTCACCCTACAGACCAAGCTGTCACCACGTGAGCCTTAGGTGACATTTAACATCCAGAATTTCTCTGCTTAGAGGGAGCAGAGCTGGGTGACTTCCCAAAGAGACATGACAGCTGAGAGGACATGGGACCACAAACAATGTCGACCCGAGGTACGACACAGTCTGATTGGGACCAACATGGTCTCATTCCAAAATGTTTTGAGTCAGCAATGAGGTAAACTTTTTGTTTGTTTTTCTGTTTGTTTTGCTTGTTTTTCTGTTTGTTTTGCTTTTTGTATTTGAATCAGGGACCAAGTCCTGGTCAGCGTTCCTTGTAGCTGTCTTAGGAACCCAAGAAGAGAATCTGGCTGAGGAAAAACGCCGACATTAAAGCCATAAAACTGGATATGAATGAACTTCCGGATCAAGCTGTACCTAAAAGTCTGGCTTTCCAGTACCGTGTGACATTAAAGACCCCTTGGGAGTTGAGCAGGGTTTTCTAAACCTGGCTACTGCTGAGTGTACTGTAACAAACCTACGTGGCTTCAAGCCTGTCTCTGGGACAAACACATTGCCTTACAGAGGTCTCAAGACTTTTTATTTTTGCTTTTTTGAGACAGGGTTTCTGTGTAGCCCTGGATTTCCTGGAACTCTCTCTGTAGACCAGGCTGTCCTCGAACTCAGAAATCCACCTGCCTCTGTCTCACTAGTACTGAGATTAAAGGCGTGGGCCACCACCACCCGGCTTCAAGACTCCTCTTGTTGTCTGAGTCTGAGGTAAAAGAACAGGAGGGGCTCTGCTTTCCCCCAGCCCCCCTTGCATTGCTCCCTTTCTCTATGGCTCAGAGCAACCAACAACCTCAGATCCCAATGTCCAAAGCTGGGGACAGCCAGGTAAGTGTAAGGACGACGGCTGGCCGTGGGACTGGGGCCAACCAGGCTTCCCACTGTCAAGGAGCAATTTTCTCTCTCACAGATGACCTCCTGCCTTTAACTACCCTGGGAGAGACAGAATTTCCATGGCTCTTAGGCAGTCTGGCTCCTCTGTCTTCAGGGTGGCTCTCCTCTCATCTTCTATCTCCAGGACACCTGTGAAGGTGTCTCAGTTAATTGTCAAGTCAGGAGTGTCCTGTGGCCACTTTCCAGTGAGCCCCCATCCAGTCTGTAGATATCAAAACTGGAATGGAAGACTTTGGGGGAAGGGGCTAGGGGGCTACACTGCTTCTGGGCGTCTGTCAGATGGGGGTAGGGGTAGACTGCTTAACCTCTCGATCCCAAGCTGAACAACGACCCATCAACGAGACCCGCCCCCAGCTAAGTTGGTAGATTTGTTACCTAACCTAAATGAAGCCCTGGGTTCAAACCCTATTGCCACCTCTACTGGACCAGGTAGCCCCTGCCACACATGTCAGCGCTTGGGAAGTACCAGTGGGAGGATCAGAAATTCAAAATCATCCTCCATTACACATGAAATTCAAGACCTGCCTGGGCTAAGAGTTTCTGGTCTCCACCACCCCACAAAAAAAAAAAAAAAAAAGATGGCTACCTCCTCATTCCTAAAATCTTTGAAGCCTACGAAGTGGATTGTGTGGTTGGGATTAAGACTCAACACCTGGCCCTGGCAATGGTGGCACACACCTTTAAGAGCAGCAGTTGGAGAGGCAGAGGCAGGTGGATCTCTGTGAGTTCAAGGCCGGCCTGGTCTACAGAGAGAGTGCCAGGACAGCCAAAGCTATCCAGAGAGACCCTGTCTCAAAAAAAGACAAAAACAAAAACGAAAAAACAAAAACACTCATTACTTTGGCCCAGGAGATATCACCAAGTGGGCTCAATCCGACCACTGGAGGTTTTAAAAGCAGAGACCCTCTTGAGTGTAGAAAAGAACCAGCTACATGTCTGTCAGGAACCAGTGAGCGATGCTTACTTTGAGGCTGAGGAAGGCTCCACACCAGGGGAGAGGAGGGTTCTCTCGAAGCAGAGAGAAGGGGCCCACCGAGAGGATGATATTGACCCTAATCTTAACCCAAGTTGGAATTCCGACCTCCAGAATTGCTACAGAGCCACCGAATCTGTGGTTATTACAGCAGCCATAGAAACTAGCCTGAGCACCCAGCCTCACTCGTCTTCCCCACCTGGGAAACATGAGACCTTCACCAACCCCACCACCGAATCCTACAGGGCCCATGCGAGCTGAGCCCCAACTCCACCAAGCCTGAGGTTTAAATCCAGGCTTCCAGTGGGGGCTTGCTGCCAAGGGTGCCGCCTCTGCCTGTTCCTGGACCAGACATAGAGGCCAGCACCACCTCAGTCTTTCTTTGGACCTTGATCTTGAGCCAGGCAGAAACAGTAGGGATTAAGAGAGGGCTCTGACAGGGACTGGAAGGAACGAGGGCCAGGCCAGATGCCAGCTGCAGCCAGACTGCTGGGGTAACTGGATCTGTCAGGATCAGAGCCTGAGCCCAGCTGCCCCAACAAGCTAGGCCCAGCCATTTGTCCCCAGTATGCTAATCAAACAGCAGATCAAAGCAGGGAAAGGAGATTTATTCCATGTGACCCCTTTGGGGAAAGGAACTAAGAAGTCTAGTGACCTCTCCACATTTATTTCTTGCTCCTAAAATGAACTATAACCAGAAAAGGGGACAGAGAGATGGCTCAGCAGGTAAAGGTCCTTGCCACCAAGTCAGACAACCGGAGTTTGATTTCTGGGACCCTAATGGTAGCAGAAGAAAACTGACCCCTGCGAGCTGTCCTCTGACCCTCACAGGCACTTTGTGTGTAGGGGTGGTGGTGGTGATTGTGTCCTTTAAATAGAGAGACAGAGATAAGCACAAGTCAAGTCACGGTCCAGGTGTGGCCAAGCTGACCCACCCTTATGTCCGCTTGTCTGTCTTGTAAGGTGGTCTGACAAATTGTCCAAGGGTGTAGAACCTGCAGCCTTTTCCTTCTCCCAGTGTGAAACTTGCAGGAGAAGTTTGGGTTCCTTGGGGACAGCTGTGCCTGGGCAGTTAGTTACACTGGGGGGACGGAAATGAGACTTCCAAGGAGCAGCTCAGTGGGTACCGTGTGCTTTTGGCTGTGGGATCCATATAGGCAGTGAGGTTCAGCCTCAGCTAATATCCTGCAGAATGAGAACCACTGCAGAGCCATCTGCTGTTAGAGACGGAGTGCCTGCTCTCCCCCGCCCCCTCTGTCTCTGCTTTTCTCTGTCTCTCTCTGTCTCTCTCCTCCGTCTCCCTCTCCCTCTCCCTCTCCCTCTCTGTCTCCCTCTCCCTCTCCCTCTCTCTCTCCCTTCCTCCCTTCCTGCTCTGCTTCCCCATGGCGGAAAAAGAACAAGGGAATATGGGGAGAGATTCACGCCTCCCAGAGCTGTTATGAAGCACATGTGGACAATCCCATGAAATAGTTACCAAGGGCCGGGCAATGGTGGCTCACACCTTAAGTCCCAGCACTCGGGAGGCAGAGGCAGGTGGATCTCCATGAGTTCAAGGCCAGCCTGGTCTGCAGAGTTAGTTCCAGGACAGCCAGGGCACTGGGCCTCCAGGAGGACTGTCCGCTCTGACCACTCCGGGTACCATATAAAAGTCCTAGCATTCAGCTTGGCCATCGGGGGCATGGGGGGAGAAGAGAGGGGAACTGAGTCCCAAAGTGACAGGGACCTACTTCCCAGGAAAGAAGGCTGAACAGGGCAGGCGGAACTGGGTGACCCAAGACCCCTTGGTCCTAGAGTTATTTGTGAAGTCCCTATTTTAAACAAAACACTGTTTTTTCTATTTTTAGGTAGTATTAGCCCATCAGCTCCCCCCATCCCATATGTATGTATGTATGTATGTATGTATGTATGTATGTATGTATGTATGCATTTTATCACTGGTCTCCTCTTTCCAGAGGAGGAAGCCACACCCTGTCATAACCCAGAGTAACCCAGCAGGAGTCAGAAGGCAGAGCCTGTCACCTGGCACTCCAGCACGCATACTGTGCTCCTGGGCCTTGGGGATCTGGTTAAGAGGAAGTCTGGCTCTGCAGGTCTTGCAGGGCTCCTGAGGCTGCACCTCCAGCCAGGTGACTCTGAGGGGATGCAGGATGCTGGGTCCTTAGGAGGTGCCTGCTCACTGCTTATTCACACTTCCTGGTGGGGCTGGGGGAGCCAACCCAGGGCCCTGTGAAGGCTAGGCAGGTGCCCTGTGACTCTACCCCAGCCCTGTAACTGTTATGCTGAGCGATGAGATTTACCTGGGTTGAGTAAGCTGGGGCTTGAAAAGTTCAGTTTGTCCCGGGATGGAAGTGATTGGAACCGGAGGCTGTGTGCAGGATGACTGCACCACCCATGGGAGGGTGGGCCACACTGGGGATGGATCGGAATCACAGCTTTCCCCGGAGGACCACTGTCATGCAAGCCATCTCTCTTTCAGGTCCCCGCCCTGGACTAGAATAATAGCGTTAGTCACTACCAACCTCACAGCCAGCCCTGATCCACCTAATCCCCGCTAAGTACCTCTGCCAGCTCACGCCCAGACTGCCGCTCATGATCGGCACGGTCACTACAGGGCCAGGTGCACATGGCTTGTTCCCATCACACCAGAAGAATCCCTGCCCCAAATCCTAGGACTTCAAAGAGGAGGCCTCACCTCGCCCCACACTAGGCCACAGCAAGAATGACTTCATTCCCAGGTCACATGGGGGAAAACCAAGGAACTTCCTGATGGTTCTCAGAGCAGGACTGGAGAGCTGGCCAGCTGACTGCTCTCCCTCTTCTGCTGGAGACTAAAGGAATGTTCTAGAGACCAATCTCAAGTCTTACAGTTTAGGACTGTGGGTGGATCACAGCATTCACTGGGCGTCAAATAAATGAATCTGGAGGAATAACTCAGAAACCCACAGTGAACTGGAAAAATAGAAAAGAATTGTGGGGGTTGGGGATTTAGCTGAGCGGTAGAACGCTTGCCTAGCAAGCACAAGGCCCTGGGTTCAGTCCCCAGTTCTAAAGAAAAGAAAAAAAGAAAAAAAAAAGAAAGAAAAGAATTGTGGTCCAAAGACTTAAACGTGAGGGATAGAACATTCTGGAATTTATAGAAGGGTCTATCGCCATTGGCGTTAACGAGATTCACTTTTCCATTTCTAAACTTTTTGCTTTTTCAATTATGCGTGTGAGTGTATGCACACTTTATGGGTACAGTGCCCGGGGCATCCAGAAGAGGGCATCAGATGCCCTGGAGCTGGAGTTGTGGGGTTTGTGAGCTGGCAGAACTGGGTGCTGGGAGCTGAACTCAAATCCTATGTAAGAGTAGTAGGCGTTTTTAACTGCTGGCTGTCTCTCCAGGAGACTGGGTAGTGCCCCGCCTACCCATGGCTGAGATCTGAACTCAGCTCTGGGCTTTGTTTCAGCCTCATCAAGTGTTGTCTCTAAGGAGGGCTTTGCTGTGGTCCTGATGCTGTGCTTACATCATTGAACTGATCGTTCCCCATCCCTGATCCATGCCAGAGCCAGGTCCATGGTAAAGCCCTTGGTGGAGCTCACAGTGCTGAAAATGCCCTCTGAGCTGGCTATGCTGCCAGCGGCAGCTCTCCTCAGAAGTAATCTCTCGCCCCAATCCCTCAACCCCCGTCTCCTTCTCTGTCTCTTTATCTCTCTTTCCCTCCCTCCCTTCCTCCCTCCCTCCCTCCCTCCCTTTTTCCCTCCCTCTTCCTTCTCTCTCTTCTTTCTTTTAAGATATAATTCGTGATCCTCCTGCCTCTGCCTCCTAAGTGCTGGGATTACCACTGTGTACTACTATCCAGAGCTTCGACTCTATTAGGATTGCACTGAGGGAGGGGAGACCATTTCTGTGTATCATAGCATACTGAACTCTGTCCCTGGTCTCTGCTCACCAGATGCCAGTAGCATGCACATGTGTGCATTCATGTGAACACACAAATACATATGTATACCCATTCCCCAAATGGTCAATTCGAAGTCTCTCTGGATCCTGTCATATGGCTCCTGGGAAGGAACCTTCCAGGCCTAGACCACTACTCTACCAGAATTCTCTCACAAAACCCTTATAGCCACTGACAGTTGGTCCCTTTGATTGTCTGCATTGAACAGGTGGGGAAACTGAGGCCTGTGCATTTTAGTTCAGCTATCCAAAGCTGTGAGGTCTAGTGGAGAAAGGGGACACATTCGTGGGCTTTTTGCTTTTGCAAGTGCAGTGAGCATCGGCAGGCAGGTATGGGGCAGGGAGGCATATGCCTGTGACTGGAGCTTCTGTGGTGGGTGCCTGATGTTTCGATGGATGGTCACCATAGGACAGTTTGGGGACACCTAAGGAAAACATGACACTTGTGCCTGCTCTCTCAGGCATCACCAGTTTCTCTTTTGAAAACATCCTCACATTCAGGCACACAGAGACACAGAGACAGACACACAGACACACAGACACACAGACACACAGACACACAGACACACAGACATACAGGTGCACGCAGGCACATAGACACACACACAAACACACACAGGCACATAGACACACACACAAACACACACAGGCACATAGACACACATACAGACACACACAGACACGCACACAAAGAGACACACAGACATACAGACTCATACACACTCACACAGACACACACACGTGCACACACACACACAAGTCACACACACACAGACATACAGATTGCGCAAGCGCACGCACGCACGCAGCTGACTCCTGCCCTGTTTCTCGGTAAACTCCCTGACTGAGTTGTGAGGTCTGTGTCTTCCCACCAGCTGCTCCACCTGCTTCAACTGACGCCCATGCCAGCATCTGCTAAGGCTGTGAGCTGCGGGCTCTGCATTGCGCGGTCACTCCTCTGTCCTCACGAGCCCTCTTTGAGCTCTGGAAGGTGGCTCTCCCTTTTCCTTGAGGCACTGTCTTTCATCGGCTTCCTCACAAGGCACAGCCGGCCTTCCCTCCCTGGAGCCTCTAAACATAGGAGGTTCCAAAACATCCGGCCAGCTGCGCACGCACCCCTGCTTACGCAAAGGGAGAAACACAGATGCAGCCCATATCCTGAGGGTGTGGGACGGTAGATCCCGGGAGAATGACCCGATGGAGCAGACAGAGCTGGGGTTGCTGCTCAGTGTGACAGACCTTGGGGGTCACAGCTCGGTGGAACAGCCCCCGGGGGAGTGGCTCAGTGGCACAATGCTTGGCCCCATGGTACAGCTCTTTCCTTTAATGCAAGAGGCTCTGGGTTCAACCCCTGGCTCCCACTGCAAAATAGTGATGCTCAGGACGATCAATGCCATACTTTGCCAGAAAGTTTTATTTCGGGGGTACCCCAAAGTGCAAGAATTATACAACTTCTCAGTTACCCTCACTCACCTCTGCAGGTTTCCCAGATTCTAACAAAAACATTCTTCTCTCCCCTCCCTTCCCCTCTTTTACATTTTTTCTCTCTCCATATTTCCTCTCTTTCGCTTTTCCTCTCTCTGCCTTTCTCTTTCTACTCTGTCTATATTTATACTTACATTTTATATACAGCATGTTTTAAATAAATCATATATATATATATATGCAATTTGAGAATGAGGCTCATGTTTGAATACTTGGTCTCCAGTCGGTGGGACTGTTTGGGAAGGATTGGGAGGTGTGGCCTTGTAAGTCATTCCCAGACCCCCGTGTCCTCCACTCTCCTCACTGCCTGGTAGCCGTGACTCACAATGTGAGCTCTGAGTTATACAGCTCTGGTGCCTGCCTGCCTGCCTGCTGTCATGTTCCCTGTCACGATGGTCATGGACTCGCCCTCTGAAAGCCCCATATCCCATATAAACCCTTCTAGAAGTTGCTTGGTCACGGTGTTTTATCACAGGAGTAAAAAAAATGACTATGACATTTATGTCTGTATCTCTTGTATATTAACACAAGCTACCTGCTAGCACATTACAGCCGTGACATCCATCTTCAGGAAGGAATCTATTTAAAAAAAAAAAAAAAAGAACAGAGGAAATTGACATGGGCACACCACATCAGCCACAGAGCTGAGGTTTCCACAGTTCTCTGCATAGTCTCCCTATGAGCAGAAGCGAAGCCCTGGGTATTGTGTAACATCCGATCATGGCATCTCTTCATTTTCTTTGTAGCTGGACAATTTCTTGACCTTGTGTTTCAAGGTCCAGATGACAGGATGAGTCCTGGTGAATTGTTTGTGGCCACCCTACCCCACCCCCTGCCCCCGCCCCAGGTTACTCTGGCACACACATTCTTTCTCCTCCCAAAATCCTGATGAAATGGTGGCTCAGCTTTTCTTGTCCCCTTTCCCTCTCACTTTTTTTTTTTCCAGAGCTGAGGACCGAACTCAGGGCCTTGAGCTTGCTAGGCAAGCTCTCTACCACTGAGCTAAATCCCCAACCCCTCCCTCTCACTTCTAATATCAGCTCTTCTTCTGCACTCAGGGGGGCAGGTTTCTTTTTCTCTGTGACAACATCCTGCTTTGGGCGGGGGGGGGGGGGGGAGGGGGTTGCAATTTCTTTTTTTCTCTCCTCCTCCTCCTCTTCCTGCTCCTCCTCCTCATCTTCTAGAATCTGATCTGTACACAGGAATCTCTAGTGTCCTGGTAGCATCTGTGGATAGGGAGGAAAATGGGCCAGACACATCTGAACACAAATTCTTTTTTTTTGTTGTTCTTTTTTTTTTTTTCCGGAGCTGGGGACCGAACCCAGGACCTTGCGCTTCCTAGGTAAGCGCTCTACCACTGAGCTAAATCCCCAGCCCCCTGAACACAAATTCTTAAAAGAACAACACATGCTTGGGGCTGCAGAGATGGCTCAGCTCAGCAGGTAAGAGTATGGCTGCTCTTCCAGAGGACCCAGGTTCAATTCCCAGAACCCACATGGCGGTTCACACCCATCTGTCACTCCAGAGGATCTGACACACATGACGCACAGACACCCATGCAGGCAAAGCACCGGTGCACATAGAAGTAAATCATTTATTAAAAAACAACAACAATGTGCTTAAGCTGTGTTTCTGGAAAAGCCTCTAGAATCCACCCAAGGACTCTCTGAAACTGGCTTTTCAAGAATAGACGTGTGAAACCAGGCGTGCACAAGGGCCCCGGTGTATTCCCAGGGCTATAAGAAAAGGGAACTTCTGGAGGTGTGGTGGCATATACCATGGGCTTTTCACAGACTCACCAGCCTCATAAATAAGGACATGGAGTCTTCTATTCCGTTTAAAGCTGAGGCCTTTGCTGGGGCAGTCTTCCACCTACCTTTTAAACCTGAGCTGACTATTCCAACGCGCGATGCACCACAAGGCTAACTCCATACCTCTCAGCTTATCTGTTCTCCTCTATGTCTGCTCCCAAATCTTCTGGGTCTCTTCTTCTCTCAGCATCCCTCTCTGTGTTTGGAAGTTCGACCCAAGCTATTGGCCACCAGATCGTTCTTACAACCAATCAGCAGCGAGGCAACCTCTGATAAGGTTCTAGATCGCCTTCAGGCAGATGAAGAAGGATGAATACTCAGAAATGCAAGGCCAGCGAGGGGTCATAGAAAAGACAATACCACGATCTGCTAGCATTTAGCTCTCAGCTGGTGCAGAATTGACCATTGAAGACACAAGAGACATACAGAGTTAAAAAAAAAAAAAAAGTCACCCAGACAGTGGCACACACCGGCAAGCCCAGCACAGGCAAGCAGATCCTAATTTCAAGCCTGGGCTATGGAGTGAAAAGTGTCTCAAAAAGAAAAAAGTGACCATGGTGCTGTGGCTAAAAACACTCCCTGCCTCCCCAAAGGCACCCACGTGCACATTCTCTCTCTCTGTCTCTCTCATACACACCACACACACACACACACACACACACACACACACACACACACACACACAAATAAACCATGAAGTGCCTAGTAAGGATAAGATGCAGAAAGGGGCTGGAGAGATGGCTCAGTGGTTAAGAACACCGACTACTCTTCCAGAGGTCCTGAGTTCAAATCCCAGCAACCACATGGTGGCTCACAACCATCTGTAATGGGATCTGATGCCCTCTTCTGGTATGTCTGAAGACAGCTATAGTGTACCCACATACATAAAATAAATCTTTTTAAAAAAAGATGCAGAAACAGCAACTGAAACAATGTATAATTAACACAATGTACTTTCCCTAAATCTTTTTTTTTCTTTTTAAAGATTTATTGCTTATTTATTTACTTTACGGATATGAGTACATGGTAGCTGTCCTCAGACATACCAGAAGAGGGCATCGGATCCCATTACAGATGGTTGTGAGCCACCATGTGGTTGCTGGGATTTGAACTCAGGACCTCTGGGAGAGCAGTCAGTGCTCTTAACCGCTGAGCCATCTCTCCAGCCCCATGTTGACATTTTTCTCTGAGAGGTATTTGGGAAGGAGAGTTTGGTTCACGACATCTCAGTGTTATCCACTACTAAAAACAGGGGAGAGGGAGGAAAGGGGATAATATTTGAAATGTAAATATATAAAATATCCAATTAAAAAAAACACTGGAGTTGGCTGGGTGCTGTGGCACACATCTGTAGTCAGGACATGTGTAGTCTAGAGGCTAAGGCAGAAGACCCAACATTCCCGGCCAGCCTGAGCTTTATAGTAAGATGCTGTCTTATAAATGGGGGCTAGAGACATAGCTCAGTTGGTAAAGTGTTTGGCATACAAACCTGAGGGCCTGAGTCTGGATCGCAAGCACCCACAAGAAAAGCTGAGCATTGTAGCAAGCATTTGTGATTCCCAGCACTGGGGAAGTGAACACTGGAGGATCCTTGAGGCTCACTGGGTGTGACGGCTTGCATATGCTTAACCTAGAGAGTAGCACTATTGAAGGTGTAGCCCTATTGGAGTAGGTGTGGCCTTGTTGGAGTGGGTATGGCCTTGTTGGAGTGAGTGTGGCCTTGTTGGAGTAGGTGTGCCACTGTGGGTGTGGGTTTTAAGACCCCCCATCCTAGCTGCCTGGAAGTGAGTCTTCCGCTAAGCAGCCTTCAGATGAAGATGTAGAACTCTCAGCTCTGCCTGCACCATGCCTGCCTGGATGCTGCCATGTTCCCACCTTGATGATAATGGACTGAACCTCTGAACCTGTAAGCCAGCCCCAATTAAATGTTGCTCTTATAAGAGTTGCCTTGGTCATGGTGTCTGTTCACAGTAGTAAAACCCTAACTACAACGCTGACCCAGTCTAGCATAATTGGGGAATTCCTGGTACCAATGAGAGACCCTGTCTTAAAAACTAAGGTTGGGGCCAACAAGGTGGATAAAAGCACTTGCCATCAACCCTGGCAACTTGAGTTCTGTCCCCACATAAAGCCAGGCACAGGACAGAAGTACGCCTTCAACACAGGAGAGGCAGACAGGAGGACTAGCTGGCCAGAAAATCTGAACAAATCAGTGAGCTCCAACTGGTCCCAAAAATTAAGGCTGAGAGGACTGAGGGAGACCTGATGTCAATTTCCAGGCCACACACACATTCTACACATAGGCACAAACACAATGACCCTGCCATATGACCTAAGCCCACTAACTCCCCTTAAAACACACCCAACAGCTGTAAACTGGGCCCCACAACTCTGCCTGTTTTCCCAGAGGCAACCAGCACCAGGAACCCCAGGTAAGAGCCCTCCCTATGCCCTATGCCCTATGCCCTATGCCCACCAACTCCCCTTAAAATGCACCCACCAGCCATGCACTGAACCCCAAGCCCTGGGCTCCATTTTCTAACACACAACTTCAGCAGAAGAACTTTGCTTTCCCGGAGACCACGCCAGTTTGAGTGACCAAAGCAGCAGCGTAACACACACATAAACTCCACAGGTTTTGTAGCCACAAAAGCTCCAGTGGAGACACCACTGACTGACTGGTCATCACCAAGCCAGGACACTCAAACCAGAAGACCAGAGAGGAAACAGAAACCAAGTGGGGGAAACAACCATCTATAAACTCAGAAAGCAGCACCTAAACCTATAATAACCCCAAGTCCAGATGACTAGAGGCCAGTGTGGCAGCATAGTCAGCAACAGCCAAGGGAATATGGCACCGCCAGAGTCCATCTATCCTCCTACAGCAAGCCCTGCATAGTCCAACACAGCTGAAGCACAAGAAAATCACCTTAAACCCAGTCTTATGAAGATGATAGAGGCCTTTAAAAGGAAACGAATAAATTCTTTAAGGATATACAGGAAAATACAATCGAACAGGTAAAGGAAACGAGTAAAATTGTTCAAGGCCTGAAAACGGAAACAGAAGCAATAAAGGAAGCACAAACTGAGGTAATCCTGGAGATGGAAAACCTGGGAAAGAGCAGGAATTACAGACATAAGCATCACCAACAGAACATAGGAGATGGAAGATACGATAGAAGAAATTGACACATCAATCAAAAAATGTTAAATATGAAAAGTTCATGACACAAACATCCAGGAAATCTGGGACACTGTGAAAAGACCAAGCCTAAGAATAATAGAAGTAGAAGAAAGAAAAGATTCCCAGCTCAAAGGCCCAGAAATATTTTCAACAAAATCATAGAAGAAAATCTCCCTAACCTAAAGAAAGAGCTGCCTATAAAGGTACAAGAAGCCTACAGGACACCAAATAGATTGGACTGGAAAAGAAAATCCCCCATCTCTCACCACATAATAATCAAAACACTAAATGTACAGAACCAAGAACGACTCTTAAAAGCTGCAAAGGAAAACGGCCAAGTAGCATATGAAGGCAGACCTTTCAGAATTACACCTGACTTCTCAACAGAGACTATGAAAGCCAGAAGGGCCTGAGCAGATGTCTTGCAGACCCTAAGAGATCTCAGATGCCAGACCAGACTACTATATCCAGCAAAACTCTAAATCACCATAGATGGAGAAAACAAGATATACTAGGCAAAACCAAATTTAAACAATATCTGTCCACAAATCCAGCCCTACAGAAGATACTAGAAGGAAAACTTCAACCTGAGTAGTTTAACTACACATAAGAAAATATAGGAAATAAATAATTTCACACCAGGAAAAAAACAAAAGAAAGGAAACACACACATGCACACACAACCACCACCAACATTAAAATAACAGGAATTAACAATCATTGGTTGTAAATATCTCTCAACATCAATGGACTCAATTCCCCAGTAAGAAGACACAGGCTAACAGAACGGATGTGAAAACAGGATTCGTCATTCTGCTGCATTCAAGAAACACATCTCAACATCAAAGATAGATATTACCTCAGAACAAAAGTCTGGGGGTAAAAATCCAAGCAATTGGACCCAAGAATTAAGCTGCTATAGCCATTCTGATATCTTACAAAGTAGACTTTGAACAAAAATTAATCAAAAGAGATGGGAAGGACATTTCATACACATCAAAGGAAAAATCCACCAGGTTGGCGTCTCAATTCTGAGTATCTATGCCCCAAATTCAAGGGCATCCACAAAGAAACATTACTAAAGCTTAAATCACACATTCATCCGCACACATTAATAGTGAGAGACTTCAACACTCCACTCACACCAATGGACAGGTCATCGAGACAGAAACTAAACAGAGAAATAGTGGAACTAACAAATGTTATGACTCAAATAGACCTATCAGACAGCTACAGAACACAAATTATATATATGTGTGTGTGTGTGTGTGTGTGTGTGTGCGCACGCACATATATATGTGTGTGTGTATATATATATATTTTTTCTCAGCACCTCACAAGTCCTTCTCCAAAGCTGACCATAATAGGTCACAAAGCAAGGCCTCAAAAAATACAAGAAAGTTGAACTAGCACCCTGTATCTTATCAGACCACCATGGATTAAAGCAATAACAGACTTCAACAATAACAGAAACACTGTAAAGCCTACAAATTCATGGAAACTGAACAACTTTCTATTCAATGACCACTGGGTCAAGGAAGAAATAAAGAAAAAAGTTAAAACTTTTTAGAATCCAATGAAAATGAAGCCACAACATACCCGAACTTATGGGGCACAGTGAAAGCTAAGAGGAAAGTTCAAAGCACTAAGAGCCTACATAAAGAAACTAGTAAGATCTCATACTAGTAACTTAGCAACACACCCAAAAACCCTAGAACAAAAAGAAGCAAACACATCCAAGAGGAGTAGATGGCGGGAAGTAATCAAATTCATGGATGAAATCAATAAAATAGAAACAAAGAGAACAACACAAAGACTCAACGAAACCAAGAGCTGGTTCTTTGAGAAAACCAACAAGACACATAAACCCTAAGCCAAACTAACTAAAAGGCAGGGATAGAATATCAAAATTAGCGGAATCAGAAATGAAAAGGGAGACATAGCAACAGATATCAAGGAAGTTCAAAGATTCTTAGGACTTACTTCAAAACCCTGTACTGCATAAAATTGGAAAATCTAAAGGAAATGGACGATTTTCTCAATAAATACCACTTACCAAAGTTAGATGAAGATCAGATTAAATAACCTATTACCTAAGGAAATAGAAGCAGTCATTAAGAGGCTCCCATCCAAAATATAAAAACCAAAAAGCCCAGGGCTAGATGGTTTTAGTGCAGAATTCCACCAGACTTTCAACAAAGAACTGATGCCAACACACCTCAAATTATTCCAGAAAATAGAAAAAAAAAAGGAACACTGCCAAATTCATTTTATGGGCCACAGTAAAACGTGATACCTAGACCACACAAACCACACTAAGAAAGAGAATGTCAAACCAACCTCCCTCATGAATACTGACGCAAAATACTCAATAAAATATGTGTAGACTGAATCCAAAAACATATCAAAAAGAAGAAATCATTCGCCATGATCAAGTAGGCTTCATCCCAGAGATGCAAGGATGATTCAGCATCAAAACCTATCAGTGTGGGGTTGGGGATTTAGCTCAGTGGTAGAGCCCTTGCCTAGCAAGCACAAGGACCTGGGTTCGGTCCCCAGCTCCGAAAAAAAGAAAAGAAAAAAAAATCTATCAATGTAATCTACCATATAAACAAACTAAAAGACAAAAACAAAAACAAAAACACATGATCCTCTCATTAGGTGCTGAAAAAGCCTTTGATAAAATCTGACACCCCTTCATGTTAAATGTCTTGGAGAGATCAGGGATACAAGGCTCATACCTAGACATAGTAAAGGCAATATACAGCAAGTCTATATAGACAACATCAAATTAAGTGGAGATAAACTCAAAGCTATCCCACTAAAATCAGGCTCAAGACAGGCTGTATCCACTCTCTCCATATCTATTAAATACTGTACTTGAAGTTTTAGACAGAGCAATAAGACAACTGAAAGAGAAGAAGAAGAAAAAAAAAGAAAGAAAGAAGACAACTGAAAGAGATCAAGGGGATCCAAATGGGGAAGGAAGAAGTCAAAGTATCTTTACTCACAGACAACATGATAGTATACATAAGTGACCCCCCAAAATTCTACCAGAGACATCCTACAGCCGATAAACGTCTTCGGCAGAGTGGCAGGATACAAAATTAACTCAAAAAAAAAAATCAAGGTCTGGAGAGATGGCTCAGTGGTTAAGAGCACTGACTGCTCTTTCAGATGCCCTGAGTTCAATTCCCAGCAACCACATGGTGGCTCACAACCATCTGTAATGAGATCTGATGCCCTCTTCTGGTGTGGATGAAGACAGTGTACTTACATAAATAAATAAGTCTTTAAGATAAATAAATAAATAATCAGTAGTCCTCTTCTTCACAAATGATAAATGGGACTGAGAAAGAAATCAGAGAAACAACACCCTTCACGATAGCCACGAATATTATAAAATGTCTTGGTGTGACTCTATTCAAGCAAGTGAAAGACCTATAGGACATAGACTTCAAGTCTTTGAAGAAAGAAATCGAAGGCGATGTCAGAAGACAAAAAGATCTCCCATGCTCATGGATTGGTAGAATTTACATAGTAGAAATGGCCATCTCGGGGCTGGGGATTTAGCTCAGTGGTAGAGCGCTTACCTAGGAAGCGCAAGGCCCTGGGTTCGGTCCCCAGCTCCAAAAAAAAAAAAAAAATGCATGCTGGCGAGGATGTGGAACAAGGGAGACACTCCTCCATTGCTGGTGGCAATGCAAAGTTATACAGTCACTTTGTAAAGCAATTTAGTGGTTTCTCAGAAAATTAGGAATAGATCTACCTCAAGACCCAGCTGTCCCACTCCTGGGCATATACGTAAAGGAGTCTCCACCATACCACAAAGACATGTGTTCAACTATGTTCATCACAGCTTTATTTGTAAATGCCAAAAACTGGAAACAACCTAGATGCCCCTCAACCAAAGAAGGGATAGAGAAATACGGTACATTTACGCAATGAATTATTACTCAGCTATTTAAAACAGTGACATTGTGAAAATTCCAGGCAAATGAATGGAACTGGAAAAGATCCCTTCTTTTGAATAGAGTGAAGTAACTCTAAGAAAGAAAAACGTGGTGTGTACTCACTTATAAGTGGATGTTAGTCATAAAGTAAGGCTATGTTACAATCCACTGACCCAAGGAAACTAAGTAACAAGAAAGACTCAAGGTGGGGATTGGGGGGAGCAGGGAATGTGAGTGTCACGTCAAGGGGAAATAGAATATATATCCTGGATGGAAAGAGGCAGGGGACTGGATGGGGACAGATTGGGGATTGAAACAGGAGGGAGCATGTAGCAGAGAGGACGGAGGGGGAGAATATTGGGAGAGACTATTGGAACTGGGGTGTCATATCTGAGATGAGATAGAAACCTAGGGTAATGGAAGTTCCCAGGAATCTATGTGGGTGAGCCTTGCAAAGACTCCTAGCATAGGTGATATGGAGCCAGAACTAGCCATCTCCTGTAACCAGGCTGACAATGGAGAGGTTGGTATACCAACCTGGCCACAAAACCTTCTACCTACAATTTGTAATAGATGTGCTATGGTAAAGACGGAGCAGAAATTGAGGAACGAGCCAACCAATGGCCCGTCTAGCTTGAGACCTGTGCTATGTGGGGAAGCCCACCCCTGACACTGTTAATGGTACCCGGCTCTACTTACAGACAGGAGCCTAGCATAACTGGCATCAGAGAGGCTTCGCCCAGCAACGGATGGAAAAAGATGCAGAGACCAAACATTAGGCTAAGCTTGGAGAATTCTGAGAAAGGGGGGGGGGGGGGAATTGCAGGAGCCAAGGAGATCAAAGGCACCACAAGAAAACCTACAGAATCGACTGACCTGGCTTCATAGAGGCTCGTAGAGACTGAACTGCCAACCAGAGAGCATGCGTGGGATGGAGCTAAGCCCTCTGCACATACATAGCAGCTGTGCAGCCGGGTCTTAATGTGGCACTCCTAACAGCAGGAGCAGGGCCTGTCTCTGACTCTATTATCTGCCTTTGGGACCCTTTCCCCCTTCTGGGCTGCTTCTTCCCTCAATAGGAGAAGATGCACCGAGTTTACTGTGGTGAAATGAGGGGGATAACTGGGAGGGAAGGAGGTAGGGAAAAATGCAGTAGGGATGTAAAATTAACTAATCGATTAATTAATTAAAATAAAAAAAGAAAAATGTATACCCACATTAATAAACACGTACACTTACAGGTGCGTGCATATTGCGTAAATTTTACCATCTTAACTGTTTCGGTGGTGCAGTTCGATGACACTTTATGGGTAACCATTGCCACCAGCTGTCCAAGAACTACTTATATTTTTAATGCAGCTCGGCATGATGGCTCATGCCTTTGATCCCACTGCTCTGGAGGCAGAGGCAGGCAGATCTCTGAGTTCAAGTCCAACCTGGTCTACAGAGCAAGTTCCAGGACAGCCAAGGCTATACAGAGAATCCCAGGAGGAGGAAGAGGAGAAAAAGGAGGAGGAGGGGGAGGAGGAGGAGAAGAGGAAGAGGAGAAGGAGGAAGCAGATTCCTTTGCAATCTATGAATCTTACATTTTTGTTGTTTTTGAGGCAGGGTCTCCTGTAGCCCAGGCTAATCTTGAACTTCTGAACTCCTGCTTACACCTCTAGCATGCTGCAGGGTAGGCTGCAGCTTGAACCCAGGACATTGGGCATGCCAGGGAAGCCCTGTAGCTACACATCCAGGCCACAGTCTGTGCATCTGGCCTCTCTCGGTGCCGTGCAGAAGCAGAACCAGAACCAGAAGGCATTTTCCTTTTGTGTCAGACTTATTTCTCTTAGCATGACACCAAGTGTCACCCACACTGGACATGTGCTAAATTATCTCTTATTAAGAATAGGACTGGCGGGGCTGGGGATTTAGCTCAGTGGTAGAGCGCTTACCTAGGAAGCGCAAGGCCCTGGGTTCGGTTCCCAGCTCCGAAAAAAAGAACCAAAAAAAAAAAAAAAAAAAAAAAAAAAGAATAGGACTGTCGAGACACAAGCTTGCTCTGTAGCTCAGGGTAGCTTAAAACTCACAATGGAGGCCCGGTTAGCTTGAAACTCTGTGTAGCCTAGGCTAGCCTCACACTCCACAACAACCTGCCCCAACCTTCAGAGAGATTGTAAGTACTGTGCCCAGACCTCTTTGTAGGGTTTCGCATCTTCTCTGTGGCAGCCCACCTTCCACTTGGTTGTCGTCACATGATCCCATGTCTGTCACGTGTTATCTGACGCTCGCGTGGACCCTGGACGGCTGCCTCTTTCCTTTGCCAATCCTGCCCTCTGGGTCCAGCCCTCTGACAGGAGGTTCAGGTTTAAGTCGAGGCTGAGAGGCGGGTAACTAAGCGTCTCCATCAAGGTGTGGCCCCGCCCATCACTAGCCCATCCTTCTCTCTGCTCCAGTCTCTCCTGTAGGTGGTCGGACCAGCTGCCAGAACCACGAGGTTCTGCCAGACCCAAGAGATTCCCAGAATCTCTCTCCTGAGAATTACTTCCTTCGTGGACTGGCCCCAGGTCTCAGCAGGAGACCCCGAGGACTTTCTAGTTCCCCAGAACCGCTGCTTCAGTGGTCCAGTAGCCAAGGGGAGGGCGCTTGGCTTCTTCGCAGGAACCTCATTCTGGCCACCAATCTCCCGCCCAGTACCTGGGAGCGGACGGTGTTCCTAAACGATGCTTAACCTGAACTCAAAGCTTAAAGCAGGGCTTCTCAGCCTTCCTAATGCTGCGACCCTGTAATAAGATTCCTCATGTAGTGGTGACCCCCAGCCATAAAATTAGTTTGTTGCTACTTCATAATTAAATCTTGCTGTTGTTATGAATCATAATGTAAATATCTGATATACACAATATTTGATATGCAAGCCCAGAAGGGGTCACAACCCACACGTTGAGAACCCCTAACTTAAAGCCTATTGGTGGGGAGGGGTATGTGAGTTGGCATTTCTTCTAGGCTCCACCCACAGTTACCTGGCAACAGCCAGGCGTGCCTGACTCACTATAAAAGAAGCTGTTTGCTCTCTTCCCTCTTGGCCTCTTCTCTCCCCATTCCTCTCTTCCTACCACATGATCATGGCTCAGAGGGAAGGGATACCTCATCATGGGCCCGCAAAGGCACCCCTTTCCCCCTCACCATACCACGCCTCTTCCAGATTTCTGATTTTTTTTTCTTATTTTATAAAACACAACAACGTGGCTTTGATAAACTATTTATTTCGAAAGGAAACTGACCATCTATTCTCATCAGAAAAGCCTGAAGGGAACCAAAGCTGTGCCCCAAAGTCCATGGATCGACAACTGTGGCAGTTAAAGCAGACTCACCCACTCCCACCTTTCTGCTGACTCAGGGAGGGCAGTGCCCTGTGACCCCAGGGACCAGGCTGATCTGCACCTGTGTGGGCTGCGCTCCATCTGGCCTGTGCACTCACTTCTCGTAGCCATTATGTATAGAACTTTCACCACTCACCTTTGTCGATGGGGAAACTGAGGCACAGGAAAGCACAGTTGGCCTGGGGTTCCAAGATCCAGCCTCTACTGACTTTGAGATTCTAGGCTGAGTCCTGCTAGATCTTTAACTCTGCTCCCCTGTTCCCTCCCATGGAAGGAGTCCTTGTCATTTTCCTTCCACTGTCCTCTTATGGACTTAGAGCTCCTTGAGTTCCCAGAGCCTTCTCTGCTGGTGGAAGTGGAAGGGGGAAGTAATGGGGGGGCATCAGGAGGTGGGTGGGAGCAGGGAGGGTCCATGACCTTCACCCAAAGTCTCCAGGAATTGTTCCCAAAAGTTCTTTTCACCTCCACACTGATTCTATAAGCTCATCCAACTGGTCTATGCGGCCACTGTCACCTGAAGCATAAACCTCCCACCTGTACCTCAGCCCACATCAGATGACAGCGACATTTCTGCCTCCAAGGGCGTCCAGACACAACTGTGTGTAAACCACACACAAAACACATATTTGGGGTTTTTTTGTTTTGTTTTTTTGTTTTTTTTTTTTTAAGATTTATTTATTTATAAGTAACACTGTAGCTGTCTTCAGACACACCAGGAGAGGGCATCAGATCTCATTACAGATGGTTGTGAGCCACCATGTGGTTGCTGGGATTTGAACTCAGGACCTCTGGAAGAGCAGTCAGTGCTCCTAACCGCTGAGCCATCTCTCCAGCCCTGTTTTTTTTTTTTTTAATTAAACTTTAAAACAACGAATCAATAACCAAGACTCGCGGGGTTATTGACAAACACATTAAAATGATAAGATAGCCCCTCATTTGGGTTCTCAGTCGTCCCTCTGACCAGAAGGCGGGTCTTGCCTGGGAGACCTGGTGTTGACCTGATCTGACACCAAAGGAATCCCTGAATCCCAGCCCAAGCCCTAGGGAACAAGAGCTTGGACAGCTTCTGGAGACTTAGTCACCAAGAACGCTGACTCCCTGTGCCTCTAGAATGGGAACCTAGTGCCACCTTGTGGCCAGTACCTCTTCCAAGCGGGATCATTTCCTTAAGAATCTTCTAGCAGTGGACACCTGGTGAACTGTAGATTTTGGCTCACCCCAACAACAAGTGTTTTGCCATCGTCATATTCATCATCATTGTCATCGTCATTGTCATCGTCGTCATCATCACCTTTCCACTACCATCCCCCACTGCCCCTCTGTCACCAGTGGCACAGTTACCCATCCACAGGGAGAAGAGAAGAAGCAGGGTTCTTCTGGGGCAAAAAGGCAGATGTGAGAGAATGAGGCAAGGCCAGGACTGCTGATCCAGGCACAGCCATAGTGGGAAAAGTGGCCACCTCTGTCTCAAGTTCACTGTGGTCTCTAACCTGCCAGGATTCCCGTCTCCACGGGGAGTCTCCTCAAGTGAGGTCACGCCCGTCATCGAGTTCCAGAGCTTCCCATGGCTTCCCATGACCTTCAGATAGAGCCCAAGTCACAAGGCAGAGCCAGGCTGTCCCTGACACTGTGGACATTTCGAGTGTCTATGAAAAGAGCCCAGTGAGAAGCGAAATCTCCAGGCCAGCATCCATCTGCAGAGAGGAGTTAGTGGGGCTGGGCTGTGTGGCTGGCCACAATACGCAGCTCAGTTTGCCACCTGTCACTTTTATCATCTGTAATCACTAAGGCTAGGTGCTACAGGGGTTGCCTTTATAGAGGAAAAGGCAGAGAGGGTGACAGGGAGTGAGGACCAGAGTCAGATATGACCCTGTGTCTACCAAACCTCATTGCGGGGAAAATGTCAGACCATTCCTGGCACAGCCTTGGTTGGAGCTTTGGGTCATGGCTGTTGCCTCTGGCAGGTCCTGCAAGATGAAACTCAGACCATGGCAAAGTGCTCGCTTTACCCAGATGAGTGGGGTGGGTGGCCCTCTAGTCTTGCTAAATTGTGGAGTTCCCAGTTCAGGGAGAGATCCTGCCTCAAAAAAGAATAAGGAAAGGCTGGAGACACAGAGATGATTCAGCTCAGCGGTTAAGAGCACTGGCTGCTCTTCCACAGGATGGGCACCCACATGGCGGCTCACAGCTGTCTGTAACTCCAGTCCCAGGGGGATCTGACACCCTCCTCTGCCCACCTAGGACTTCAGGTACACACATAGTGCACAGACATGCATGCAGTCAAAACACTCATACATATATGTACCATGTGGAATTAATGACATAAGGTATAAGGGATAGAGGAAGGCTCCTGATGTTGCCCTTTGACCTCTACACATGCACACACAGGTGAGCAGGGCCACACACACACATGTGCACACACTTGAAAGGGGAGGGGCTACTGAAAAAAAAAAAGATGTTCACATTGATCTTTGCTGCTAAGTCCTAGACGGTCATGCTTTCTAAACATTTTCCCCAGCAACCACACATGATACCCTCAGTGAACTGTCCACGTCAAGGAAGGCTCATAGATGGTTTAAGTCACCTCCGGGCCAGGCTCCCCAAAGCCAGGCATAGAGCCCCACAACAGAGCAGGGCACCTGGCAGAGGAGGCCTCTCCGGGTTCAGGCTCTCTGGTCCCACACTTGATGGGAGTTGTATGGGAGGAGGGGTCCAGGATGGTGAGTGCTGGGAACTGGCTTTTGTTGTCACCCCCCAAAAGGCACTGAGAGATGCCATGCGGATTTTCTAGGCTCCATGAGAGCAGCGGGGGCAGCCGTGATGTGCAAGACCTCCGGCCCTCAATCCACCAACAGCTGTGACCACTTCTGCTATTTTAAACCCTTGGGCTCTGAAAGCTCCTATCCCACCAAGCCAGGCACCGGGGTGAGCCAGAACCAGGTCAGAGGCCTGAGTGTGGGTGCCAAGAGAGGGGCAAGTTACATAAGGGGAGGGGCTTTGTATCCTGAGCCTTGGACCAGACTCTGCCAGCGTTTTCGGAATATTGTCTCGTTTAATATCAGTTTGCATCTTCCATTATGCTGCGAGATTACCTATGTGCTTCCCAGAGGCAGGGCCAGCCACCCTCACCCACGGATCCCCGCCCAGGTTCCTGCTCTGCCGCTGTCAGGAGCTGTGCACGCCTAGGTTAGTTCTTCACCCTCTCTGTGCTCTCTTTCTTCATCTCCAGGGTTCCTGGGAAGATAAAATAATTTAACTCTAACACTTTGGGAACTATAGCTTGGGTGCAGTGTGGGGCACCGAAACCGCATACGTCATGAGTGCACACCTTCTTTCTGCCCAGCTGGGTAACCAGAGCCGTTGCCTGACAGCACAGCCCTGGCTCTGTTGGGACTCCCTTGGTTGAGAAGAGACGCGTTCTTGTTCCACACGGGACCCCTCTTACTTGGTGAAAGTGGGACTGTTCTGCCCCTGTTGGAGGTGTGGCTTGCGTGCACAGGGTACTCAGACCCAAGCCTACCCACCTCTGCAGGGGTTTCCAGTCTAGTGCCTCTTGGAGTCTTTCCCACATGCTGCCTCCTGATTGGAGAACGCTCTCCCAGGGACCAATCAGAAGTTACCAGCTTCTCCCAGGATCTGAACCCCAAGCCTTTCAGGAGACAATGACCCCTCTGGCTGGGATTCTGGCCCTCTCACTTCTCCACCCACATTCCCCCTAGATCCCTGATACCCAGGGACAGCTGGGGTCCTTACCACCTCCTAATTTGGGCATCTGGAGGAGAAGGATAGAATGGGGACTGACTGGGCATTCCTGGGCATACATATGAGCAATGCGATTAATTCTGTGAGCCCTTTGCAGTGCGCCCTTTGCCGGGTCTCCCATCAGTCTCCCTCCCTCTCCAATACGCATCCCCCACCCCGCCCTTCAGTTTCCATCCCCATGACCAAAAAGTCACTTCCTCAAACGCTGCCGTTTTCTGTATAGCACCAGCCCTGGGTTCAGAGAGAAAAGGCCTGTGGATGGGGTTCAGGGTGCTTCAGACCCCAGTCCCGCCACTAGATGTTACGGTGCACCTTGGCCTTCCAGGACCATACACTGACCTCTACCATGGCACGCTTTTTGGTGCCTCAGGCTGGAGCCCTAATCCTCTGCCCCGTCAGCCACCCGGAGCCATCCAAATCTCCATCCATAAACACCGCTCAGATCAGTCCTCTCCTCTCCAGCCCTCTCACGCCCCATCCGGGGTCTTCACTCCTGGCTCGAGCTCAGAGCTCACCGTTGTCTGGTACAGCCAGAATGCATTCCCAGACAACCCCTTTCCAGGTTCATGCTGTCGCTCTCATGCCTGGGCTTAGCATTCTGGCCCTTGCCAGGGACACGGTTCCCCCGACTCCACCCCACTCCCTATTTCCCATAGCAATGTGGATCTAATGTGGGGATTTCCAGCTTCGCGAAGGTGTTCAGGAGGCTCCTCTCCAGCCCCTGGTATTGGCAAGATCTTTAAGAAGCCTCAGAAGTTTCCTGAGAAGCATCCCCTGGCCCCAGATTGGCTTTGGTTGCCACCCACTCACTCCTGCCCTGTCCCTTCGCCTACTCCTGCTCCCATTTTCTGCCCCTCCGAGCTGGAGGGGAGGGGGAGTCCAGAAAGGGGAATTTATTGAACAAAAGAATGAACAAGCCAAACATGGAAAGCAGGAATTGACAACTTGCGGGCAGAGGCGCTTGGAGGGCGGAGCCAGGCTAGACGGACGGGCTCGCAGGTCCACTCCAAGAAGCGTCCGGCGGACAGCCACGCCCACGCCCCGCCCCTCGGCTGCAGCTTAAGGCCGCCGGCTGCTCAGCGGCGGGCGCAGGCGCAGCGGAGGGCTCACCTGTAGCAGGTGCTCATTCCCGGGAGCAGCGCGGACTGCAGCCGCCTCTGCGGGGAAAGATGCTGCGGGAGCGGACCGTACGGCTGCAATACGGGAGCCGCGTGGAGGCGGTGTACGTGCTGGGCACGCAGCTCTGGACCGATGTCTACAGGTGAGCCGAGACAGCGAGTCACCCTCTCACCTACTCTTCCCAAGCCCTGGGTCCCTGGACCTGGCTCAGGTATCCCGGTTGTCCCTCAATTCGAGATCCTCGAGAATCCAGAGGCCAGTATCCAATTCCATGCAATGAGACCCCTCTAAGACACCCAGTCACAGCCCCTTCTCTGAGATTGCTCCCTAAACCTAGCCTTCCCATGCCTGGTCTCTCCAGCCCTTCTCCTGGGTGACCTCAGCACACATAGGCTCTCTGTAACACGCCCCTTTCACTACCCCCACCCCTTCTTGGCTCGCCTTTTACCCTAGCCCACTCTCCTCCACCAGTGGACTTCCTATGCCCTGCAAGCAGAAACACTCTGGGATGTTCTAGGGACTGGCTCGCCCAAAGGGGGAGCTGCCCACGTGGAATCTGGCCTGGTACTTATCCGATTTCACCCTCCAGGGGGTTGCTGGTGATTGCCTGTCCCCAGGCACTGGCTGTGAGCTGTGTCCCCAAATGCCTTTCCTGACTTCATCCTGAGATCAGAGAGGGGTCACTTTCCACCCACTGTGGTCCCGGGAGCCAGGATCTGTTCCTCCCCATCTTCTCTGTCCACACGCTCGATGTGGGTTAGGGTAGCTGAGACAGCAGGGAGAAGGAATGGTGCTGTGTCCCACCCCCAAGGAAACGGGTAGGGTGTAGTGTGGGACCTCAGCAAGGTGCTGGGGGGAAGGAATGGTGTGAGCAGTCTGAGAAGCCACACTGAGACGGCTCTCCGCTCCGAGCACTCTAAGTGTTCTCCCTTGGGGGTGGGGTGGGGGGCTTCGTGCTGGTGGGAGGGGCATGGGGGATTTTAGGTGAGACCCTGTGCTGATGACCTGGGTCCGTACAACCTCTTATCTATTTTGTTCCGAAATCATTCTGACTCTAAGGCACCTGACTCTCCCTAGCCTTCCAAAGCCCACCTGAGCATCTCTCATGCTCTCCCTGCCCACTTTCCAGCTCCTTCCCAATGGCACAGCCACTTCTACAGGAGGCCCTGGCCCTGCTGGTCCCAGCAAGCCTGAGATGGGACCCCTCTCTGCTCCTATAGCCCTTAGGCCTCAGCCCTGGCCTCCACTTCACCTGGGCCTGGATTTCAGTGGTCCTTCATATAGACCCCAAAGCAGGACTGGATGGGCCCTAGGGTCTGTAACATAGCCGTGGAGTATGGTCTGGGCACCAGTAGCCTGGGAGAGTGCCCATCTCCCCCCCTCCCAGCTCTGAATTGGGTGCTGCCAAGGGGTAAGCCAGGATCCAGGGTGCTCAGGTCCCTAAGCCACAGCTGTCACCATGCCTGTCTGCTTGCCTGCCGGGGGACCGTGGGAACTGTCTGAAAGACTGACATGCTGCCTCTGCTGGGAGCTAAGGAACAAAGGGGGTCTGAGCTTAAGTCCTTGTCCTTGCTCCACCTTAGCAGAGAGAGGCCCAGCCTGGTGGAGGGCAAGCGGGGAGGTGTCCACTCTTGTTGTTCCGTATGGCAACAGCCTCAGCCAGGACTCACAGTTCACAGTACTGAGAGTTCCCCAACACCCAGAGTCAGCACAGCCTGGGCCATAACCTGCCCACAGGAAGCTGAATGCAAGCCACAGTTGTCGTTGTAAATGTTGTAGTCATCTACCTTTGAAAATACGTAAACCAGGGTTGGCAGTACACACCTGTATCCCTACACCCAGATCCCTACACACCAGAAGCTGAGGCCAGAGGACCACAAGCCTAAGGCTCGTTTAGGCTACATAGTGAGTTCCAGCACAGCTTGGTCTACACGGCATGACCCTGTCTCAATCTACCCCAACACATGCATGCGTACCTCAAAAAGGAGAAAGGATGTCCCATAATCCCAGCACTGGATGGGAAGTGGAGGCAGGAGGATCACTGTATGTTCAAGGCTAGTCTGGTCTACGTAGTGAGTTCCAGGACAGCCAAGGCTACACAGAGAGACCTTGTCTCCCACCCCACCTCTAAGAAACACTAATAAAGGTTATTTATTTTAGCCAGTACTGGGAGCTGAGTGTGGTGGTGCATGCTTTGAACCCAGCATTTGAGTGGCAGAGGCAAGGATGGATCCCCATGAGTTTGAGGCCAGCCTGGTCTATGTGGCAACTTCCAGGCCAGACAGGACTACCCAGTAAGACCCTGCGTCAAAACAACCAAAAGAAAAGTTAGAGCTGGAGAAATGACTCTGAGGGTAAATGGGTTGCTTTGTAAGCACGAAGAGCTCATTTTGACTCCCCAGGTCTCATGGAAAAAGCTAGGTGTGGCTGTGTGCTCCTGTGCTCTGGGGCGGGACAGAGTCAAGAAGGTCACTGGGGACTTCCTGTTACCAGCTCGGTTGTAGGACGAGAGAGTCCCTGGCAGAGAGTATCAGCACAGAACCCCCAACATCTTCCTCTGGAATTTATGTGATCATGGAGGATAGTTCGTGAGAAGGCTGGCAGCTGTTCCTTGAGGACACTTTGTGACCCTTAAAGTTCTTCTGGGGTGAGCTGCTGGTTGCTTTGCAGGGGTCCCACAGTCACCTATGCTGACAGCCACTGTCCTGGACAGCACGTGTCTGGATCAGAAACCCAATATCTTTTTGTGTGATTCTTTGCTGAAGGGACTGTTCTGTATAATGTAGTGTAATGAGTGGTTCTCCTGCCTCAGCTTACACACTGTCAGTAGCAGCCTCTCTCCCACACGATATGACAACCAAAAAACGTCATCCCAGGGCCTCTGAATAGAAACCACAGAGCAAGACTCATGTGCAGTGCACCCAGTCATGTGGGAAGGAGAATGGGGACCCCTCATTTCTCCATCAAGTCACAAAGGTGAATGAGTAAGCTCGCTTCGCTGTCAAAGTCTGATGGTGAAGATGAACCTTTTCCTTCCAGACCTTGAGGCCTGTCAGCCAACGCCGATCCCCACCATTGTCGCATGTGGAGAGAGAGCAGTCTCTGAGTGAGGCTGCTTTGAGGGACTTAGAAGCTGATGGTGCAGTAGACAATTTATGTTTTTGCTTTGCTTTGTTTGGGCTTTTAAAGATCTTATTATCAGGCTGGAGAGATGGCTCAGTGGCTGGGACCTCAGTTCCAGTGCCAGCATCCACAGAAAACCACTAAGGCCGGTGCTGAGGGAGCAGAGGCAGGAAGCAGGAGCAGCCTAGCTCCAAGGTCAGTGAGAGACACTGACTCAACAAAATGAGGCAGAACTCTTGTCTTTGATCCCAGCACTTGGATGGCAGAGGCAGGTGGATCTCTGTGCGTTCCAGGGTAGCCTGGTCTACATAGTAAGTTCCAAGTCAGCCAGGGCTGCATAGTGAAACTGTCTGATAAAAAGGGGGGCCGGGGGCTAAGGTAGAAAGTGATAGAGAATGTACTCTGGCCTCTGTGAGTGTGCACAGACAAGCACATGCATCTGCGTACACATGTACACACACACACACACACACACACGCACATGCACACGCACACGCACACGCACACTCGTGAGAGAGAGTGCATGCCATTATTAAAATCGCTCCCTAACATTTAAACACCCAGCAGCCTTCCCAACATTTACATGCTCATTTCGTATGCACGCGATAATTTGCATACACCCCGCCCTCATACCGCCTCCTTGAGAAAGGCGCTATTCTTCATGCCTTTCATCCTTGAGGGACCTAAAGTCAGACCACACGAGGCTGAGGAGGGATAGAGGAGTAGAACCCAAGATATCGACTGCTCTCCCAACCTGTCTTCCTGAGGCTCCTGTTTTGGAAATGGTGCCTCCCTGCTCTGCCCCTTACAGAATCCTCGCGGGCTGTGGGGCGAGCGTGTGAGAGCCGCCATTGATGGTTACAGACTGCCTAGCATGGCGCTGAGCTTGCCACCTTCAACCTCAATAGACAGGCCCTGTTGGATGGGTCCACGGAAGGTCAAGGGTATGTGGCAGAGCTTGGCAGAGCAGCGATGCTTGCTGCCGAGAGAGTGACGAAGGAAAACACCAGGCCAGGTCCCGTGGCCCCATAAATTAGAACAACACCCAGAGCCCTGGGCCTGGGACAGGAGGCGCTGCCAGAAGCTATTTAGGATTCAGGTTTCAGGCTGGTGCCCAGGAGTGGGAGGGCTGAGGAAGGGCCTGGCACCCAGTGTGCCAAGCTCACAGTTCCTTCACTTAGTAGGGTCTGTGAGGCTCTTCCTGGCTGAGCAGAGGTCCCCTATTCAGGAAGATAGTGTAGTCCCAGGAGCTCATACCACAAAACACCAATGTTTAGAAGTGACCTCTCCTCTCCTCCCAGGCATAGCCATGCTGGACCCTGAGCCCAAAGGTCTGACAGGCCTAAGCCTGTTCATCCCAGTCATTCACCTAAGAGTCCAGGACAGGAAGCCACTGTTGACTGTCCCCTCTGAGCCCCAGACTCTTATTTACAAACAAGCGGGATGTTGGTGGAATCTTGAGATCCCCATGAACCTCTTGATCAAGCCCTACTTGATTGATTGTCTCTGGGTCCTTACCTAGAGGACCATAGTGAGGACCTCAACCTTTAGGCTCTCCCAAGCCTAGGGCTCACACAGTTCACTCATGCCCTCTGCTATGAGGGTCCTGAGACCTCTTTGAAGTAAGGGCAGATTCTATGTGGATCTCAGTGTGTTTGTCTGTGAAGTGAGATGGATCAGGTAGGCTTTGTAGGGTTGCGTAAAGTATGGATTGAGAGCCTGTGGCTTGCAGGGGTAAATTCTCTGTAGTCGTTGTTGTGGATCGGACTGGGTTGATTACAGTATCACCCATCACGATGAACCGCAGTTACTGCCCTCAAAGTGTTCGTGAGACTCGTGGGAGGGATGTTTTGAACACCTGTCAGTATTTGGGGCGCTGGCTAACCGTAAGAGTAAGGTGATCTGGCTGATGGGATCAGGGAGGACTTCCTGAAAGAAGAGGCAGCTGTGCTGGGTTTTATAAGACAGGCAAGGGTTCAGCACACAAGAGATGAGTCCCATAGGAGCAAACAAACCTACCTGGCAGGAAGGTGGGGTCCATGGAGACCGTGAAGGGGTCTGGAAGTGTTCTGGAATGTAAAGCTGTAGACCAGAGAGCAAGATATGGCCCTTTGGGGGTTTTGCTCAGGGGCTGGATCTTGTTCTGTAGGTAGGAGGGGTCCGGGAAGGTGTCTGAGAAAGGGAATCACCAGAGATCAGACTATTTCTTCCTGAGGAGAGCACCAGCACCCTGTAATGGAGGTTCCTGGGGCAACCAGGTAGAGACGGAGGTCAGCTATACACACATGCCAAGGTTTGCCTCGACCAACCCTGCCCAGCCAGTGCCAGCCCTCAGGACTCCGGCCACCCAATAGTGAACATCGAGCATGAGGCCTGGGCTGAGATCTCTCTCCCTCCCTCCCCTCACCTCTGTCCCTGAGGGTGCTTACCAGACTGGCACCCACAACCCCCCCTTCCAATTCCTCCAAAGTCCCTGGGGGCAGGATGTCACACCCCAGCTGCCAGGAGCTGGGGTCACTCCAAGGATGAACCCCAGCTGGTGTTAATGAGGGCCAAGCCAAACAGACACACGGAGAGCCAGAGGCCAGCAAAGAACAGGCGCATCACACCCTTGAGCGTGGAGCTGTGTGGGCCTCCTCAGCCCCGCCACGCTGTGCCTGACACCTTCTCCCACTGTCTGAGACAACATCAGACAGGTTGGGTGACTCCCCAGAGGCCACACAGCATTTGAGAAGCTGGGCATACGTCTGCTTAGCCATATCTCTCCATTTCCATGGTCACCGTTCAGCCCTTAGCCACCACCATCCCTCATGGCAGCCACAATTGACAGACTCACTTACAAGCCAACACACACACACACAAGCACACGGGTGCGTGTGCTTGAGCACACACACACACACACACACACACACACACACACACACACACACTTCCATTATTTTTCTTCTAAATTCCCTCCTTGCTTGCAAGCCCTTGGTGACTTCCCTCCCTCAGGAGAAAGGCTAGCTCCACCATATCTAGGACTTCTCTCCCTCACCACGACCACCCCCTCCTCCTCTATGCGTGTGTGCAAGCTCACACACGTGTGTACACACACACATGTTCACAGATCCAGCCACACTCACCTTCCTCCCATTTCTCCATATCAGGCCTCCTGGTCCCATAGCATCAGGGTGGCTTAGAGCTCGTAAGAAACCTCCCTGAGACAGAAGTGTACCGCTCTGTAGCTGATGCTGGGGTTCCCAGGTCCACGGCCTTAACAAATTCTGAGTAAAGTTTAGACTCTTAGCTCAAATGTTGCTTCCTCAGCGAATCTGTCTGAGAGCCCCTGACATCATGTACTCCATATTTCCAGAACCTTCACGCAAGGTTAGTGTTACCCAAGCATACTGCTACTGACCTATGACCCCCCAGCCTGGCAATTCACATCTCTATTGCAGTCATCGCAGTTGATGGCATAATCCATAAAAGTCTTCCTCTTTCACTAGAAGATAAGCCCTGTGGGCCAAGAGATGGGTTATCTTCTTAGTCAGTCTTTCCTCAACACCCAGAACTCTGCTCTAGACTGTGTGTTGAGTGAATAAAAGACGGTGTGACTGAACCCTCCTCCTCCAGTCCCATCTCTGTCAAACGTTTTTGCTGACTGTGCCTGGAACAGCCCAGAGCTGAAAGGATATGAGGAAGAAGATGCAGCCTGCAGTGGAACACAGGCACAAATCCCTTCGCAGAGAGGCGGGCGTTTGGCGGGCAGAGATTTGGGGGAACCGCATTCCGGGTGTCAGGAACTACAGTGCACAGTGAGGGGCTGGAAGTGCTCGTGCGCAAGCACAAGGACCTGAGTTCAGATCCCCAGAGCCCACATAAAAGCCGGGCACAGCAGCATAGGTCTGTAACCGTGGCACCGGGGGACAGAGATAAGTGGGTTCCAGGGGCTCACCCTCCTAGCCAAACCGGTTAGCCAGAGGTTCAGCGAGAGACCCTGTTTCAAAAACTAAGGCGTAAATCAATACAGGAATCAGCACTAACCTTTGGTCTGCATGTGTACGCACGTGCGCGCATGCACGCGCGCGCGCGCACACACACACACACACACACACACACACACATTTAATACATGTATAAAATTCTCTGATACCAGCTTGGAAGGCTAATCAGGAAGCATTCATTTACTGTCACTCCTAGGTGCTGGGACACAGTGCAGACATGGGTCTCAGGACCAGCCTCCTGTCCCAAGCATGCTCTCTGTCTGACTCTCTCCAGTAAGCCAGGGGTCATAGGCACCCCACCCCATTCCTTTCCCTCCCTCAATACTGTCCCACAGCCTCTAGGGACCCCAAGCCATCTTTAGCCCCAGGCTCTCGGGTTTCTGCAGGGGATTCTAACAGGATCTTCCCCGGGGGAGGAGGCAGCCAACAGGATCCACATGGGACAATGGCGCCTTTGTGGCTTCTGCCAGGGCTCCAAGAATAGCTGTTTGCTCAGCCTCAAGCAAGGCTGGTGCAGGGATGTGGGAGGCCTGGGGCCCAGGAGCTCTGATGTGGTGTTAACCTACGAGATGCTCCTCCGGTTTCTTACTGGACCAGAGGGATGGAGGCGGGCACAGGGACGCATGCGGTCCTGGGGGTCATGCATTTGGTGTGGTTTGGAAAGCACGATTATCTCAGAAAAACCGCCTATGGAAACTTGATGCAAAAGCCAGATGAAGCGATCTTGTTTCAAGGAGGGTGGGGCTCTAGCACCCTCCGCCTGGGTTTAGCCAAATGAACAAGAATGGGTTGCTAGGCAGGCGGTGGTAGCTCACGAATTCAGCAGCACTTGGGAGGCGGGGCCAGGAAGCCTGGTCTACAGAGTGAGTTTCAGGACAGTTGGGGCTAAGAAAAACCTTGTCTCAAAAACAAAACAAACAGAATGCATGGCTGGGCAGCCTCTGCAGACTCCCAGCCACCGCCACAGCCCACCCCAGGACTAAAACAACAAGACCACACTGCAGAAGATGATGTCAGTGTTCCTCAAACTGTGGCCCTCATAGTTTCTAGAATGTTCTTAGGACCCAGCAGTCTCTGTTTGGACAAAGCACCTAAGCTGTCACAGAGGCGGCTGCTGCTACATTTGAGAGTCACAAGCTTAAGCTTCTTGTTCATTTTCAGCTACAGAGCAAGTTCGAGGCCAGCCTGAGCTACAAGAGACCATATCTCAGGAATGGATGGATGGATGGATGGATGGATGGATGGATGGATGGATGAGAGCCCTAAGTCAAGTGTGACACTACATGCCTAAAAATCCCAGCACTGGGGAGACTAAGGTTGGAGGGCCAGTCCTAGTGATGTAAAAATATCCTGTCTAACAAGAAAAAAAAAATGTTCTGGTCCTAAGGCTGGAGGCAGAGACCTTACCTAGCTTGTGTGGGTTCAATCTGTAACACAGCAGAGAGAGGGAACGTCTCTCTCTCTCTCTCTCTCTCTCTCTCTCTCTCTCTCTCTCTCTCTCACACACACACACACACACACACACACACACACATACACGCACAGAGAGAGACAGACAGACAGACAGACAAAAACAGAGAGGAGAGACAGACAGAGACACATAGAGAGACCCAGACAGAGAGAAGACAGAGGCACAGACAAACACAGAGAGAGGAGAGACAGAGGCACAGAGACAGACTGACAGACAGACAGATAGACAGAGAGTTGGATTCCAGCTCAGCAGGTACAAAATTAGCCCAGGACTCTGTATCTTTCATAATCTCCTGCCACCAGCTAGCTGGTCATGGCAGGACAGCTGGGTCTGCCTGGGTCCTCCAGACCACACAGCCTGGGAAGCCTACCCCTCTGGAACTCTCTTACTGACACCCTTGTCCCACCTAGCCCAGGCTCTGTCTGACCCTCTGTCTGTTCTTCCTACAGTGCAGCGCCTGCTGGGGCCAAAACCTTCAGCCTGAAGCACTCGGAGGGTGTGAAAGTAGAGGTCGTGCGCGATGGAGAGGCAGAGGAGGTAGTCACCAACGGCAAGCAGCGTTGGGCCCTGTCACCCAGCACCACACTGCGACTCAGCATGGCCCAGGCCAGCACCGAGGCCAGCAGCGACAAGGTACCATGGCTGGGAAGACATTATCCAGGACTGAGGAGTCCAAAGCCAGGCTGGCATCTCATTGTGTGGGAGCACACTAGCCTGAGCCATAGAAACAATGGGAGCCATATAGTACCTTCCGGTCCCTAGCAGCTATGTGGGCAGAGTTAGGGGGTGTGGGCATAGCGGGGGGTGGAGGTGGGAGACGTGGGAAGCTGGTTGGCCAGACACCTGTAACCCCAACATTTAAGAGGCAGAGGCAAGAGGATCAAGAGTTCAAGGCCTGCTGTGGCCAGCATGGGACATATGAGATCCTGCCTCAAAAAGTGAAAACTTGGGGTTGGGGATTTAGCTCAGTGGTAGAGCGCTTGCCTAGGAAGCACAAGGCCCTGGGTTCGGTCCCCAGCTCCGAAAAATAGAACCAAAAAAAAAAAGTGAAAACTTGGGGTTAGAGAGATGGCTCAGTGGTTAAGAGCACTGGCTGCTCTTCCAGAGGTCCTGAGTTCAATTCCCAGCAACCACATGGTGGCTCACACCACTCTGTAACTCCAGTTCCTGGGGATCTGACACCCTCTTCTGACCTCCAAAGCTACCAGGCATGCATGTGGTATATACAGGCAAAGTCCCATACACATAAAATAAAGTTTTAAGGGAAAACTAGTGTGAGTGACAGAGCTCAGTAGTTTTGTGTCTAGCCTATGCAAAGCCCTGAGGTCAATACCTAGGACAGAAAGAAGGAAGGAAACAGAAATGGGGGTGAGAGGGAGGAAGGAAGACTCAGAGAGCTGAAGGAAGTGTAAGCAGAGGCAGGAGGATTGCTGCAAGTTTGAGACCAGCCTCATTAGTACCAGACTAGCCTGAGCTATGTGGTGAAAGTTTTTGAAATGCGCACGTGCAAAGAGGCCAGGACTTGGGGTACACACTTGCAATCGCAGCACTTAAGAGGCAGAGGCAGGAGCATCACTGTGTTGAAGCTAGCCTGGGATAAATAGCAAGCTCTGATGTTCTTACAACAACAACCACAGAAGTACTTTTCCAGACCCATAGAATGTTTAGAGATGATATCCATAGGGCCTCAGGCTTTGCTGTCTGTAAAGTGGGGTGCTGAGCAGTCAGGAGTAAGATGTTTGGCCCAGATGATGCAGCTAAGGCCAGATGATCCCCACTCTGGGCTCTCAAGAGTATTTATTACTCGAGGCCATTTGCAGCCTTGGCACCTGGCACCATGCAGAGGAACAAGTCTCTGGGGCTCGGCTGGTGCTAGGCACACAGCATAGTGGGCGTGAGCCCAGGAAGGCAGGAGATGTGCCAGGGCACAGGTCAGGTAGGGGAGAGGAGCCCCTTCTCTGGTTGGATTGAATATCTGTGAGAGCATTTTAACAACCCAGGGGTGCTTCCTGGAGGAGGGGTCCCTGCATCTGGAGAGGATGGGCTGGGAGGTAGGTGGTTATTTCTTCCTGGTCTTCTGTCTGTTTCCTTTTTCACTGTAACCTCTGACTTCTGCTCTTCTCTTTTGTCCCCATGTGTGCCTGTCACCAAGGTCACCGTCAACTACTATGAAGAGGATGGCAGTTCCCCTATTGACCAGGCTGGGCTCTTCCTCACTGCCATTGGTGAGTTGGTGCTGGGGTCTTGGTGTCTTAACTTTGGGGGAGCTGGAAAAGTACTCAGGGCAATTTCAGTGTGACAGACCGGTTCCTGGAGCTGCTTCCAAGCAATGCGAGCTTCAGAGCAGAGCATGTGTACCCTGAGACTTCAGGGACGGGGGAACTCCTGCAGAGGAGATGTGATGTGGGGCTCCCTTCACAGGCTCTGTGGGCTGCAGAGAGAAAGAGAAAAGCCCAAAGCCCAAAGCCCAAAGCGCGCACACGCGCGCGCGCACACACACACACACACACACACACACACACACACACACTCACACTCACAGAGGCACCACTGCCACTGTCCCTGACAATCCTCGTGGGCACCCAGCCTGGGAACAGAGGTTAGGAAACTCATTTACAGTCACACAGCAACAGTGTAGCAGGTTGAGTTCCAAACTGGAAACAATTCCTTCAGTTCTTCCCCTGCAGGGCCCTGCCCTGGGTGTGAAGGACACCGTGGGCTGAGCAGGGCCCAGGGAGTGACCTTTCTGAACATTCAGTCCCTGCTGAGCCTAAGATTTCATCTTTACTGATGCTTTCAAGCTAGATGGAATCCAGAGGCTTGTTATGTCATCCAGTTGTGGTTAAACATTGACAGTGGTGGGAGCCACCACTGGAACACTGTCCACTGACTCACTGCTATAGAGGACTAGTCTGGGTGCTTTGAGGAAAAGGAGATGGAAGGAGGCAGATAAACACAAAACATATACTGAGCACCCACTGTCTACCATGCTCCAGACTTTGATATCTTCCCACCAAGACATCAGTCTATCCTTTCAGCTGCTGTAAGGAGAATTGCTAAAAACTATACCCATTAAGCAGATGGAAAAACTGAGGCTCAGAAAAGGCCCTGGGTTCGGTCCTCAGCCCCCCCAAAAAAAAAGAAAAAAGAAAAAAGAAGAAAGAAAGAAAGAAAGAAAAAAGAGAGAAAGAAAGAAAGAAAGAAAAAGGCAAAACAAAGTCGCCTGGGTTGCACCTAGAAATGATCGCTAGGGAACCAAGTGACACCAGTTATCTCATTTTCTAAGAGTTGTGAAATTTCCTTTAAAACTTCTCTATGAGATCCCCCTTCTCTTCAGTCTCCTGTGGCTCTTCAGAGGCTGGAGGACTCTTAGTGGCAGTGCTCTCTCCCGGTCCTGGATGCTGTCACCTTGTCCTTCCCTCTGTACGGGGAGCTTCTTAGCCCAGGAGTGAGGGTGACAGGGAGGTGGATGGTGAGAGTTGTAGCCTGACTCCCCAGCTGGCATGTGACTGAGTGACATTGCAAACACACAGCCCCCACCTGTCTCAGATGACCACCTCCAGGAAACCCAATCCCACAGAGCCAGGGATACCTGAGGACAAAGGCGGGGGGTGGGGGGCAGCCGGAGACCTGTCAGAGGTGACCCGTGGCCTCAGGATGTGCACAGAGGAGACACGGGCAGGGAGCTGATCAGAGGAGGAGTTAATCAAGCTTGTCCCCCACCTGAGACCTGAGACTGAGCTCAAGACTCAGAGGGAGCTCAGGTGTGATCCTGGTGACATCTGACCACCAGAGGCAAAAAAGCCTCCACAGGATCATCGCTATCCCAAGAGTGTTCTGTTTTCAGTCCTCATGGCTACTTAACTGCCATGAGGTCCAGGTGTCCATGGCTCTCCCAAGGACAATAAAAAGGAAACTTATCTCTACGAGAGGGAAAAACCAACATTAATAAAACAGTCAGTCTTCAGCCAGCACCGTCATTTTGACAATAAAAAGCAGGCAAGGGAGTGTTCGAGATGGCTCAGCAGATAAATCCTGACGACCTGAGTTTACTCCCTAGGACTCAAGATGGAAGGAGAGAACAAGCTCCCAAAAGTAGTGCTCTAACCTCTCCACACATGCCCCACTACACATATGTCTGCATGCACATATGTGTATGTATATGTGTGTATGTGTGTATATATGTGTGTTTGTATGTATGTATGTATATGTATACATGTGTATGTATGTGTATGTATGTATGTGAATATGTATGTGTATGTATGTATATGTGTGTATGTGAATATGTATGTGTATGTATGTATATGTGTGTGTGTATGTATATAGCATGAAGGGCTGGTTGTGGAAGCACATTAGTAATTCCAGAACTTGAGTGACAGGCAGGACCAGGATTTTAAGGACAGCCTTCGTTTCATAGCAAATTCAAGGCCAGCCTGGGCTACATAAGCTCCTATCTAAAATATATATAAATGAATAATGTTTGCTGGAGGGATTGCTCAGTGGTTAAGTTTACTGACTGCTCGTCCAGAGAACCAAGGTTCAGTTCAAGCACCCACATGGCAGCCCGCAACTGTGTGTAGTCGGCCCCAAGTGATCTGACATCCTCATAGAGATAGACACACAGGCAAAACACCTGCATATGCATGCACAGAAAATAAAAATAAATAAATCTTTTTTTTTTAAGCAGAAAGGGAAGCAGGCTGGAGACAGGTACCTGTCATTCCAGCTGCTCGGAAGCTAAGGCAGGAGACTGACTGCCAGCGCCTTTCTGGGCTAAGAAGAGAGCTCCGTGGTGGAGGCTTCCCCAGGCAGGGCTCCCTCTCAGAAGGAAGGCAGAGCCATTTACACTGTAACAGCCAGGCTGATTGAAATCCACTCAGTCATGTCTGGTTTCTGTTCCACTAGCAGGAACGTGACTGTCTGTGGTCTATGTCCCACCTGACCAACTCCTCCGTCTGGCATCTCCACTCTGAGGGATCTGAGGCACCTCAGGGGCAGGGACGCCCTGACCATCCTAGATGCTAGGCCTGGCCCCACAGAAGCACTTCTGAGTGCACCTCACTAGACTGTCTAAGCCCGCGTTGATGGGCCTCAGCAGAGGTAGAAATTAGCCATGGCTTGGCCTCCTCTGCTCACCTCATGGTGATCATACCAACTTACACCAATTCCGTCATCCCCAGCCTCAGTTTCTCTGTCTGAAAAAGGGGGGTTCTGTTCTAGCATGGTGCCTCTAAGGACTCAGGAGAGTGAGGTGTGCAAAGGGCCTGTGCCAAGGCACAGCAGGTGCTGAGCAGAGGCCTCGTCTCCCTGCCCTTTACTCCCTGCCTGGAGGGACTTCATCCTGAAATAAAGTTTACAAACCAAGGAGCCCCCGGCCAAATCTCTGTGTCTGATCCTGCTGTGTGACCCTGACAAGCAGACCACCCTCTCTGGGCTCTACTTTTCCCCAGCAATAGACTTTACTGAGGAAAGTGAGGTGAGGGAGAGAAGGGTGGGAGGGAACAGTCACCCTTCTTGCTGAAGTCCTGGCAGAGGGAGAAGGGCATAGACTGGCGCCTCAGTGCCTTTCTCCCTTTGTGCCTTGGGTAAATGTTCCACAGGCCCCGAGCTTCCCCCAGACCAAGAGCTGGGGCTTTCAGCATCCACAGGAGGGTGGCGTTCTTCTCCCGGTCCTCAGAGCACTTCCTCACACTGCATCCCAAGCTCCCTGGACAGGTCAGAAGACCAGGCCAGCATAGTCGCAGTCCGCAGGGTTGGCGGCTGGCCTAAATGCAGCCACAGCTTCTGTGTCTAGGTTCACAGGGCAATGGCCTCAAACTCAATCCTAGTGACATTTCCCATGAATCTACCCCACACCCCGGCACCAGGCGCCACCTGACACCTTGGGGCTATTCTGGGTAGCTGAGGCAGGACTCAGAGCCTCTGGGAAATGTCTGGAGCCCAGAAGCTGTGAAACAGGTGTGACCCCCCTCTCTGTGGGGAGGGCAGAGCTCAGAAGGGCTGTCCCGGCTTCTCCTTCTTGGCCTGTAGACAACGTCCCATTAGAGCCCGGGAGAAGGTCCAGGGGACGGCTGGTAGCCGGGGAGGCTAGAAGGCAATGCAGATGTGTTGACCATGGGGACAGTGGTCCTGAGAGAACTGAGAAGTACTGTGGGAAGTGGAGCGGAGGTGGCCGAGAGACTGGTGCAAACCATAATGGGAAGGTGGCAGGTCCTTCTGAGAGTAATAAATCAGGACGCAGGCTGGGTGCTGGCGGCGCATGACTTTAATCCCAGCACTCAGGAGCCAGAGGCAGGTGGATCTCTGTGAATTTGAGGATAGCCTGGTCTACACAGTGAGTTCCAGGGCAGCTGAGGCTACACAGAGAAACCCTGTCTCAAAAAAAGAAAAGAAAGAAGGAAGGAAGGAAGGAAGGAAGGAAGGAAGGAAGGAAAAGGAAGGAAGAGAAAGAAAGGAGGAAGAAAGGAAGGGAGGAGGAAGGAAGGAAGGAAGAAAGGAAGGAAGGAAGGAAGGAAGGAAGGAAGGAAGGAAGGAAGGAAATAGATCAGGAAGCAGCAAGAAGCCTGCTGTGCAGCTTTAAGGAAGTGAGGTCACTGCTGGGCTCACAACCGGCTGTAACTCCAGATCCTGGGGAGCCAATGCCTTTGCCCTTCCCAGGCACTGGGCGCAGACACATACATTCAGACAGAACATACATTTATATTTCAAGAAAGAAAAAAGAGCTGGGTGTGGTGTGCACACACCTCTGATCCCTGCCCGGCAGATGGGTCTGAGCTCGAGGCCAGCCTGGGTTACATATCAAATTTCAGGTCAGGCCAGCCAGGTCCACATCGTGAGAGAGACCTTGTCTGAAAAAAACGAACAAAACACAAAGACAAGTAGGAAGATGGAGGAGGGGGAGGGGAAGGGAGAGATGGGGGAGGGGGAGAGGAAGAGGGAGGGGAGAGGGAGAGAGAGATTCCTTCAGTGTGGCCGGAAGTGCTTCTTCATGTCCCGTGACCCACTGCATGGTAGACACACAGGACACCTCATAAGGATCCTTAGTATAAATGGAGTCACAGGCCTGCCATGTGAAGATGTGGTCAGTGACCTTCAGGGAAGCAATTGCTGGGACTTTAAAGGCTGGTTGGCTTTTGGACACCGTCCAGGTATGATGTCAGCCAGTGTCAGCCAGGGGTCAGCTGCTTCAGTGAGGGGAGTAGCTCAGAGCCAATGTCTGGAGTCCAGGGCTTCTGTAGGAGGACCATCCTGCACTCTGAGAACTTGGATTTGTGGGTCTGTCGCCTCCCTGCTGGGCGTGGGAGTGTGGGTCTCCTCCTCAGAGCTGGTGGGGAGAGAACAGCCCTGGAGAGTGCGGGCAGCTGTGTTCCTGGAGTGAGGCATGGCAGGCTGGAAAGGAAGCTGGGAGCCAAAGTCAACATTGTCCCTCACTGCGATTAGAGGGCCTCCCCTCTGCACTGGAATCCTCTGCCAGCCCAGCTCCATCACGATCCACAGAGATAGCCACTGAGCAGCTCCCCCAACCTCTTTTCTGAAATGGGTGTGATCGTTCACCCCGTGTTGGGTCGCAGCAGGTACTCCAGTGGGACGCTTTGTACAACCATCACCATGGGATGCCCCGTGGCTCCAAGTTCATGGCAGGTCTGGGAGGGTGGAATGCTGGAAGGTGCCCCTTCCCCACACCTCATGTTCTCACCTCCTTCTCCACCCACAAAAGCTGTAATCAGGCCAGTGGGAACTGAACTGTTGACAAAGGAGACACCTGAATGGGACTCTGTACCACATTGTGATGTGTCAGGACCCTCCTCCTGCCCACCCAGGGATGAAGTGTACCCCCAAAATGGTCTGACTGGAATGTATCCCTTCCGATCTTGCTTCTGCTGTGGTTGAAGTCATAGTTAACACGAGACAGAGCACGCTGGTGCCTTCCCAGCAAAACCTCACCCTCCTCCTGCCATCCCCTAACTCGGGGTGGTTTTACCTCCCCAGTCTGCTAGACAACAGTTGAGGTATGAGGAATATTGCTAGCATCTTGAAGGTGGTAGCCAAGAACACCACTAAACACCCTACACATAGGACAGGCCCACACATGGAGTTACACAGCTCAGAAAGTCAGTTGTGCCGGCTTTTGCAGTTAGAACAACTATAACCAGAACCCCACACTGCAGATGAGGGAATAGGGGCCGAGAGAGGTTGTGGAACCTATCCAGAGTCACACAGCTCATGAACGAAGAACCAGAGTTCCAACCTAAGACCATCTCATGTTAAACCTTCTCTCTACCACACAGGCTCTACATAGCCTTTCTGTGAGAGGTTCCAGGATGCTGAAGGTCTCTTCCCCAAGAGAAAGGGTCAACAGGGACCCTGCCCTGGATCAACTCTCTGGACCTGGCATCACAGGTTCCCGTAGATGGACAGGGGCTGGAGATGTGAATTTTTTTGTGTATTTTTCTCAACCAAAATAAAATGAGGAAAGAGAGAAAGGCAGAGACGGAAACACAGACAGGCCTGTGTATGCACTGAAACGGACCAGAGGAGGGAATTAGAAATATCGTGACCCCTGGTTTGGCCTACCACCTGTGACCTTGGGCATGTGATCTGGGTCCCCAATGCCTGTACCATGAAGATCAGCCTCCCACCCCCACCAGGGTTTGCAGGAACCCGCCCACTTCCAAAGCTATTCGCATCTGCTGAGGGTCCCTGAGAGATGAGGACCTCAGCAAGGTCCTCAACTTCCAGCAAACAAGTGAATGGGGGAGCTGCCACCCCCCACAACCTCCTGCTTCCCTCCGGGTTCCTCCAACTGAGCCACAACTGGCTGGCTGGTTCTTCCACTCACGGTTGTCTCTTGTCTGCAGAGATCTCACTGGATGTGGACGCAGACCGGGACGGAGAAGTGGAGAAGAATAATCCTAAGAAGGTTAGCTGGCTTTGAGGGTGGACACTAGCCTGACTCTGACAGGGTGGGGGTGGGGAGGGGGGAATTCCGGGGCATCACAAGACTGCATGGGACATTTGGCTGGAGCTGTCCACCAGAGAGGTCAGCTACCACGGCAGGCCTGGGGCAGGAGGCTGAGGCTGAAATCAGGCTGCAGAAACAGCACGGCAGCAGGTATGGGCCATAGGCAAGTCAGGCCCAGTGGGATCTTGCTTCCCCAGCATGGGCCGCATGAAAGACTTGATGCTCCCCAGGAAAGCCATTTGCCATACACATATACCCCATGCCTCTTCTTTTAAAATTAAAGTAATAGAGGGTGGTGTTAGCACACACCTTTAATCCCAGCACTCATGGGGGAGAAAGCCTGGTCTAAGGAGAGAACTCTGGGCCAGCCAGGGCTACCTAGTGAGACTCTGTCTCGAGAAACCAGATAAATAGTATAAATAATTCAAAGGAGGATGTGAGAGGTGGCTCTTACCTGTCAGTGCTCAGGAGGTAGAGACAAGAGGAGTGGATGTTCTTGGCAAACCCTGTCTTTAAGAGGATTTTTTTAAAAAGGCGCTTTATTGGGAAATCTCTTAAAAACGGGTTGTAGGTCTTGATAATCCTGCACAAGACCCTCAGGAGGCTGAGAATGGAGCTCCGTTGAGAGAGGGCCTGCCTTCAATGAAGGAAACCCTGCATCTGCTCCCTGGTTTTGGCTCTGAGCTAAGGAATCAAGGCAAAGTCATCCAGCCCCTTAGCAAGAATTTCCCTACCTGGACCAGCGAAGTTCTCACAATGTCTTCGCCCACCCTCTGAGTACCATTTATATTAGCTAGTAGTGGTCATGCATACCAGGAATCCCAGATGTCAGGAGGTAGAGGAAGGAAGATCAGGAGTTCAAGGCCATCCTCTGCTACATGGTGAGACCCTGTGTCAAAACAAGAACAAACTAATCTCTTGGATTCTAGGATCAGGTCAGGCCCAGAAAATAACAAAAACCTAGAGAGACCAAAGTTCAAGGAAGAAGGATGTGGGTTGACTACATTGTCACCATCGTATGAGCTCCGTGCTCCCGAAAGAACACGTAAAGAAGGGACAGTGTGGGTAGAGGAGAGTGGGTGGAAAAGGCCAGATGCAGGGGCCATGGGTCTCACCAGCCTCCTGTCTCACCAGCCTCAGGGAAGATCAGAGAATCCAGGCTTCATCTGAGTTAACAGTGAGGGTTTCAAACAGGAAAATGGTGTGATCCAGTTGGAAGCTTCTCTGGTCACTGTGGCTGCAGGATAGAAGGCAGAGCAAGGTGCCGGCTCCCTTGGGAGCACTCAGAGCGTGTCTGGAATCAGTCACCTCAAGCCTGTCTTAGAATGTCAGTTCCTGCCACCATCTCTGCCAGGCACGGTCATCTCACACCAGAGCTGAGGCTGGCACGTCCTATTCAGCCTTCCTGTTTCTCTGTGCTCTTGAATGTGGGTCCGTTTGGGGAACTGGATTTGGGAGTCAACCCTTCCAGCTGCCGTCTGGGAGGGTAGGAAGTATTCCTTACAGTGTCTGTCCCTCTGTGTCCCACAGAGGCTGCACGGGGATGGATCCAGGGATGGTATTGACAGAGTCTCTGCCATTGCAGGCATCCTGGACCTGGGGTCCTGAGGGCCAGGGGGCCATCCTGCTGGTGAACTGTGACCGAGACACACCCTGGTTGCCCAAGGAGGACTGCAGTGATGAAAAGGTCTACAGCAAACAAGGTGCCTACAGGGCCATACTGGGGGACCGTGGGAGCATGGTGTTCTGTCCTGGCTAAGACAGAGGGTGAGGCAGGAGTATACTTGATCCTAGAGCAGATAATGACTCAAAGTTTCAGTGCTCAGAATAAATGACTGCAAATACAGTTCAACCGCACTTCTTACAGGCATGGGTAGGTAGAAACCTGGAAGGACCAGCAAGATGGCTCAGAGGGGAAAGGGGTTTGGCAACACGCCAGAGGATTCAAGTTCAATTCCTGAGACACACATGATGAAGAGAGAGAGAACAGATTCCCAAAAGCTGCAAATAAGTCAGGCAAATCTGAGTTCCAAGCCAACCTGGTCTACGTATGAGAGAGAGAGAGAGAGAGAAAAAAAAAAAAAGACTGGCAAAAAGGAAATTCCCGAAAGGTTGACCAGTTCTCCCTGGTGCTGGAGCTAAGCATCTTTCCCTTAGGCTTCTGGTACTTGCATGAGGGAGGGACCTCAAAGAAGCAATGTCGAGCCCAGTTCCCACAGGATCCTCTTCCTAATCTCCCTCATCCACCCACAGACCTTCAGGACATGTCTCAGATGATCCTGAGGACCAAAGGCCCTGACCGCCTGACCGCCGGGTATGAAATAGTCCTCTACATTTCTATGTCGGACTCGGACAAAGTGGGCGTGTTCTACGTGGAGAGTGAGTGATCCCCCAACCCCCACTTTGCAGCCACTGCCCTTTCTCTGGGTACAGTTTCCCCAGGGTATGGAACCCACAGAATGACTTACAGATCTCTCTCTCTCTCTCTTTCTCTCTCTCTCCCCCTGAGAAGGTTCAATGACCTCGGTTTACATACTTCTCTCGAGGGGAGGAAGTGAGGGTCCTGTGTCCTTCAGAATACCTGAGGCCAGATAAGCACCTCCTTCAAATAGTGTTGGATGTTTCTGACTCTCAAAAGTCCCTGGAGATGACATAGCTGCCCTTCTCCCTCCTGGTGGTGACAGGGTGTCCTGGGTGCTACCATACTCTCTACTTTGCAGCTATTTATCTAGTCTGCTTATGCCATAGAGCCTCTCAGGTCCCCATGCAGTAAACACAACAGCCCCCTCACCCCCACTGCCCTGGAGGAGCTTGAGTGAGGAAGACCTGTCTGAAGAAATGGAACAGATCGGGTCCCAGAGAATGTCAGCCCACAGAGTCTGTGCTGGCTAGGTGGTCCAGAGAGGCCTCTCTGGGGAGTGACATTTGAGATGAGACTCAAAGGACATAAGGAGAAGGATCTGGCGAGGAGCTGAGGACTAGCTGTCGAGGGGGGAGCTAAACTGGGGCACAGCATACAGCAAGCTCGGGAGAGGGGACAGCTTCAGTGTTTCAGAGGAACAGCAAGACCAGGCTAGTGGGCTGTGCTGAGAGAGTTGCAGTCCGCCAGTCAAGCACAGAGGGCCAGAGCAAGACCCTCTGGGTTTGCAATTTGTTCTTTGTACAGTGGAGAGTCACCTCAGGGGTTTTGTTTTTGTTTGTTGAGACTGGGTCCTGTGGTCTCTAACTCCGTATGTAGAGAAGGGAGGGTGGCCTTCACCTTCTGACTCTCCTACAGCCACCTCCTGAGCCTGGGATTATAGCCACACACTACCATCACGCCCCATACTATGGTACCAAGGAAGGCCTGGTACGTGCTAGGCAAGTGGACCCCAGAGGGTCTTGGGCAGAACTGTTAAAACCTACCCACGTGAGGAGTCCCTCTGTAAAGTGCCCGTTGAAGTTTGTCAAGCATTGTGAAGTCTGCTGTCTGGAGGCCAGAGCCTTGAGCTTCACCCTTGGACCCCTGCTTGACAGACCCTTTGGAAACAGGCAGTTGCCATTGCAAGGCCCTCACCTCAGGGAGTGACTTAGTTGGGACACCGATGAACAGAAGTCCTGTGACGCTCTGCTCCACCCTGGGCTCTGACGGCTGGTTGGAATGTCCCGAGTCAGGCTGGCTCTGCTGCCCCAGGGAGCCGAGAAGCTAATGTTTACATGGTCCAGACCAGAGTTGCCATGCAGCAGAGGGGGACCAGGGGGACCAGGGGGACCCAGTCTGGGCTTCGACCCAGCCTTGGCATTGACCTGTGGCTAATAGCAACATCCCTGCATGCTCTAGATACTTCTTCGCTTTGCTGACAGGAGTACACTCAAGGCTGGCTCCGTTCGCAAGTCTCCCCTTTGCTTGCTATTCGAGATGGGTTCTGAGCTGGCTAGAAAGAGCTCCCGCTGTGACTGGATGGAGAGTGTCCTCTGGATGTCTTAGCTGGGCCACCATCTCGAAAGGAGGGTGGCTGCTGGGTTGGGGACTGCCCCCCGCCCCCATAATCAGTTTTCTCTAGATATGGACTCCATGGGTCTTAGTTGCTGCTCATATTATAAATACTCTGGCAAAAACAATTGAGAAAAGGCATTTGTGCCATGTCTTGGTTCCAGGTTACTGGCCATCACAGCAGGAAAGTCCCAGCAGCAGCTCAGCTCTCTCCTCTCTTTGTTCTGTCCAGGGCCCAGCCCATCAAATGGTGCCACCCTCATGAACACACCTCAGTTATCCCAATTAAGGAAATCGCCCACAGGCCAACCTGACCTAGAGGGTTCCTGGTTGAGACTTCCCTTCCCAAGTCAGTCTACATTGTATTAGATAGACAATGAACCAGGGGACTAAGACTTCTGTTCCCGCGTAGTGAGTTACATTGTATCAAATAGACAATCAACCCTGGGGAATACTCTTCAGTCACCCAGCACAAAGGATTCTAATCTTTTTCTTCCATGTGAGCATATAGGGGATTTTGTCCCATTCTGACTACCTTTTGTCATTTGTCTATTACTTCAGTGCCATGACCTGTGTCCCAGGAGAGACAGTTCAGTTCCCCAACAAGGCGAGGAACTGGGCTCTAGGGTACCTAAGGGCCTCCTCTGTAGTGTGTCATGGGCTGTATGGGGTCCCCATTCTCATGCTCTCAGAAGCAGCTGGCCTATGAGAAGCTCTCTGTAAGACTGTAGCTGTCTGTTTGGCTGGAATTATGCAAGCTGGTGACTATTAGGACCAGGGTGGACAGAAATCTCCAGTGGTCCTTGGAGGACCAAGTATGTCCTCCAGTCTCAGGCCTCCCCAAAAATTGGAGACTTACCTTCTCCCACAAGGACATAGTAACCAACGTGTCCCCCTTTGTCCAGGACCTCCCTGGCTTTTAGCATTGGATGTCTGTCATGCCAAGATATTCATCTATCGCGGGCAAGTTGAGACAGACGGCCATACTATCTGTCTCCTTGTCACTGAAAAGGTTGTGGCAAATCAGACCACGTGCTGGCCAGCCAGAGCAGAAGACTAAAGCTCAGGAGAGGCCAGGGGGTGGCTGGCAGGTCCAGCACAAGGCTGGGGCCACTCAATAGGAGTACATTGTTGGTGCCTCCAAGGACAGCCAGCCATGTCGGGGGTGGCAGGATCTGCACCAAGCTGAGGACTCTGACCAGCGATCGAGCCTCCTTAAAACAAGGGCTGTGTTGTTCCCGCCTGAGATTCAATCTGCCTGGTGTTGGCGCAAACTTCCAGAAAGCAGCCCCAAATAGAAGATGCATTGTGAATCACAGGGCATAGTCTACATAGGGAGGAGAAAGCCACCAGTCACCAGCCGCTATGCAGAACAAATCCTCCTATCAGACCTACCTCCCTCGCCCATAGCTCCTGTGCTCCAAGCCTTGGAGAGCCTAGGGAAACTCTGGTGTTTGACATTACTCGCATGGACACAGCTGAAATGCTACCTGTGTTGAGCAGACGTTACTGGTAGGAGAAGGTCACCATAGCTACACATCCGACTGCATCTGAGCAGAGATAGGGCCCTAGGGTACCTGCTGGCATTTCAGGTGAGAAGGATATCACTTTCTGTGCTGGCCTGTGGTAGGGTTCTTGGAATGTTCAGGGCATGTGCATCTCAATGCCCAGCCCTGCCTCTGAGAGGCTGAAATGCTACTTCTGAACTTTCTCTTCCATCTGGAAGACATTGCATGGCGAAGCGCTGAGCCACACAGCAAGGGGTGGCATCGCCACACACAGATTCTCCTTCCTCCCAATCCCCTTAGGTCCCAGCTGTGTTACCCATGGTTACCCGTGTTCCCAAGATTACTGAAGACATTGATACTGTGTTGTCTGCGGTGAGCCTGTAACACAGGGACCGCTGTCCGTCCCCCAGTTAGCAATTGAGGGACCTGTTTGAGAGGTGACCATAATTTCTGGGTTTGTAACTTGCAAACGACGTCTGACCTGAAGTCCCTCTGACTTTGGAAGTGAGCCAGGTCACCTGTTCGTGTGTCACTCAGAAATAAGGCTCCTCAAGCAGGTGCTACTGCGAGCCTGTGTTTCGGGCGACATCAGTCTTGACGATTTTTAGCCCTGTATCCCGGGAATGTCCTGTTCCGTGTGTTCTAACCCTTAGGCAGCTGGTCGTTAACCGATGTCATCCTTGTTGCAAGGGCTAAGCTGAACCTGATCTGCCCTTCCAGATTTGCAGGGCGTAAAGAAGCGGCTTCAGGAACTCTGTAGGGCCCTAGCTCCAGGCCTTTGCCAGTGCAAGTATCTCTTCCCTCCATGTCCCTGCTGCCCCACAGGGGTGTCTCAAAGCCACTTCCCTCTGCTCAGAAGTCTCCCCTGCCCTTCCCCACCCTGAGTAACAGATAAGATCGCCACCCTGATGCTGCTGTTAGATACTTCCCACATCTGCTCTCTTTATTGTGGTCTGAGTGCTGCTCTTAGACACAGAGGTCTTTGCTCATGCTGGCCAAAGTAATTCAATTCATGGGACCAGCCCTGAACTCCCCTATGAGTCTCTCCCCACAGGGACTGAAGGGAGACATTATTTCATTCAACGGACAGTCATTAAACATGAGCACGTACTAGACAGGCAGATGGCCTGGCAGGACCGTCTCTCACAAACATTTGAACAGGCTGCAATGGGGAAGGCCCTCACAGACCCCGGCTTGCTCTCTGGGAGTCTCCCGAGGACTCCTTGAGACAGTTAAGAGCACAAGACTTCCAGGTAGAGAGAACGGCGCTGTAAGGAGCTGGGAATTTGATGAGGCAGGAGTGAACGCCTTCCTTCCCACCAGAGAGCCGCACAGCGTGGCTTCTGTGATACAGAGAATGTCTCAAACAAATGGCACGCTCACGTTACAGTCATAAGAGGAGAATCGGCATTTTGGAATTTGACGTGGAGGCCCCGCCCAGCCATTTCTGCTTTCTGGCCCTGTTTCCTCCTCTGTCAAATGACTAACACCTCCCTGTGCTCTGCTAGCCATCCCATTGCCCTCTGCTCTTCTTTCCCGAGCGCCATTCCCAAGCAGCTCATTTGCCAGATGAGGAAGCCGGAAGCCAGCAGGCACACAGCGCGCTGAGGCCGCGACGCTGACCTGTTTGCAGCATCCTGTGGTGTTTTCCATTTGTGCTCTCCTCTCTGTGTCTAAAGGACAAGTCACTCTGCCACTTTCCCCTATCAGGGAGCTCCCTGACCGGCTCCTGATGGGAGAGGGTCCTAACGTGGGTCCACTCCCCCTACAGACCCGTTCTTTGGCCAGCGCTACATCCACATCCTGGGCCGGCAGAAGCTCTACCACGTGGTGAAGTACACCGGTGGCTCTGCAGAGTTGCTGTTCTTCGTGGAAGGCCTCCGTTTCCCAGACGAGAGTTTCTCAGGCCTGGTTTCCATCCACGTCAGTCTGCTGGAGTATATGGCCGAGGTGAGGGCCACAGGCCTCCCGTACGCAGCCATGTATGTCCCTGACTCAGACCTGGGAACGTGGACAGGGCAAGTTTGAGTGAAAATGGGATCAAACGAAGCCTAACCGTGGGACTTTACAGTCCTGTGACTCAGTTTCCCTGTCTGAAAAGGAAGGGTAGTAGCAGCTATCTCCTGGGGATGAATCGGTACACGCAGAAATAATTGGCGTGTGGAGTCAGAAAGATGGCTCAGCCGTTAAGAGCGCTTGCTGCTCTTCCAGGAGAGCAGAGTTCGTCCGCCAGCGCCAACCTGAAGGGCACCTCACATCTGCATGTAACTGTAGCTCCAGGGCCAGAGGCCCTCTTCTGGCCGCCATGCACACCCATTTACATAAACACGCACAAACACAAACCCACCCGTGCATATAAAGACGACACTTGGCACAGTTCCTAGCATACAGCAAGTGCTCAGTAAATGCATCGTCGTCTGTCTCGCCCACTAAGAGGGAGAAGGGGACTGCACGAATGCACGCACGCACCCAGCGTGACTCTGTGGTGTTCCTCTTCTCTCCCATGCCCAGGACATCCCATTGACACCCATCTTCACAGACACCGTGACGTTCCGGATTGCCCCATGGATTATGACACCCAACATCCTGCCTCCCGTGTCAGTGTTTGTGTGCTGGTAAGGGTCAGGCATACTCCACACGGGCGGGGCGGCAGGGTGGCCAAGAGCTGGACTTCAGGGTCAGATTCAGCTAAACCCAGCTCCTGTCTCTGCCACTTAGCGGCTATATGACCTGCGGTTGTTCAGGTGGCCTCTCTGTGCCTCAGTGTCTCTGAAATGCACATACCCCAGCCTTGCTGTGAGGACTGAGACGATGCCTCTGCATTGGTGCCTTTACCATGGCTCAGGCTGTGTGCTGCCAAAGCCACGTTTCTCCGTTCTCTTTTCTTGACCCTCCACCATGTGGGACGAGGTTCCTGCTTGGCAGTGGTACCCCCTCTTTTTTTCTTTTTTCCGGAGCTGAGGACCGAACCCAGGGCCTTGTGCTTGCTAGGCAAGCGCTCTGCCACTAAGCTAAATCCCCAACCCTTTTGCTCACTTGTTCAGCAAAATTTTATTGAGTATCTACTATGTGCTTGGTCAGCACTACAAGAAAATGAACAGGAAGGGCACGAAATAGCTGCACGTCTATGCCTGACAACCTCAGAAGAGACCCTCTGCCCACCCTGGCCTTCATGCCAGGGTCTCCCATATCCCAGGCACAGTACTTTTTAAAATATGGGGAGTCAGAGAGGTAGGGCCTTAAGCATGTTGGGTGAGAAGTCCCTTCTTTGTCTTATTTATCCATGTCCTTGACAAAAGCTACATAAGAAGCCTGTGGTCCCAGGGACCTTTACAAAGTAGCTGTGGATACCGCTTTGACAGCCTTGACACCACACCTCAGTCCAGAGTGCTAGCATCTGCAACCACCCAACGTGGGTGGCGCTCATCCCCCTCATGCTTCCTCCCGGCCTCTCTCCCAATGCTCCCCCAGCATGAAGGACAATTACCTGTTCCTGAAAGAGGTGAAGAACCTGGTGGAGAAAACCAACTGCGAGCTGAAAGTTTGTTTCCAGTACATGAATCGTGGCGACCGCTGGATCCAGGTGAGGGGTGAGGGGCCAGAAGGCCTCTGCCCAGAGGGGTTTGTGTGAACACCCTGGTACCCAGCTGCCCACGCGTGTGTGGATCCCTCCATCTGCTTGGGAACACAGAGACCTGAGAGAGGGAGTGTGGCTTCTAGTGGCAGGCAACACTGAAATCATCCGTATGCATCCATGGGGACAGGTGACAGGGACAGTACTCACGGGGAGTGCTCTGTGGCGGTTACAGAGAAAAAGGCCAGTCTGTGACAAAGACACAGAATACGCTTGAGTCGTTCCTTTGAAGGAAATAAGTTTAGGATATGTTTTTTTACATTTTAAAAATGAAGCCCGGTGGTGGTAGCTCACACCTTCAATCCCAGCCCTCGGGAGGCAGAGGCAGGTAAATCTCTAAATTGGAGGCTAGCCTGGTCTACAGAGTGAGTACCAGAACAGCCAGGGCTACGCAAAGAAACCCTGTCTCAGAAAAATAAAACCACCACAAAAGTAAGTGTCTCCAAGAGGAAGTTGTGTGATCTGCCATGGACAGAGGCGGTCTGTGGGAAGAGGCTCTGCCATCAATCGATGCTCACAGGGAGGCGAGCTGGGCACCCGAGGCAGGCTGGGAATGAGATGTGCTTCCCGCGCCAAGCTCACAGGTTACTTTTGTGATAAACCTTATAGTGATTACTGGGGTGGTGCATGCCCCACAGCCCACACAGGGAGGAGGTCAGAGGACAACTTGGAGCGGTTGGTCCTCTCCTTCTGTCCTATGAGTCCAGGGGACCAAACTCAGGTCATCAGCCTCGACAGGAGGCTGCTTTACCTGCCTCCTTTATTTGCTTTGATTTTTGAGCCAGACTCTCAGTTTGTGACCCACGCTGGCCTTATCTTCCCGAGCCTCTGTCCTCTCAGAGTGGTGAGATTACAGGTGTACGCTGTCATGCCTAGTTTCTTTGTCCTTTTTGTTTGGTTCTGTAATAAGGTCTCCGATACCTGAGGCTGGCTTTGAACTCACTATGTAATAGGGAGTGGCCTTAAACTTTTGGTCCTCCTGCACTCATTCCCCCAACTACTAAGGATTCCACAAGCATATGCCACCATGCTCGGTGTATGCGGTACTTGGACTTGAACTCAGGACTTCATGTTTGTGTTAGCCAAGCACTCTACCACCTGGGTTATAGTCCCTGCTCCTTGTTTTGTGCTTTAAAAAAACAAAAAACAAAAACAAAAACAAAAACAAAAAAACCAAACAAACAAAAAAAAAACAGTCTTTATATGTAGCCAAGGCTAGCCTCATACTCTCTAGCCTCCTGCCTCTGCTTCCTGAGGTCTGAGATTAAATCCCCCTCTATCATGTCCCAGACACCCTGGGTGCTGCCGCCATTGACAGCTCTCCCTGTTCTCCTCCACAGGATGAAATTGAGTTTGGCTACATTGAGGCACCTCACAAAGGCTTCCCAGTAGTGCTGGACTCCCCTCGAGATGGAAACCTGAAGGACTTCCCCATTAAGCAACTCCTGGTGAGATGCTGAGGTCCACCTGGGGGTAACAGTGTGTGACCCTTAGAGGACAGCATAGACAGGAGATGTGGAGCATCCCAAGATAACTAGTCTCCACTCAGGGCCTCTGTTTTCTCATCTGCAAGATGGGTCAGTGGGCCCTGGGAAAGCTGTATTGTGGGAGATGAGAACCGTGGGAGGCAGAGCAAAGTCCAGGTCCAGAGGTCTTGACTCCTGCTGCTGTCCCAAGCCTCCAACTTGTAGCTAAGTAAGTTTCAAAGAGACATGACAGAAGTCTACAGATGTCAATGCTCATGAGGACTTTGTGATGTGGATCTCAGTGTTGGGTTTATTAAAGCAGCTTGACTCCTTGCTGTTCTGAGAGGCCATTATCACCCCCACATGGTGGCCTCAAGCCACGTGGGAGAGTGAAAAATGTCTACATCCCCACCCTTCACTCTGAGACAGAAGCCCATGTGGAGCATGTCATAGGGACAGCAGATCTGGCTTTCCCATGGTCACATGATGCGGGCCATTCAGAGGTGACCCTACCCGAGTCCCCTCTGGAGATGTGGAAGAAGCAGTGTGTGAGCTCTGCTCTGGGGCGACAGAAGAACTTGTCTTCAACAGCCACCCCACCCCCATATCAGAAAGGGGACTCAGGCAGACTTCCAAGCTTTCATGAGCCTCGGGGTACACACCTGTGAAACAGGAAACTGTCACCCAGGATTGTTACCCCATCAAAGGCATGCCACAGTCATCAAATCTGTGCCTGATCAGTGGCTATCACGGTCTGGCTTCACTGCCTTAGCCTGGAGGCTGCCTTCAGCGGCCCTCCATGTGGGGGTTGTCCATTTCCCCTGACACTAGAGGAGAGGACCATCAAATTGACCACCCCAGAGTTACCACAGGCAACAGGAATGGAAACCAAGCTCAGAGCCCTGTCCTTTCTCTTCCCCTGGCCTCCACCTGTCTTCAGTCCTCCAGTCTGGCCTGGTGCCGGGGCCCAGCCTGCATTGTTCCCAGAGGCCGGGCCAGGCCCGGCTTTGTGCTGCGTGCCTGCCGGCCTGTGTGCTGCTATAAAGCCCCAGCTGCCACCTGTGACCAGTTCGCACATGGCCAAAGAGGGGCCCCAGGCAAGAGCGTGCTAAGCTGCTGCCATGCACCACGCCGGGTGTGCCTATCCCTTGAGCCTCTTAACTAAGGCAGCATAAGCCGCATCTGCCTACCACACAAAGTTCTCTTGTTGGTTGGTTTGGGTTTTTTAGGTCAGGCAAGTTAGTTGCCCCCTTGCACTAGTACAAACTCCCAATATGTGTGTGTGTGTGTGTGTGTGTGTGTGTGTATACATATATAGGTATACATATGTATATACATATACATACATATATATGTGTGTGTATGTGTATATATGTGTGTATATAGATAGATAGAGAGAGAGAGAGATAGATTTATTTTATGTATGTGAGCACAGTCACTGTCTTCAGACACACCAGAAGAGGGCATTGGATCTCATTACAGATGGTTGTGAGCCACCATGTGTTTGCTGGGATTTGAACTCAGGACCTCTGGAAGAGTAGTCAGTGTTGTTAACCACTGAGCTATCTCTCCAGCCTGATCCCCTTATATTTTTATCAAAAGAAAAAAAGAATAAATATATATATAAAGGGAATCTTTTTTTTAAATAGTTTATTTTATTTTTTATTTATTTATTATATATGAGTACACTGTAGCTGCCTTTAGACACACCAGACAAGGGCATCAGATCTCATTACAGATGGTTGTGAGCCACCATGTGGTTGCTGGGATTTGAACTCAGGACCTTGGGAAGAGCAGTCGGTGCTCTTAACCACTGAGCCATCTCTCCAGCCCAAAGGGAATCTTAAGATCCAGGGACAGGTGGGATCTTCCCTTCCTGCATACAAACTCCAGTTTACTGAAATGCTAATGACGAAGTCTAGTTATGAGCTGGATGGACAGACGCAGCTGTTTGGATGCGTAGGGGTGAGTGTATCAGTCAGCTATCAGTAAATAAGGCTGCAGTGACAAACAAGCCCCAAACTGTAGTGACTGACAGCAGCCAGTCTGTCCTGCTGTTCACAGCCTTAACTGATGACTGGCTGTCTCTCTGAGTCCTCATCCTACAGCTACACAGCCTGGCTGAGAGCTGCCACTCCCCTAGTGTGAGAGGAGAAAGTGAACAGACCAGGCCACAACACTGGCCAAGGCCCATCTTGCTCATATTTCATTGGCCAGAGCAAGTCATGTGACCCTGAGTTCTTTTTCAGGGAGATGCCAGAAGTCATTCGCAGTGGGTCAGGATGCACAATTCTCTCTCTGGGCAGGTCTAGCAAACCCCAGGGGAAAATCAGTTCACTATCTTGCTGCCTCCAGCCTCCTAGTTGAAGAACTTTCTCATAGAAATGGAGACCGAGGTTCAGAGAAATTCTGAGATGGTCACTAAGATCAACAGAACCTATGAGGCCAGATCTCAATATCACATCGGATGCCTGTACCGACGGGCCCAGGCAGAGATGGGGTGCACACACATCACACCCACACCCACACTGTCATCACAGCCTCAGGTCACAGCCATCCTTGACAGGCTGCAGGTGGCACTGGGCTGCAGAATGGCTGCCAGGAAAGAGGGCTTCTGACTGTAGGGGGCTAAAGGCAGATGTGCGTCCTCTCTTTCCCCAGGGCCCAGATTTCGGCTATGTGACCCGGGAGCCCCTCTTTGAGACTGTCACCAGCCTTGACTCCTTCGGGAATCTGGAGGTCAGTCCCCCAGTGACCGTGAATGGCAAGGCATACCCGCTTGGCCGGATCCTCATCGGGAGCAGTTTCCCTCTGTAAGATAACTCGGGGTGTGTCTGGGGGTGGCAGGCACGGGAGCATGACTGCCTCTTTAGGGGTGTATGTACTTGGGGTGAATCTAAGGGAGGAACATCCCCTTCTGCAATGGTGTGTAAGTCTATAGACACCTGTGGGGGAAAAGCTAAGTTAGCTTCTACATATTAGTATAAAGTGAACTCTGTATACCCAATCTATACAACCCAATAATCTTCTTCCACAAAGGTGGGAGTCTGAGCTGCAGACCTGAGACCCTAGTACAGGCAGAAGGCATGGGAGCCCCAGGCTGGAAGTAGGTACGGCCACAGTCGCACCCGCACTGACGTAAAGGTCTTAGAGCTCAGCCTTTGGCCTAGGAATTTGTTAGCAAGTAGCTGTAGCCAGCTTCCATGCTCAGCATGGGACTTATGTGTCCGAGACTTCTATCATCTTGGAAGCGGGACAAGGGCTGTGTGGTGAGATGTAAGCTGGGTAGGGAAAGGGTGTGGGACCCTAGCAAAGGTCCACTGGCTTTGGGGAAGGCGGAGGGAGTGCCTGTAAATGAAAGAGAAGAGACAAGGCATGCATCCCTGGCTCCTTTGGCCGTCCACGATAACTGTACTCCCAGCCCAGCCAATGGAAAAGCAGAGTCTTCTTTAATCCCAACATTGCTGGGAGAGAGTGGGCAGCCTGGGTCCCCACTTCACAAGAGTTGCCTGGAACCTGAGGTCACCCGAGATTTGAGTATCAAGTCCCTCTGACCCACATGGAACGTTCTTCTATCTGCGGGACAGGGGTAATGACCATTAGCCCACCCTCCCCCATCTCAGGGGTCCCATGCACTCAGCAGCTACTTCCTGTCCTCTGTGGAGTGCCAAGCCCTGTTCTGCCTCCAAGATGATAGAAGTCTCGGACACATCGGTCCCATGCTGAGCATGGAAGCTGGCTACAGCTGCTTGCTAACAAATTCCTGGACCTAAGGCTGAGCTCTAAGCCCTCTGTATTGGTGCGACCTTGGCTGTACCCTCTTCCGGCCCGGGGCTCCCATGCCTTCTGCCTGCACCAGGGTCTGAAGCTCAGACTCCCACCCTCATGTGCCCTTGCTGGCGGCATGACCCAGATCTGGTCTGGGTTCCAGATGCTAAATGTCTCATCCTGGGGCATGCTCTGGTGCAGGAGCACAAGGATAACGTGATAAAAGGCTCCTCTTCTCCAACCCTACCCTAGGTCTGGAGGCAGGAGGATGACCAAGGTGGTGCGTGACTTCCTGCAGGCCCAGCAGGTGCAGGCGCCCGTGGAACTCTACTCGGATTGGCTGACTGTGGGCCACGTCGATGAGTTCATGACCTTCGTCCCCATCCCAGGCAAAAAGGTGAGCTGATGTCCCAAGACCAGAGTGGATTTCATAGCCAAGGATCCATGCACTGCCTGGACTTGGACGCGGAGGGTGGGGTCTAGAGCGAGGAGGGAGTAGCTGGTTTTGTAATGTGACTATGGAAGGTAACCCATAAATCCAAAAGATCAATAGTTCCACACGTAAGCAGTATGAAGAATGTGTTATTTTGTGTTGTATGTACCCATTCCTGTAGATGTGTTTGTGTGTGTGTGTGTGTGTGTGTGTGTGTGTGTGTATGTGTGTGTGTTTCCGCGCACACGTCTGGGTGTAGGGGTCAGAGGTTGATGTCCAGTCTTTCTCGGCTAATTGCCATCCTATCTTTTGAGTGTCCCACTAATCCTGGACAATTTGGTCAATAACTCCAGGGAGTGACTTCCTCTGCTTCCCTTCTGCCTTAGTCAGTGTTCTAATGCTGTGAAGAGACACCAGGACTGCGGATACTCTTTATGAAATAAGAAAAACATTTACTTGGGGCTGGCTTACAGTTTCATAGGTTTAGTTCATTATCATCATGGTGGCAGCACTCAAGGTACTGAAGGGATAGCTGAGAGTAACATTCTGGTGAGCAGGCAGGGAGAGAGGGGGGAGAGGTGGGGAGGGGGAGGGAGAGAGAGGACCTGTGCAAAGGCCTGGGCCCTGTGAGGGTTTTTCCAAAACCTCAAAGCCCTCCCTCCAGTGACACACTTCCTTCAACAAGGCCACACCCCTTTATCCTTCTAATCCTATCAAAGAATTCCTCTCCTGGTGACTAAGCATTCAACTACAGGAGCCTGTGGGGGACATTCTTATTCAAATCCCCAAACTTCCACACTCTCCATTCTGATGTTGAGATTGCACTGTAGTGACTGACTCCCCCGCCCCCCAAATGAGTGCTGGGGAATCCAAAGAAACTCAGGTCCTCATACGTTTGCAGCAAGCACATTGCCAACCATGCCCAGCCCTCGTGTAAAAAGTATCTCCTGTCTTCTTTTTTTTTTTTCCAAGCCAGGTCTTCCTCTTCAACCTTTACAGCTCGCCTCAGTTTAGACTCTCTATTCTTGTGCTGGGCAGTCACACCCAGAGAGTGGCTGCTCGGACTAAGGCTCTGGGGCAGAATGTCCTTTTTGAAAAGTGAAAGGTCTGGCTGCCTCTGTGTATCCTCAGATTCTCTGCAAACTGCCTATCCCTTTGGAGAAGCCGCCATCCTAGGCCACTTTTGGGCCTCTACTTTGACCTGATGCTATTGCCCAGGATATAAGAGGCACAATCAGTCCTAAGACAGACAGACCTTCCTAGGAAACCAGTGGTACTGAGCATGGAAGGCACCAAGTGCTGGGCAGCTATGGCTCTAGTCCCTCTGGCGTCCTGACGACCTCCTCCCTCCCCTCCCCCCACCAACAATGTGCCACCCACTGTGGCATCTCTTGCAGGAATTTCGGCTGCTCATGGCCAGCACCTCAGCCTGCTACCAGCTCTTCAGAGAAAAGCAGAAGGAAGGCCACGGGGAGGCCATTATGTTCAAGGGTGAGTGATCACAAGCTCTTGGCAGGAAGCCCTACAGAGCTCACAAGGACCTTGTCTCTGAGCACCCGGCTGCACCACCAAACCCAAACCAAAGATCACGCATGGCTGGGGACGCAGAGTTGATGGAGTGCTTGCCAGCATTCACGAAATCCTGGGTTTGATCCCGGGCACCGCATAACCCAAGTGTGGTGGCACTTGTCTGGAATCCCAGCACCCCTACGTGGAGGCAGACGGAAACTAACTCCAAGGTCATGTGACCCTGTCTCAAAAGGGAGAAGGGCAAAGTCTCCAGAGCTAATATTTGAAAGGCAGAGCAGGACCTAAAGGACCCAGACTGCCATGTGCTCTGTACCAGGAGCTGGTGTTTTCAAAACAGAGGGATGGAAGTCAGGACCTCCTGAGATGGTCATGTACTCTTCTGCCAAGCCACATCCCTTTCTGCCCTACCCCATCCCCCCCCCAACCCCAGAACAGTAAAGAGGGGAGAAAGACAGTGCCAGGTTGGAGGCCCAGGAAGGGAAGTGGTTTCTGCTAGCATTGCGCCTGCAGGGTCTGGAGTTAGACTCTGTCTCCCTCCTAAGTGGGGCAGACCCAGGGATGAGGTTTGCGCCTGAATTAATCATGAGAAAGAGAATCAGCTGGGAAAAGCCTGCCAGGGAGCTGCCTCAGCATGTCTGCACTCTTGCTGTGGCAAAATAGACACAATGTATCGGTCATGGTCACCTCTTAGCATCCAATATATTACATTGTTGTTAATAATCACTGCCTTCTCTGTCCAGTTCTGCATTTTTTTTTCCTTAAACTACTTTCTCTCACAGCTTAGCTTAGTATCCTGACACTCAAAATCCACTGGCTAATGCTTATGCATTTGTCTTCTGTATCTGAGGAGTGGGACTGCCTGTGTCCAGGACAGATCCACTTAAGACTGCCATCCTAGCAAGGTAGTGGTGGCACACACCTTTAACCCCAGCACTCAGGAGGCAGAGGCAGGTGGATCTCTTGAGTTCGAGGCTAGCCTGATCTATAAAGTGAGTTCCAGGACAGCCAGGGCTCTTACACAAAGGAACCCTATCTTGAAAAACAAAATTAAAACAACATAGATAGATGGATAGATAGATGGATGGATCGATAGACAGAAAGATAGATTAGATAGATAGATAGATAGATAGATAGATAGATACATAGATACATAGATACATAGATACATAGATACATAGATACATAGATACATAGATACATAGATACATAGATACATAGATACATAGATACATAGATACATAGCACTGCTATTCTCTGTTCTAGCCTCTGATGGCAAGTTTTTTGTGGGTTGGCAGGCATGAGGCTTGACTTTCTAGAAGCTTCCTTTCTATCTTAAGCTGCCTCAAATGCTACCCATTCACCCCATGATTAGAAGTATTAATGCCATAGGGTCACAGAGAGGACTGTGGTGTGGTGGCAGCACAGGGGCAGGGTCCCACAGCCCTGGTCTCTTTGGCGTTGTGACACTCCAAGTCTGGGCCATGCAGAGAGCTGACAGGCTATTCCTAGATCATGGAAAAAACAAAATATAACAGTCTTAGCACTAGGGAGGCTGAGGCAGAAGGTTGTAACTTCCAAGCCAACCCATGCTACAGAGAGACTCTATTTAAAAAAATTAAAAGGAAAAAATGTTAATCAAATATAGGAGGCCCACAGCCTTGTGGTCCAGCTGCCTGTGTGGCCACTTGCTGTGTGGGGAAATTTTCAAGAATCATGGAACCTCCTGGGACCAAACTTCCTCACCTTGAACAGTAGCAGCTACGTGGGGAACGTGGGGAAGACTGTCAAGGGGATTTGGGGAGGATGGCTAAATTGATCCACATTAAGCCCTCAAAAGATTGCTTACTTGCCTTGCTTGGCAGAATGCTTATCTATGGTATCTATGAGGTGCTGGCTTCTAACCTGAAGCCTCCAGGCTGTGGAGCTGGAGTCAAAGGCAGGCTCTCTCCAGGGCATCACTGAGTACCATGGGAGAGCTGTTTGCCCCTGGTCAGCTGCTAATGTTCAGACAGGGCACCCAGGTGTCTTCTGCCAGAGAGCACAAAATGCTTCAACCACCTCCTGGCTTAGGAGACTGGTGGATCTAGAGAAAGGAGTGCATGTTGCTTCCCTGGGTAGAAGATCACCCCTCCTCCCCCCTCCCCCTCCCCCACCTCACTCCCACCCCATCCCCCACTGCCAGCAAGTAGCTCAGATGGGCCACCGGGCAGGCACCGGGGCAGGCGGGTAAGGTTTACTGTCATCCTCTGACCCCCACAGGTCTGGGGGGCATGAGCAGCAAACGAATCACCATCAATAAGATCCTGTCCAATGAGAGCCTCACGCAGGAAAACCAGTACTTTCAGGTACAGGGGCAGGAGGGTTGGGGGGGCAACACAGGAGGACAGGAAGGGACTGCGAACAAGTCTGTCATCTTGGCAGAGGCTGGTTTAATGGGAAAAGTCAGGGGCTTGGGGGCTTCTAGCCCAGAGAGGCCTCAGCAAGCACCTGCTGAATCTGCTGGCCGTTTCTGTGCCAAGAGGGGCAGCAGGGCTCAGAACCGCGAGCCCAGAGCTGCATCAGACATGTGGTCAGAGCACATTCCCCTTAAGGGGAGACCAAAGCTCTAGACTTCTGTCCAGACAATGGTGGCCTGAACGCATCCCTCCCTCTAGAGCTATGGCCGCTTGCAAATCCTTTGAAGAGCTGTGTGTGGGCGTGACATTCTGCTTGAGTCTTAAGAGTTGCACCAGACATTAAACCCAGCACCTAGGAGTGAGCTCCATGGGTAGAGCTCCTGCCTTGACAGAAAGAGAGCCTTGGATTCCATTTTAAGATGCCCTAGGTTGGGGTTGGGGATTTAGCTCAGTGGTAGAGCACTTGCCTAGCAAGTGCAAGGCCCTGGGTTCGGTCCCCAGCTCCGAAAAAGGGAAAAAAAAAAAAAAAAAAAAGATGGCCTAGGTTATGGCAGAGGCGGGTGGATATGTGAGTTCAAAGTCAGGCTGGTCTACAGTTTAAGGACTGAGAAACCCTGCCTTGAAAGAAAGAAAGAGAGAGAGAGAGAGAGAGAGAGAGAGAGAGAGAGAGAGAGAGAGAAAGAGAGAAAGAGAGAAAGAAAGAAGAGAGAGAGAAAGAGAGAGAGAGCAATCAGAACCCATTCTTGGCTCATAGTAATGGAGTGTTAGATAGCTAAGTCAGTTTGAAGAGCCTAGAGGCAGAAAATGGGCTGGAGGGTGGGCCTCGACGGACTGTTCACTTAAAACAGTGAGGGCCAGACACTGTAGGAGAGGAGTGTCTGTGGAAGGGGGAGGGGTACTTGGGGTTCATGTAGGAGGTTTGTGGAAGGGAGAAGTTAAGTGCAGCTTAACTCGGGTTACTGCAAACCTGAGGTTTCTCTCTCCCGGAGTTGTTTGTCCAGACAGAGAGGGCTTTATCTCCAGAATCTGCCCTGACCTTGCTATCAGGATGTGGGTCACAGTGGGCAACTGAGTGAGGCAATGGAAGTGAGGGAAGGGGCAGGAGTCAGGGTTGGGTGGGGTTTGTTCAAAGTCCTATGGTTGTGTGGACCTCAGGCTCAGGCTGATGGGGCTCTGGCTGTGCACAGGTCGGTATGCACAGGTGCCCTCAAGGCTGTGGAAGTTCAAAGCCTCGCATAAATACCTGCACAGCATCCTGGAAAACAGAGCTCTTAGATGCCCTGAGGCATTTGAACAGGACCCTGTATCTCCCTCTGCCTTGGGGTCAACCTGAACTGGTGATGTGTGGTCAGGGAGTTTCCCAGTACCAGTTTGCTCAGTCCTGAGTCACTGTAACCCCCCCCCCCTTAATCACTGAGGTGAGAGGAAGTGTCAAGGGACCGCCAGTGAGCTCTCACCTGAAGCTCAGAGAAGTTGGTACAACCCAACCACTCTCTGAAGCAGGACCCACTGGAGCTGAGCCAGCCTCCTCATTGGGGCTGACTTCTGACTATCCCTCCATGATCCCTGTAAGAAACACAGCATACATGTGCACACACACACACACACACACACACACACACACACACACACACACTGTAATAAGAACTCTGGAGAAGCTAGGCAGTCAATCTTACAGCCTTGCAAAGCCCAGATGGCAGGTGCACTGATTGACAGCAGAGAGAGGAGAGTTTAAGCACTAAGGCCCGCCCCTCCTGGCTTTCCTCATTAGCTGAGTAAGCTGGAGGGCACAGTCCTCCAGGGTCACCTGGGTCTCTGTCGCTTAAGTTTGGTTTTCAGCGAGGACTGTTCTGAGTTTTATCTCTGGTTTACGTCGTTCACAGTTGTCAGCAACATGGCTGACACATCTGCTAGTTGTGGGCAAGCCCAGCCGCTAGCAATTTTTTATTGTAAAGTTTAAGTTAGGGGGCAGGGAGGTGGCTAAGCTAACAGAGCTCGGGCTGTAGCATTGCAGGGAGACTAGCAAGCATTAGCAGCAGTCCAGAGTTTTCTGTTCATCTGTAGCTGTGCCTCAGTGGACCATTAAGCGCACGCCTTTAAGCATAACACCTGCAGATCTCTGGGAGTTCAAGGCCAGCCTGGTCTATAGAGTTTCAGGACAGCCAGGGCTACAAAGAGACCCTGTCTCAAAAAAAACACAAAAATAGGGTTGGGGCCTAGCAAGCGCAAGGCCCTGGGTTCGGTCCCCAGCTCCGAAAAAAAGAAAAGGAAAAAACAAAAACAAAAACAAAGAGAGAGGTGGATTTACTACTGCCTTTTATCCCTGGTAGAGAGATATGGAGAGGTGGAATAGATACCAGCTAAGCCAGTGTGTGTCCCCTGACCTCAAGGCTTCCTCTTTCCCCCTCTCCCAGCGCTGTCTGGATTGGAACCGTGACATCCTTAAGAAGGAGCTGGCTCTGACTGAGAAGGACATCATTGACCTGCCTGCTCTCTTCAAGATGGATGAAGACCGTCAGGCCAGGGCTTTCTTCCCTAACATGGTGAGATACACCAGCCCCAGCCCCTCACACCAGCGCCAACCCCAACAGAGTGCAACCAGCCCCAGAAGGCCCAGCTGAGTGGCTGTGTGACCTCACCTCTGGCACTTGCCCTCCCTGGAGAGGGGTGACATGCTTAACTTCCTTTCTTTTTTTTTTTTTTTTTTTTTTTTTTTGCTTCTATTTTTCGGAGCTGGGGACCGAACCCAGGGCCTTGTGCTTCCTAGGCAAGCACTCTACCACTGAGCTAAATCCCCAACCCCTTAACTTCCTTTCTTACTAGGTGACTCCCGACCCATTACTCTAACAGATAAGAGAGTGCTTTGCAAAAATTATCACAGCACAGACCAGGATTAGCTCAAAATCTGTGCCTCGGTTTCCCCACCTCTAAAGGAGGATCCCTTTAACACTTAACACTTAACATAGGACAGTATCAAGGGTCCAAGAGCCTTGACACCCACAGGCAAACAGTGGCTGCTCCCTAAACACTCACTCCCCCCACCCCAGGTGAACATGATCGTGCTAGACAAGGACCTGGGTATCCCCAAGCCTTTCGGGCCCCAGGTCGAGGAGGAGTGCTGCCTGGAGACACATGTTCGAGGCCTGCTGGAGCCCCTGGGCCTTGCCTGCACCTTCATTGATGACATCTCTGCATACCACAAGTTTCTGGGAGAGGTTCACTGTGGCACCAACGTGCGCAGGAAGCCCTTCACCTTCAAGTGGTGGCACATGGTGCCCTGACTGCCAGGGGCCCTGGCCTTCCTTCCTTCCCTGCGATCTCCAGGTCCTTCCTGTGTCCCCAAGTCCTTCCCCTACAAGAAGCGGGTGGGATTGGGATTGTGCCTTGCTGTCCCCTGGAGAAGGACTTTAGTGTCCATTGAAGCCACCCCGAGTAAGTCCAACCGTTCCCTACCCCTGAAAATAGCTAGACATGTGGTTAGTGTGCAGAACTTTGGAAGGGAAAACCAGACTTCAACAAATCATGTAGTCGCACTGTCCCCCAAAGAATTCTCAGCCTCTACTCCAGATCAGAAGGAGGGGAGAGAGAAGGGAGACTCTGAGGTCATTGGCTCGCCCAGCACCCATCTGACATTCAAGATAGACCAGGAGGACCAGGGCCAGGGTCCTGGCGTACCTCGGATGGTACCATCTTTTCAAGCTTACCTACCTTGGGGCCTCCTGGTGGCATCCTGCACCCATTCATTCCTTAAGGCTTCCCATACACACTGTGTCCCCACCCCACCCCCACCCCCTGAGGGTCCAATCATTCAGCTTAGAATCATCCGGAAATGGGTCTTAGCAGAGGAGAGGTCTTCACTTTCTGTGGATTCGGGCTGCCCAATTTTGGGAGGACGGGGAGGTCTCGGACTAGCATCCGATGTCCAAAGTTCAGTAGACAAAGATGCACCTGTGTATCGACACTATTTCTGTTCTCTCCCCCGGTCCTCAGTTCTCTGGCCAGTCCGTGAGCCTCTCTTTCCATTGTTCTTCTGTTTCTGACACTGGCCTTCCTATTCTGGATGTTGCCCCTCCAGCAGCTACAGTTTCTTCACCACCAGCCAGATTCAGGCCTCCCGAGGGCCTGAGAAGTAGCCAATCCCACTGTCCAAGGATGCTGAGGATGCTGGCAATGCCCCAGCCTCACTGATCACTTCCCGGCTAGCTACTGCTCCAGAGGCAGAATTTTCCAGCACACTTTCCGAAGGCCTTCCATCCAGATACAGGCAAATGGATCCCCCCTCCCCCAACCTGCTTCATTTAGAAAGGCCTCCAGGAGCTGTAGAGATGGCTCGGCAGTTAAAAATGCTCCCTGCTCTTCAAGGGGACCCAAGTTCAGTTCCCAACACCCACGGCTGTCTGTAACTCCAGATCCAGAGGATCCAATACCCTTTTCTGGTCTCTGAGGGCACTTCACGCATGTGCACAAACCCATAGACATAAATCAATGTTTGAGAGTCTGGAGAGATGGCCCAGTGGTTAAAAGCACTTGCTGCTCTTGCGGAGGACCTGGGTTCAGTTCTCAGCACCCAGTTGGTGGCTCACAACCAACTATAACTCTAGTCCCAGGGGGTCCGATGCTCTCCTCTGACCTCCATAGGCTTCTGCACACAGGTGGTTCACATACACACCCTCAAGCACACATACAAGTAAAGTAAAGTAAACGATGCTTAAAAAATAGAAACAAGGAAAATATGTCTCTTAAAATAGAGAAGGTCCTTTTAAGGCCAAGAAGGTAGGAAATGGTAATTCTGCTTTGGAGGGTTAAACGGTCCCATTTTATAGCTGAAGAAAAGGGTTACACCCACATTCTTAGGGGAACAAGATTTTTACCTTGCATTATTTCCTCAGTAGGTTGTATGCTACTGAGTAGTGGGCACAGACTTGGACGCTGATAACACAAGCTAGCCATAGACTCGCTTGTCCCAACAGACAAAACCCACGTCTGCATAGCCACCCTCCGCCCTTGCTGTGGTAACACTACCCAGTATATTCAAGAAGCATTCAGGACAACAGTCACTGCCTTCAACAATTAGGAGGTGTCCTCTTTTCTGTCCAGCTGGCCTAATGCACCATGCCAGGTCAGGCCCCAGAGCCTCCAAAGCTGTCATCCTCTGTCTCTGGGGACAGAGGTTCCTGCCCTTGAGGGCAAAGCCCCAAATCCTGTCTCCTGCTCCAGAGTGGAAAACACAGGCACCTCTCTGAGGGAGGTGGTCTGGGGATGTGGCGGTTTGTCGTGTGTGGTGTTCCGTTAAAGTGGCTTTTACTGCTTTTATTTTTATCTGCGTTAAGAGGAAGTGAGCCCTCCCCACGTGGAGGCCACGACGTGTCTTTTGTAGGTTGTGTTGGTTGTTTGGGGAATTTCTGGAACTCCAGGACTCCGCCTGTCCCATCTCACTTACTCACCCAGTGTGACCCCCTCAAGTGTGGACGCCCCATCCCGAGGACTCCTTGCTCTTCTCCACCTCCATTGTTTGTTGGTGTTTTTTTTTTTTTAAACTTATGCCCAGAGGCTTCTGGGCTATGCCAGTTCCTGTTTCAATGTTAATTTTGAAATGCTCTGCTGAGGGTGGGGGTAACGGCAGGAAGATGGCGGGAATGGGGCAGTATGAACTTCCTGGAAAAAAAGCCAAGATGGAGTCTGAGGAGTGTCTGGGGGAAGAGCCAAAATAAAGAGCAATAAAATAAGCCGTCTACAGGACATTACGTGGCTCTGGGTGATTTTCTTTGCGGCTTCCGAGGCATGATCGCAAGTCATGCGGCCCTCGAGGTTGTGATGCTCCTACCACTCTGAACATAAGGTCTTGGTCCTCATCAAACTCATATCAAGGACCTGGCACCACCCCCATGTCCCGCACACACACACACACACACACGCACGCACGCACGCACGCACGCACGCACGCACGCACGCACGCACGCACACACTCACTCAGGACTATGTATCACATGGCCTCTGCCCAAGGTCATGACCAATATCCACAGAAAGAATCGTTCATGTGGTTTTTTTTTTGGTTTTTTTTTTTTTTTTTCTTTTTTTGGAGCTGGGGACCAAACCCAGGCCTTGCGCTTGCTAGGCAAGCGCTCTACCGCTGAGCTAAATCCCCAACCCCACCCACGTTCATGTGTTTTAAAGGCGAGTTTCCCAGGATGCACACAGTGAGATGAGCATCTCTTAGCAAAGTGTCTCCAGGAGAAACGGGTCCGGGAACTGGGGTAACAGGACACTGAAAGTGAAGACATAAACAAGGGGTGTAATTTCCAGGCCAGTTCATCCCAGTACCCCCTGTAAGCTCTGCAGAGCTGATGGCCCCTGGAAGTTGAGCCCCTGGAGCTGGAGACCCGCTGCACCTGACCAGCAGGGCGCTAACTATGGTCCCTTTGGTACTCGATAGGTAGAGCCACTGGTAGTCCACAGCAAGATCTAAAAAAGGTGGTATCTGCTGCATTAAGAACAGAGTTGGGGGGAGCTGGAGAGGTGATCCAGTGGTTAAGAGCACTGATTGTTCTTCCAGAGGTCTTGAGTTCAATTCCTAGCAAACACATGGTGGCTCACAACCGTCTGTAATTGAATCCGATGTCCTTTACTGGTATGTCTGAAGAGAGCAACAGTATACTTGTATTAATACGATAAATAAATCGTTAAGAAAAAAAAAAAAACAGAGTTAGGGAGTGGGGCTTGGAAAGATGGCTCAGTGGTTAAATGCTACTCTTCCAGACAGACCAGGGTTCAGTTCCCAGCACCCACATAAGGTGACTAATTACCACTTTTGGCCTCTGTGGGCACCTGCATGTGCACACATGCTCAGGGACATACAAATAAATAAATAAGATAATGTTTGTGTTTAAAAATAACGAAGTTGGGGTTGGGGATTTAGCTCAGTGCGCTTGCCTAGGAAGCGCAAGGCCCTGGGTTCGGTCCCCAGCTCCGAAAAAAAGAACCAAAATAAATAAATAAATAAATAAATAAATAAATAAATAAATAAATAAAAGAACGAAGTTAAACCCGTGAGGTAGCTTCCCAGGTAAAGGGCTTACCCTAAGCTTGCAGCCTGAGTTTTGTGTCTGAGACTACCATTAAGGTAAGAGCAAAGAGTGGGCTATAAAGTTATCCTCTGACCCTGCTGTGGCACATGGGTCTACATGCGTGGGGGAGTGGGGGAGGAAGCTTCTAGCCAGGCATGATGGCATATGCCTTTAATCCCAGCACTCAGGAGGCAGAGACAGATGAATCTTGTGAGTTCAAGGTCTAGGTACAGAGTTAGTTCCAGACCAACCAAGGCTGAACAGGGGCCTCTGTCTCAAAAATAAATGAATTACTCAATTAATTAATTAACTAATTAATTAATTAAATGAACAAAGTCACAAGACTTAAGTCCTCAGTAGCTACAAGTGTCCACATATTGGTTGGCATAGTTCTAGAATCTTTTCTGCCAGGTTTAGCACCAATTATGGAGAGGGACACTTTCATTAAATCCCTAGAGATGCCAGGAGTTGTTGGCACACGCCTTTAATCCCAGTACTCAGGAGGCAGAGGCAGGAGAGTCTCTGTGAGTTCAAGGCCAGCCTGGTCTACAGAGTGAGTTCCAGGACATCCAAGATGATACAGAGAAATCGTGTCTCAAAAGAAAAAAATAACAACAAAAACCTAGAATCCAGTTGTCTGAATGCCACAGCTCACCAAAGTTGATTTCTGTAACACAGAAAGTAGAAGTGAACATCAGCCCTTTTCCTTCCAGAAAGTCCTCTCACCTAAGCTATGGCCATCACCATTCGTGGGGTGGGCTTGTGGGGGTGGGGCTTTGCTATGTGACCATTGCCCATTGTCAGGATGACACCCCCTCAATCTTGTGGAAAGAAAAACACATGACCCCTTATCTGTGCCCCTTTTCCCCTAGTAGGTCCAGGATATAACTTGATTCTGTCTTTTACTGTTAAAGGTTGTCTTGTAGGGAAAAGGAAGTCCTTGTCCTCAGCCCCGCCCCCTTCCCTCTCTTCCTCCTTCATCACTAACCCTAACCCATAGGTCTATGATGAATGTCTGTGCATCACATGCTTGCAAAGCCTGCAGAAACAAAACTAGGGCATTGGGCCCCCTAAAACTGGAGTTACAGATGGTTGTGAGTTGCCTTGTGGGTGCTGGGATTTGAACTCAGGACCTCTGGAAGAGCAGTCAGTGCTCTTAACTGCTGAGCCATCTCTCTGCCGTTTCTATTACAGCCATGCTCATGACCCAAGTGATCCTCGGTAGCCTCAGGTTCACATGCTAAGACCTCTTCCCCAGGCTACTGCTCCGGAAGGAAGTTTTTGCCCTCCTGTCTCCTATGTATGGTTGATGTCTTTATGCAGGCGAGGGCTGGCACAAGATGGGTCAGGGCCCGTGATTGAACAGTAAAAGGAAGGCAGGGACAAAGTTTTTGTAAGGCGAGAGAAGAGAAAAGGGGGAAGAACCAAGATGGAGGCAGAGAAGGACGACCCAGATCTGTGTGGTCTTCATTGGCCACATTGGCCATAGGTAGTTACGAATATTTCTTTTTTTTTTTTGGTTCTTTTTTTCGGAGCTGGGGACCGAACCCAGGGCCTTGCGCTTCCTAGGTAAGCGCTCTACCACTGAGCTAAATCCCCAGCCCCACGAATATTTCTTAAAGGATAGATTTCTATAGATCGGTTTGTCTTATCTAGGTGGGCAGTTTAGATCTTTATCAATTGGCTGTGAGTTTACTGTGTGGACGTATTGTGGATTGAGAATTTAACACATAAACCTGATTGGTAAATTACAGTTTGTTGAGTCATGGTTTTAACGGGTTGCTGGGAGTTTATACTATAACTACCCAGGGGACGGTTGATGGGAGTGTGTGCAGAGTCCACGGCAGGGAGTCGCAATAGGTCAGCCACTGCTGGACCTCTAGTGTCCTGATTTTACTGGATAGCTGAGACCAGAGTGTTCCCGGCCGGCAGAGAGACAGCCAGGAGAGGGCGGCTAGCAAAGGGGGCTGAGAGACAGCAGGAGCTAACGGATAGCTAGAGGTAACTTAGTGTGGTGCCATACTGGAACTGGCCACCGCTGAGATGAAGGTACCCCGCAGATGCCACGTGGCCCTACAGTGCGGGCACTAGCTCGGTATAAAAGATGACATTTTTTTTTTCTTTTCTTTTTTTCGGAGCTGGGGACCGAACCCAGGGCCTTGCGCTTGCTAGGCAAGCGCTCTACCACTGAGCTAAATCCCCAACCCCTAAGATGACATTTTTAAATAATCATCGCAACATATGACCATTTCTGAGTGAAGCACCTGTTCAGATGCCATCATCAGAGGGAAGATCAGTCTGTCTCTTCCTTTCCTAAGGTTAACCCCGACGATTCAAGGTAAAAGGCAGACCACCGACCCACATCACATCATCATGGCCAGAGTAACTGAAACGAATAATTGACTAAAGCAAGTTTTTTCATTCCTGTACACAGGATGCCTCCCAATAAGTGGGGTTCAGCACTGGATGTGAGGAAGACAAGGCTTTTATAGCTCAGGCATAGGGGTCTTCAAATGAGGTGGGGGGAATGGGTAGGGTTACAGGAGCAGGACGTAAGCAGAATAAGTTGATCATAACAACCTTTTTGAAGCAAAGACATGATCGCAAGGTAGTCACGATAACCGTTTGAACAAAGGTGAGGTTGCAAGATGTTGTTACAACTCTCTGAAACAAAGGCATAGTTGTCATTTCCTGGGACAGATCGTCCAGCACTATCTGTAGTTAAGGTTATAGGTGGGGCATAGGCCAATCCGTGAGAAACAAAGGTTTAGTTGTACGCGGGAATGAGCCCAGTGTGTCTTGACGACGGCTTCTAAGTCTGAGACGGAGGTGGGCTGGCTTCTAGCTTATTTTCTGTCTTTTTACTTTATACATGATTTACAGACCAAACACAGATATATTAAGGAAAAGTGAGAAAGAACTCCTCAGAGGGGGAGAGGTTCTGAATGAGAAATCTTTTCTGTTTGGATATTGAAGACTGAGCCAAAGGTCTCACACATTCTAGACACCCGTTCTACCACTAAGTGATATCCCTTTTCTCCAACTTCCCTTTCTTTTTTGTTTTGGTTTTTTTTTTGTTGTTGTTGTTATTGTTTTGTTTTGTTTTCAAGACAGGGTTTTTTTTTTTTCTGTGTAGTCTTGGCTATGCTGGGCTTACTCTGTAGACCAGGCTAGCCCCTGAGTGTTGAGATCAAAGGTGTACACCACCACGGCTCAGCTTGCTTGCTCGAGCGCTCTCTCTCTCTCTCTCTCTCTCTCTCTCTCTCTCTCTTTCTCTCTCTCCCTCTCTTTCTTTCTTTTTTGCTTCCGAGATAGGATCTCTAGCCCAGGACAGCCTTAAGCAACCAAAACTGATCTTGAGCTTCTGACCCTCTGCCTCCAACCTTCCCAGAACTGAAATCACAGGCGTGGACCACCATGTCCTTTTTCTGCAATGCTGAGAACTGAACCCTAGACTTCGTGCCTGCTTGCCACTTTCCCAACCCCAGGTTCATGGTGTCGGGGAATATTACTGTTTGTTGCCCTGAGTCCCTCCTATCCTGTGAGCCCTCTGGAAACTCCAAGGGGTTGTCCGACCCCCTCAGTGGGCAGTGTCCTTGACACAATAACAACGCCTGATCTTTTTTAAACATTGCTGCTTGAGCAGAATGATTCAACCACCACCCTTGGAAAGAACTTAGAGATTGTTAGCAAGGACCACCACCCTCAGGAAGAATTTGGAGGCGTAGCTTATTAGTTAAGTTAGGGTAAGATTTTTTTTTTCAGTTTTGATGTAGAAACTCTTAGGGAACAATTTAAAATTCAGAAAAAAAAAAACTTTCAATAATTGCATAAGGGATTTTTTGGTGAACAAGAACAGTGTCAGCCCGACCAGAACTCACTGACCTGCCTCTCTCGCTAAAGCCGGGCTGGCGAGCAAGGCGATGATTAATTTCTTGTCCCCATTTGTGCTACTTCCTGATATGATTTAATAAAAAATCGTTAATGAGTAGATATGCAACCTGGTGATTTAAAGTATAAATGGCTGAACCTTTTTTTTACATAAAAGTTTAGATTTGTGATTTTTTTTAAAGATTTATTCATTTATTATATATAAGTACACTGTAGCTGTCTTCAGATACACCAGAAGAGGGCATCGGATCTCTTTACAGATGGTTGTGAGTCACCATGTGGTTGCTGGGAATTGAACTCATGACCTCTGGAAGAGCAGTCGGGTGCTCTTAACCGCTGAGCCATCTCTCCAGCCCAGATTTGTGATTTTTTAAAAAAATTTTCATGCGATTACTGTTTAAGATAAATAATAAAAACCAATTGAACTTTCTTTGTAACTGCACATTGCAGCCTGCCAGTAAGAGAAACTGGCTGAGAAAATTACCTTGCTGGCTAACACTTTGTTACTCTGTAACAAGTTGCTCAGTTACAAATGCAACTTACAAACAGGTTTTTAGGACTAATGTTTTGGTTTTTTTTTTCTTTTAATTTTTTTTCCCCCCGGAGCTAAGGACTGAACCCAGGGCCTTGGGCTTGCTAGGCAAGCGCTCTACCACTGAGCTAATTCTCCAACCCGGGAATAACATTTTTTTAAACCCATAATAAGTAAACTATTTGGGAAACTTTTTTTTTCTTTCTTTCTTTTTTTTTTTTTTTTTACATATACTCAGTGTAGTCATTCAAAGAGAAACAGAATGTAACCACAGTGTACTGCTTGAAAGATTTTTCTGGGACATATAAGGTAGGGAAACAAAAATAAAATAGTTGGAGCTTTGCTCCATCTGCCAAATGTGTGTGTGTGTGTGTGTGTGTGTGTGTGTGTGTGTGTGTATGCGCGCGCGCACACTCGCGTCTGTGTGTGTGCGCACATACACACATATGTGTATATATGTGAATTGCTTGGATCTCTTTGGCGCTTGCTTCATCCACCAGGTGTGTATGAATGTGTGTCTGCTTACATCATTGCTGACCCCACATCCCCTCCTTTGATGGCTAAACACAGTCAGGCTGGTCTGTGACAGCTGCAGCTGCTAGACTGGCCGCACAGTGAATCCTCCAGGTCTCAGAGCCCACCCCAGCCCCGAGCTGGGGTTATAGGTGAGTGACCTTGGCCGGGCCTGGCTGCTGGGGAGCTGAACTGCACAGCAGACACATTACCATGCCCCCCTGCCTGTCATGTGTACCCCCCTTTTCTTGAGGGGAGGTGGGGTGAGAGACAGTGTTTCTCTGTGTAGCCATGACTGTCCTGGAACTAACTCTGTGGACCAGGCTAGTCCGGAACACAGAGACCCGCCTGCCTCTGCCTCCCAGGTGCTGGGATTAAAGGTGTGAGCCACCTCAGCCATCTCTCCTAAGGACTTGTGGTTTCCCTTTCCCTCCCCTCAGCTGGGTTTCTTTCCCACAGGCCCTTCAAATGGAGAACTCTGAGGGGGATAATCCTCCTTGGCAGGGGACTGATTACCCCCATTCATTTTACTAATACACAGAGACGTTTAGTCACTTACTCAAGGTCACGGAGTCCAAGGTTGACAGAACAGCTTGCACTCCCAAACAAACCTACATACTCTCAATGGCCCCGCACAAAGGCAACCCCTGCCTTTGACTTTCTGATGTGTTTTGCTTCTGACTTCCAGCCACCAGGAACCGAATGAATATTTACCATGGTTCCAGTTTACATTTCATTTGCAGGACTGATTTTTAAAACATTCGAAAATTCAGGTTCAAATGGAAGAAGGCATGTGCAACGCAGCGCAGTGTCCGCGGTGTGAATCGACGTCCGTGCTTATCTGGAAGCCCACACAGAACTGCTAATCTGAGAGTATGCTGGAGACGCTGGGTGGGTCACAGTCCCCCTAGAAGGCCCTGGGTCACTTGCTAAGTCCTAGCAGCTGAGCTGACCTAAGCGTGTGAGACGCTGGTCCAGCTGGAGCAGGGATGGCTCGTGACTCTACTCCAGGAGTTAATTCCAAAGCGACTGTTCATGAAATGGGAGAAGCCTTGTGGCCCCGTTGCCTCACTCCCACTCAGAGAGCATATTTTGAGAGGTCTAATTATATGGTGGGGTTTGTACAGGATGAAAGAAAGGGGTTTAGATAAGCCTTTTCTAAGGGCGAACTGGCGACAGCTGTTAGAGAGGGCTGGGCAGCGCTGCGAGCCGGGAGCGCCGCCTGGAGGTAGGGGCAAGTAACTGCAGCCAGCACTTTCAGTCACAGAGCCCAGAGTCCATCCAGCTGTGGGACCAGGGTTTTAAGTACTTGACCCTCTGTGGCTTCAACAGCAAATGAAAACCCATAATTCCCACCTAGTCGGTTTGCTGTAGTGACTATGGAATAAATGCAGCCAAAGGGTTCCTTTCACCCCAACTTCCAAGAAAGTCTTCAAGGGTGGATGCTGTCAGCAGATACAGCATTAACAGCATGAACTTGACGGGGGATGTCAGGAGGATGTCATTCAATGACCTAGGAGTTGGGAAAGGGCTTCTCCGAGAACCAGGCAAAGTAGGGAAGGGAAGGGGACAGGAGGTGGAGAGGCTGACATCTGCTCTGCCAACTGTGTCAGCTCTGATTCTGGAATTGCCAGCTTTTACCCCGGTGTCTCTCTAGCGTCTCGTGATACGGAACAAGTGTACCCTAGAAGTAAATACCCCAGCCAGAGAGTGGAGATGTTCCTGGAGAAGTCTGCCTCTTGTCAAACTTGGAAGCCACAGCCATGCTTGGATGATTGAGCTATACAGAAGGGGCAACGCCTGCAGTAGCCAGAGGGGAGGCTCCCGGGCAGGGGGGGGAGGGGGGACTCCGGCCCAGCCTATGCAACGGTACTTGCTTTATGGAGGATACACTGAGCCCGTGGACGTTTGGATGCTGGTTGGCTGATCACACTGACTTGCCTTGCTTTTTCTCTATCCCTGTCTCTCTATTCTGTTTCCTGAAGAATCACCCGATGCCCTGATATACCATGAAAGTCTTTCATGCTGACTCCAGGGAAGCCAACAAGGGCTGATGGGGCTAAAACGCAAAGGGACAGGCTTGGGGATGTGGCTCACTGGCAGATCACCAGCGAGGCACACATGCCTCTGTTCAGTTCCTAGCACTAGTAGAGAATGGTTACTCAAAACATTCCTATTTTATGATCTTTTTGTGAATATTTTTTAGATTTACTTTACTCTCCTGTGTGAATGTTGTGCATATATATATATATATATATATATATATATATATATATATATATATATGTCCTGCATGTGTGCCTGCTTCCCTGGGAGATCAGGAGGAGGCATCAGGCCCCCTAGACTTGGAATTATAGATTGTTGTGAGCCACCAGGTAAGTGCTGGGAACTGCTGAGTGGTCTCTCCAGCCCCTTCGATATGAGCTTTAAAAACACTCTTTGTCCTGGTCCTCGAGTAGTCACCACGGTGCCCGCCTGAGTCTCTACACGGCTCCAAACCCCCCCCCCCCAATCTCTCCTCTCGCTGCGACAAGAAACCAGCTCACCTTCCTTACTCCCCATCCCTCCATCCGGCTGACCCACCTGACTGTGTACCTACTGTGTGCTGCATCCTAAGCCAGGCACTTTGTTCGCCTGCTGAGTGTTTCTTAGCCACCTGCTGTGCTGCAGGCCCCTGAGCAGGCTCTGGATATGACCCTGAACAAGAGACAAATCTTCACCTTGGCCCAGAAGTTCCCTGCAATCAACACAGCTGTGAAGAATTCAGAAAACCACCCCCACCCCCAACAAAACCAAACAGATAGAAAGAATGAATTCAAAACAGATTTGCAGACAACAATAAATTCAGTGAGGATGCCCCGCTCTATTGAAATGTCCCCAGTTGGGCCTAAAGACAGGAAAGCAGGATATCCTCAAACCAAGTCTAAGTTGTACTGATGACCCGAGCAGAGGATATTTTGTTGAGAGTGGTTGTTTTCTAGAAAGGGAGAAAGTTGGATCTGAATTTTTGCAAAGGGCTGTAGAGGAGGAAAAAGCGGGTAGGTGGCCCACACCTACAACCCCAGCACGTGGGAGGATTAAGAATTCTGGGCCAGCCTGGGCTACATGAAGAGCCCTTGTCAATAGATAAATAGGTATAGGAAGCTAGGACATTGCAGGTCCAAGTTATGGAACTGCACAGAGAAGAGGGGTGGACAGAGAAGAGGGTGGACAGAGAAGAAGATGGACAGATTTAAGTGGAGGCTAGAGTGGCCATGGACTTTGATGGATGGTAGTGGTGGTGGTAGGAGTAGAAATATGAACATCTCAGGCTGCTGGTGGGACAAGCCTGCTCTACTTCCAAGGGGAATTAGAACCTTAGAGAGAGGTGGGGAGAGAGAGAGAGAGAATATATCTGTATCTGGGATCACACACACACACACACACACACACACACACACACACACACACTTTTTTTTGGCTTTTCAAGACTGAGTTTCTCTGTATAACCCTAGCTGCCCTGGAACTCACTCTTTAGACCAGGCTAGCCTCAAATCTGAGATCCACCTGCCTCTGCCTCCCAAGTTCTGGGATTGAAAGTGTGCTGCCACCACCGCCTCTTGGCCCCCCGTTTTCTCTTTGGAGGACTGGGAGAGGGGTTCTCACTATACCGCAGAGGTTGCGCTGTAACTAACAACTCTGTTGGGTATTTCCAAGGCAATCTGAGCTGTCGGGCCCAGCTTGGTATTGGTCTTTGCTCCCAGACTCTGTGCCTAGGCCTGGGGGAGTAGAAAGTTCCTCGAGCAGGATTCCCACCCTGGTTGCCCAGATTTCCCAGTTCTCAAAGACTGTCTGCAAGTGGGGACAGTTATTCCGACCCATCAGGGTTGTTGGGAGGACCAGGGGAGACTGTTGATGCCAACACATTTGTGGACGATGAGGTGAGGCTCTCCATAAACGCAGGGCGCCCAGTGGCATGTCTGATGAAAGCAATAGATCACTGTCTACACAGATGGCAACAAACCAACCCCAACCCTGCGGTCTCACGGCACGGACACCTTGGCAATCTAAGTCCAGAAGAGGCCATGCAGACCTTTAAATCCTATGGCCTCTGTGCCTTTCTGGCACCCCAAAGCTTAGGGCGGAGGTAGAGCAGCCCAGGAATTTATTATCCTTCCATAACGTTGAGCTTCCCAAATCCCCATGAAGCCCAGGAATGATGTGACGGCAGGGTGTGTGGGCCTACTGGCACCAGGAGCCCCTCTGTAAATCAAAGTCTCACTTTTGCTGGCTGCTGACTGCTTTTTCCAAGGTGACCTGGAAAAAAAAGGGTGGCCATTCGCGTAGGGGTGGTGTCTGCCTTTGACATGGTGGCTAAAAAAATGGCTAAAGAGACCAGTTCTCTAGAAATACTGCCTGGAGGAGTTACAAAGAAATGACAGTCTTCCTACAACCTTGGCCCACTTGGGTGGCCCCAATGGTCCCTTGGGTAGCCTAGAAGAAACTATCCCAGCCCTGAGCCAGGCCCCCTAAGAAGCCAAGGTAACCTTGCCATCTGTTGCACAAGACAACCATGCTAATCATAATCAGCTGGCACAACTCCTACTGATTCAGGCAAGGACACCATAAGTCAGAAGTGATGAAAGAGTTGTCAAAGGTCACATGGCCTTGAGGGGAGCAATCTAGGTAACCCCAAGGGTTCAGGACTCCCCACACCCTTTTTAATGAGGCCACCTGGCAGGGAAATCAGAATCAGGGTGAGTTCTCAGAAACTTGGCCTCATCTAACCATTCCTCCTGTCATGGTAATTTCTCCAGTGGCTTCTAAATGATGGGAGTGAGGAAACCCAAGACTATAAACAGTGCCCTCCCTCTGCCAAAGGTGAGCGGAAAGTAATAAACTCATTCCTCTGGTAATTGGGACCAGCAAAGTCACTGGGTACCTCAAGAGATCAAGTGACTTGGGATAGCAAGATCACACCTGCCCAAAGTGGTCAAATCCCCAGTCAGAAGGGCTCTGAGAGAACCCATTAAAAGTGCCAGAAAAAAGCAGCTCAGGTGGACTGGAGAGATGGCTCATTGGTTAAGAGAACTGACTGTTCTTCCAGAGGTCCTGAGTTCAGTTCCCAGCAACGACATGGTGTCTCATAACCATCTATAACAGGCCCTGTTCTGATGTGTCTGAAGGCAGCTACAGTATATTCATATAATGAACAAGACTTTTTTTCTTCTTCTTTTTTTTTCTTTTTTTTGGTTCTTTTTTTCGGAGCTGGGGACCAAACCCAGGGCCTTGTGCTTCCTAGGCAAGCGCTCTACCACTGAGCTAAATCCCCAACCCCTTTTTTCTTCTTTAAGCAGCTCAGGTGACTAAGAAAACTGACAAAGCAAAATCTGAGGACACAGCTGGGTTGGTAGAGTGCTTGTTGTCCAGCACGTACTACCAGGCGTGGTGACACACAGCTATAATCCCAGCTCTCGGCAGTTCTTTACCTACGGGAAGATCTGAAGTTCAAGACAGTGGACAGCCTCTGTCTCCTTGGTGTCCAGCCTAAGCTGCATTACTCCTCTGTCCTATTGTCATCTTCCTCAAGGTTAGAAAGGAATTATGTGAGCCATTAACTCACTTACCACAGCACCCCAGAGCCTGGCGCCAGCCACACAGCAGGTGCCCTTTTTGATTGCTTTGGTTTTGTTTTTGTGTGTTTTAAGACAGAGCCTCAAGTATCCCAGATAGCCTCCACCTCACTAAGTAGCCAAGGATGAGCTTGATTCTCCTACTGCCTCCACATGCCAATTTCTGGGATTCCAGGCATGCAACTTACGTACATATTTATGAATAAATGAATGAGCGACACCTTTGACATTCATTTTTGTGACCGCCTCAATCGCTCGCCAACTGTCTCGCTCAGAGAGGGACTGACGGGTCCTCTAGCACAAAACTGATCAGACAAGAGTCACAGGTGATTGACAGACACGACTGCAAGTAGAGAGGGATTAAAATCACAGCCTTCAGCAAACTAGGAAAGACCCGCCCCTCCTGGCCTTTGCCCCACCCCTCCAGGCTACCTTCCCTCTTTCCCGCTGCTCCGACTCCAGAGGTCACCTTAGGAACATAGGAAGCCCAGTGGGCATGCGCCCTACTGGCCGCTACGGCACACTCGCACTTCCTGTCCGTTTACTCGGGATACCGGAAGCTGCCTTCCACTCGTTGGCTCTTAGGCTGCTAGCGGACCTCAAGGGGAGAGGCCGGCTTCCCACCGCGGTGTTCGACGGGATGCCGGAGGGTAAGGGGTGGGGCTGACGTCAGGAGCCAAAATGGCGGCGGTGGTCGGGGTCTCCTTGAAGCGCGGCTTTTCGGCTACGGCTCTCGGCAGAGTCGGCCTGCAGGTGAGCCCCGGAGCCGTAGTTCAGTGGGGAACCGTGCCGGTCACCGAGGCTGCCTGGGTGGAGAGTCCGCGGAGAAGCGGAAAGAGCCCGGGTCCAGGCCTCAGGAGAGGACTTACCAGCTCCCTGCCCCTGAGCATCCTTTCAGATAGCCAACCCGCGCTTCTCCCAAGCTGGAGAGTCGCGGCCGGGAGGAGGTTGGAAAAGATAACGGAAAGGCAGAGGTCAGGGAGGACAAGCGAATTGGTCAAGGTCATATGATGGGCGACCTGTTGTTGGAACCCAGAATCAAATCCTGATATTTGCACTCGACCAACCTTGTGTAAAAGGGAGGCCTGCGGGTTGTCTGGGACGGGTCCCGGGAGACCAGGTCGCAACTCCAGATTAGGCTGTTCTGCATCGGTAATGTCGGAGACCGCTGAACTCTGGAGGACAATGCACTTGACCCGCAGGGAAAGGAAGACATAGAAGAAAACGACCCAACCCCTGAAAGATGCGGACTGTAGAAGTTTGCAAGCAAGACCCGGTTCCCTGAAGTGTGTTTATTCAAGGGTGTGTAGCGGCACTGATCTCATACGGATGGCATGGGATGACAGACAGAGCCTGGAGCTGCTTTTGTTAATACTACTGTAGTGGCTCTGTCATAGGTCTCCCCACACGCCCTATCCTCGGGAGCTGTACACAGTGGAAGCACTTAGAAAGGCGAGAGAAACTGCCTCTCCTTAAAGATTTACAAATACCATTCAGTCCTCTTCTGGGCTCCTGGACAGTCCTTCACAGGTGGACAACAGGAACTCCGAGAGAGACTTTCTTAGTGACTTAAAACCTGAGCGCCCCCCCCCCCCTTTCTTGTAAACTGTAGATCGTGGGCAGGTTCTTTTGTGGGTTGTTTTTTGTTTTGTTTTGTTTTGTTTAGATGTTTCCATTTGTACGTAGGAGTTATGTATAGGCACCATGCGTGTGCCTGTGGAGAAGAGGGAGCCGTATTTCCTGGAACTGGAGTTACAGGTGGTTATCAGCCGCCATGCGAGTGCAGAGAACTGAACTCTGCTCCTTCCAAACTGCTAGGACAAATCTCCAGCCTGTGACAGTGTTATTGTTTTGCTTAGGTTTTGGCTTTTTGGACAGTGTCTTTATGCAACCCTGGCTGTCCTGGAACTCAGAGATCCTCCTCCTTCAGCACATGGGAGTAAATGCTGAGATGAAAGGTGTGGACCTGTGCATCTCTGCATACACACCTATCATAGCAGCACTCGGGAGGCTGAGGCAGCGAGATCAGGAGTGTAAGGACATCCTCAGCCCCATATGGAGTGCAAGGCCAACCTGGGCTACTTGGGACCCTGTCTCAACAACAAAAACAGACAGTGCCTACCAGAGCCTCAGGCTGATGTCCCAAGTATTCAGTTAATGATCCTGTTTTGGTTGTTGAGAATTTCATGCATGACTACTGTATTTAAATTTTTTCCAATCCCCTCTCTCCTCCCATGCTCCCTCCCTTTCAAACTCATGACTTCTTTAATTAGCATGGCTAAATATATACGTACACAATCTCTTTAAGTGCATTTAGTGTTCCTTATGCATAAAGTGTTTAGGGCTGAGAACATGGGATCCTAATGACACCAGTTCATGCAAGCATGAATGGGAGAAATTTCACCAGGCCCCACCCCTAATTTAAAAGCTACAGCAATCAGTGACCGCACAAAGGGGGTGTATCAGTTTTCTTGAGGGAGGAGCCTCCTGATAGGTTATCCAGTTAATAATTCCGGGTGACCTTGTTTACTGTCCTCTTTCTACATTGCAGAGGCAGCAGTGAGGTTATGAGAGCCTCACTGTAAGGAGTGAGTTCTCAGGCTCAGGCGGGGCATTCTAGAACGAAGTGAAGAAGAGACTGGTTTCAAAGGTCAGCATTAGGATTTCAGGAGAGGCCCTTACCCACCTTTCTAGGGTAGTGAGAGTAAGAGAGGCCTCCTCCCTGTGGGAAGGTATATTTGTGCTCAAAAAGCCCCGTCCTGAGCTTGCTGTGGACTTTCCGTTCTGGTTCCAAGTCTCCTGTGATTGCTGTGAACTCATGGGAACAGATCATTTCCTGAGCTGTGCCAGTAGTTTGGCCTGCTCCTTGTGAAGTGGGTATCCATACCACCCTCCCCTTCGCAAAGGGGGAAGTGAGATTAGACTGGAGGAAGTGGGATCAGACTGGTTAAGAGATTCTCTAAAGAACTCGCAGCTTGAAGGTAACAGGGCTGGATCCCACTAACACACTTCAGATACAAGCCTGCCCCTTCCTTGAGTCTGTAGGGTTGGCTTTGCCTTCTTACCTTTGCCCACCTTCCTTCCTGGTGGCCGTGTCATATGTCTAGCTTCAGGCCTGCCCCTGCGGAAGATAGAGGAAGTTCATCTTCTCCAGGATTATCTAGAGACGTTCTTCCTTCGTGGCACACCACTAGAGTCATAGATCGAGGGCCAGATGTGTTCACAGTCTCCACTCCCATGGGGAACCTGGCATATAAGTTGCTGGACAGGGAGGGAGAGAGAGGAAGGAAGTCTCACACTACAGCCCATCTCCCTGTCTGAGCGGCCTTTTTTTAAAAGCAAAGGGTTTATTAGGAAAAGCTCTGAGAGCCGAGGAGATGGCTTGGTGGCTGAAAAGGCGTGTTGGTCAGATCTAATGACCAGAGCCCTGTCCCTAGAACCCACATGAAGGCAGAAGGAGGGAACCTACTTCAGAGTGTTCCTCTGCCCTCCACATGAGCACATCCTCGCCACCGACACCATGCACACAATCCAAATGCATTTTTGTTTAAAAAAAAGTTTTAATATAGATTTAAGCACAGACATTAGGGGAGAGGGAAAGACCATGAATGTACACAGGTTTCTCAAGAGGAGGTTGCTCATTCTCCTTCCTAATACCAGGGTTCAGGGCAGGCTAACAGGACTCCTTGGGCCAGCATACCACGTGTCCTGATGTCCATCCTGTCTTTCCTCATTTGTTCACCAAGGCCCTCTGCTAATTGTCCCCTCACCGATTCATAGCTGTTCTCTGCCCTCATGGTTATGCAAGGTACACAAGCATGCTGTGATTCCTGCCATCTTTCTGAAAATCACAAATCTAGGCTTGGAGAGATGGCTCAGCTCTCAAGAACACTTGCTGAGTTCAGTTCCCAGCTCCCATGTCCCGTCACTCACAGCCAGCTGTAATTGCAACTTTGGCAGATCCAGTGCCATCTTCTGGCTACCTCAGGCACCTGCACACATGGCATATACTCAGACACACACACACACACACACACACACACACACACACACACACGGCATACACGAGAATAAAAATAGGCTGGTGTGGTGGTATACACCTTTAATTCCAGCACTCATAAGGCCATGTAATCAGACCTCTGTAAGTTTGATGCCAGTCTGCTCTACTAGCAAGTTCCAGGATAGCCAGGGCTGGATATAAGACCTTGTCTCAAAACAACAGGACTAGCTGATTCCTAGCCATGGAAGGTGGATGCAGAATTGGCTGTTTAAGGTAATTCTTGGCTACATAATAAATTTGAGGCCAGCCTGGGCTATGTGAGCCTCATCTCAAAGTAAATAAATATCCTTGATTGATTTCAATCTGACCCTAGTCCCTTTTGAAAAGTGTGCCTGATCAAATGTCTCTATAGAAACAAATGTTTAAATAGGAGAAAGACGATGAAGCTCCTTTGCAGGTAACCTGTCATTTCAGCAGGCCTAGGAGTCAACTGAGCTCTTCCTGCCCTCAGAGGGTACTGCTGAATTGGTCTTCCATACTATGGGGCCATAATTGGGTATGTAGTATTGTCTTGGTACTCAGGAGCAGAAATCAGAGATTTGCCGCATGTTCAAGGCCAGCCTGAACTGCATAGTAAGATGTTTTCATCCAGGAAGAATCTCAATACTATTACAGATATATGTGATCTAAAATTATCTCAAGAGTCCAGAAGAGGGCGTAGGATGCATGTTTGTATCGTCCCGGTACCCGCATAAACCAGGCATTGTGGGGCGTCCCTGCTGACGTAGCACGGGGGAGCAGAGGCAGGAAGGTCCAGGTTCAGGGTCATCATCTCAGGGTTATTGTTCCTGGCTGTCTGACTCACATGACAGAGATTTTGTGTTGCTGAGATGCAGCAGAACAGAGCAGAACTTGTTTGTTCCCTAATTGGTGCTCAGATAGTCTTCATCATGAGTTTTCACTGGGTTTGGGAGGAGTGCTTTCTTTTTAAACAAATTTCTTTTTTCTTTCTTTTTTTTTTTTTTTTCTTTTTTTTTTTTTCCCGGAGCTGAGGACCAAACCCAGGGCCTTGCACTTGCTAGGCAAGCACTCTACCACTGAGCTAAATCCTCAACCCCTGCTTTCTTTTTAAAAGCATAGTCTCTGCCTTTTCTGGCCTCAACTGCATGATCCTGCCTTCACCTCCCAAGTGTTGGAACAGCCCTGTGGCATCATCCGCAGATCTGTGCCTGTTTTAAAAATGTTACCATATTGGGTTTTTGGTTTGGTTCGTTTTTTTTGGAGACAGATTTCTCTGTGTAGCCCTGGCTGTCCTGGAACTCACTCTGTAGACCAGGCTGGCCTCAAAGTCAGAGATCCACCTGCCCTCCAAGTGCTGGGATTAAAGGGATACACCACCACCCCAGCTGTCATGTTGGGGTTAAAAAATATTTTTTAAAGATATATTTATTTATTTTATGTATATGAGTACACTGTAGCTGTCTTCAGACACACCAGAAGAGGGGGACATCAGGTCCCATTACAGATGGTTGTGAGCCACCGTGTGGCTGCTGGGAACTGAACTCAGAACCTCTTAACCACTGAGCCATCTCTCCAGCCCAAAAAAAAAATTGTTTTTATATTATTATTCTGTTGTATGATGAGGGAACGGCACGTGCCACTGTGTAGATAGTCAGTTTTTTCCATCTTTACATGACTTCTGGGAATGAACTCAAGTTTTTAGGCTGCCATCGCAAGTACTTGGACCCTCTTGCTGGCCACAGTGTCTTGTTTTAAAAACAGAAGTAGCTTTCTGACTGGTTTGTTCGGATCTCATGTAATAAGTCTCCCTTCTAAGTGTCATTATCTCACATACGTGCACAGCACAGTCTTGTCACCACCCAGGTTAGAAGTTGTACAGGCCGGTCGTGTGGCACTCACCTGTAGTCTCAGCATTTAGAAGGCCAAGGCAGGAAGATTGAAGTTGGAATCCAGCCTGGACTGCATGGGACCCTGTCTCAACTGAAGTGTCACTGTGTTCTGTGGTTCTCAGGACAAAAACGAACTCACCTCAGTGTGATCATGCCCCCACGTCACCGCACACATCCTCACACCTGCTGTTCCCCCTGCCTCCTAACACTGCTCTTCTGGCTCCAGTTAAACCCTAGTCAGTGCAGCCCGTGACCTCCGCCCTCTCTTGGGAGGCTGGCTTCACCTCCTCAGGATCCCTCCGTGTACATCGTCATGTAGCTTCCACTTCACTGTAGGTCACCACAGATAAGTTCAATGGAAGGGAAGGTTCTGTCTGTGTCAGAAGTAAAGCTAAGTGCTGTGTCCCTGGCCCTGGGCCCATAGCTGGCTTCTCATGGGGATTAAGGTCTGTTGGATGTTGGTGAGTGTGCCTTCCAAGGAAGTGGGGTACCCGGCCCGTCTGTGCCAGGAATATAGTTATCACACCAGTAAGTGGAGAAGTGTCTTGCAGTCTTTAATGTTTTTCTCTTTCCTCTTTTTGGCTTTTTCAAGTTTCAGGCCTGCCGAGAGGCACAGACAGCTGCTGCTGCAGCTCCCAGAATCAAAACCTTCGCCATTTACCGATGGGACCCGGACAAGGCTGGAGATAAACCTCGAATGCAGACATACAAGGTGGATCTGAATAAGTGAGTGTCTGGGAGGGTGGAAGGGCTCACTGGACTCAGTTACGTCTGGTTTCTGCTGTTACTTGTGGTGCTATGGACAGAGCTTGTAGAGTCATGCCCTTTGGGTCTTGGGAGACACAAAAATCTGATTCCCTTAATGTTACAGAGAATCAGATATCCGTCTTTAGGGTCAGATAAGTTGCTCTCTCGCGTGTGCCCTCTCGCTCCCTCCCTACCTCTCTCCCTCCCTCCCTCTCTTTGTAGTTCAGGTTCATCTTGAACTCATTACTTAGCTGAGGAAGGAAGGCCTTGAATTTCTAATCTTCCTCCCTATACCTCCCCACTTCTGGGGTTACGGGCATGGGTCGTGTGGGCTACCATACCTGGGGTACGAGGTGCCGGGGTTGAGCCTGTAGCTTCATGCACTCTGTGTAAGTACTAGCCAACTGTTTTATTAAGGAAAAAGTAAAAATATTGCCAGATACTTAGAAGACAAAAAAATTTTGCAACTCAAAACTCAGTAAGACAGGTGATGGTGGCACAAACCTTTAAACCCAGAGTTTTGGGAGGCTGGCAGGCAGGCAGATCTCTGTGAGTTTGAGCCAGCCTGGTCTGCATGAGCTCCAGAACAGCCATGGTCACACAATGAAACCTCTTAAAAAACAAAACAAGAACACAAACCCACCTCAGTAATATGAGGCTAAAATTATAAAATTTTAAAAATATATAATACCATTAAAGAATTAGCTTTAATATAAATGTAAATAGTGAATTAATCTGACAGTTATATTTCTTTACCTTATGCTAGTCCCAATAACCACACAGAGAAACAAAGATTTCAAGCTACACTCAATAGCTGAGCAGTTAAATGATCAACCTTAACCCCTAAGCTAATCTGGCTACCTCCCAGCCCTGTCCCCCCAGCCCTGTCCCCCCAGCCCTGCCCTCCCAGCCCTGTCCTCCCAGCCCTGTCCTCCCAGACCTGTCCCCCCAGCCCTGTCCCCCCAGCCCTGTCCCCCCAGCCCTGTCCTCCCAGCCCTGTCCCCCCAGCCCTGTCCTCCAGCCCTGTCCTCCCAGCCCTGTCCTCCCAGCCCTGTCCCCCCAGCCCTGTCCTCCCAGCCCTGTCCCCCCAGCCCTGTCCCTCAAGCCCTGTCCCCCCAGCCCTGTCCCCCCAGCCCTGTCCTCCCAGCCCTGTCCCCCCAGCCCTGTCCCCCCAGCCCTGTCCCACGGTACTTGCATATTATTATTGACCTGGCTCTTCGGGCTCCAGGGGTATTTGTGTTTTCAGGATCTCTCCGAACCTCTTCCTTCTGGCTCCAAATCCTCCATTCTCCCCCTCTCCCTCTACCAGACCCTTCCTCTGACTGGCAGGAGTCTCGCCCTAATTCTCTATTTTGACTGCCATTGGGTGATCAGGTGGAGAATAAATGGTAAAACTGTTTACGCAGACCTGAGACAGGAGATTCTTGTAGTTTAAGCACTACAGGGCCATGTCAGGATTGAACAAGGTAGGAGGGCTTAGGAATCCTCATTTAAATAATACAAGGGTGAACTTTGTACAGTACTGCAGTAGCTTTCCCCAGCTCCCTTTCAGCAATGGTTGAGTAGGCTTTCCTCAGACAAACCCAGGGAGCATAGGAATGACTGGAGGCGGGGCTGGAGAGATGGCTCAGCGGTTAAGAGCACTGACTGCTCTTCCAGAGGTCCTGAGTTCAAGTCCCAGCAACCACATGGTGGCTCACAACCATCTGTAATGAGATCTGATGCTCTCTTCTGTTGTGTCTGAAGACAGCTACAGTGTGCTCATGTACATAAAATAAATAAATCCTAAAAAAAAAAAAAGGAATGACTAAAGGCACTAGAGAGAGACTGGCCTTGAGCACAGGGACTGAACGAGCCCTAACCTCACAGACTAAAACTCTGGGAAGCAGAGAATATGGGAACCCTGGAAAGACTCAAGGAGGAATACAAGCTCCATTTGAACCTCTTCCTAGTGCTTGAATCTGCCATGTTGATTACCATCTAAAAACCGTGAAGTGTGGACAGTCCTCAGGAAAGCTTGGTGGGATCCAGGACTGCTGGTTACACAGAGACACTGGGAAGGAGGCAGACTGGCTAGGCATGGCGACCCAAGGATCCCATCACTTGGGCCTTAGAAATATAAGGACAAGAATTCCAAGTTCATCCTCAGCTAGGCCGGCCAGGACTGTATGAGACCTCACCTCAAACAAATGAACGGAGCTGGCTCAGCTGGTAAAGTACTTGTGGGCCTTAGAAAACCTAAGTTTGGTCCCCAGAACACATGCAAACTGTGGGGCATGGTTAGCATATATGTCCTATCCCAGCACTGTGGAAGCAGAGACAGCCAGGTCCTGGCTGCCAGGCAGCCTGGCCTCTGATACCCTTAGTTCCCGTGGGAGGCCGTGTCTGAGGATCAATACCTGAGGGTGACCTTGGTTCCACGCATACACGCATGCACCTGAACGTGCACACACACATTCTTTTCAAGGGGATGCAGAGATGGTTCTGCAGTTAAGAGCACTTAGTCTGGCAGGGGATTGTAACTGAGCTCCCTCTACCCATGCCAGGGAGCTCACAGTAGTCTGCAACTTCCCCTCCAGGGGATCTGATACCCTCCTCTGACCTCTGTGAGCACTTCATACACACACGCACACACATGCATACACACACACACACACACACACACACACGCACACACATAAACAGAAAAGAAAAGTCATGACGCAGATTTGTAAGTAAAACAGTTGTGGGGGGATATTCCACACCAACCAGTGGCAAAATGCAACTTGGTTTCAAGTGCATATGGTATGCTTACCAAGAAGTTGGTCACAATAAAAGCCAGTACATTTCAGAGGTCACACTCTCAAGGTCTACTCTGACCACAGTAGAAAATTTGGTGGCACACTCGGGACAGAGGCAGGTGGACCTCAGAGAGTTTGAGGTCTGCCTGGTCTACAAATCAAGTTCCAGGACAGTCAGGCACACAGAGAAACCTTGTCCTGGACAGAACAAACAACAACAACAGAAAAGAATGAATGAATTTAAAGAGTCACAGAGAAGTAAATAACAGGTCAGTGCAGGAAACCACAGCCTTGCAGAGTTAAGTAAGAGCCAGCCGTGCTCTGAGCTCCTGCCAAGGAGGTTCACAGATCGGTGATTAGGGTTTAAGGGCTTTTTTTTTTTTTTTTTTCCGGAGCTGGGGACCGAACCCAGGGCCTTGCGCTTGCTAGGCAAGCACTCTACCACTGAGCTAAATCCCCAACCCCGGGCTTTTTTTTTCTAATGTCTTCTCATGAGCTTGAGACAGGAGGCTCTCCAGTTTGAGATTACCCTGGAACATGAAAAGGCTTAAAACCAGTCATCTAGGGGTTGGGGATTTAGCTCAGTGGTAGAGTGCTTGCCTAGGACGCTCAAGGCCCTGGGTTCGGTCCCCAGCTCCGAAAAAAAGAACCAAAAAAAAAAAAAAACCAGTCATCTAAGACTTTACCTTAGAAGGTAGGAAAGGAGGTTGGAGGTACAGCCCAGGTGTACTTAACATGCAGGAGGCCCCCAGTGCCACAGAAACAGTATGAAGGCGGGGCCAGGCACGGCTTTGTGCTTCTGCCATCCCAGCTACTGATTCCAAGGTAGAGCATACAAGTGCGAGGCCAGCATAGCAGTGCATGAGGCCGTTTAAATGACATTAATGAGTCTGAGGATATAGCACAATAGCACAATAGTAACAGTTGGCCAGCCTTGTGTAAGGCCCTGTGTTCAAGCCCCAGTATTAAAAAAAAAAAAAAAGAGGAAAAGAATAGCAAAGCAAATCCAAACAAAACATAAAAATAAAATTAACAGAAAAGGCCAGAAATAAGAATACTTAGCACAGAGGGCTGGAGAGATGGCTCAGTAGTTAAGAGCACTGACTGCTCTTCCAGAGGTCCTGAGTTCAATTCCCAGCAACCACATGGTGGCTCACAACCATCTGTAATGAGATCTGATGCCCTCTTCTGGTGTGTCTGAAGACAGCTACAGTGTACTTATATTCAATAAATAAATAAAATCTTAAAAAAAAAAATACTTAGCACAGTAGGGGATGGCTTCAGCCCTAGGATTTAAGAAATCAGCCTGCGGGGTTGGGGTAGAGCGCTTGCCTAGGAAGCACAAGGCCCTGGGTTCGGTCCCCAGCTCCGAAAAAAAGAACCAAAAAAAAAAAAAAGAAATCATCCTGCATAACAGCAAGTTCAAAGCCAGCCTAAACTGTCATCAGACCCTGTCTCGGAAGAAAAGAAATTGAGTGGGAGCTGGGCTGAGGCTCCGTGTTGGGGGCTTACTTAGCACACATGAACCCTTGGCTCTTAGTTCTAGCACTCCAATAAAACAGCCAGATAAAAAATCCCACTACCAAGCAGAGGGTGTCACTCCAGACCTTGTAAGATTATTGGTAATGACTGTGCCGAGACATTCAGCTTCAGCAATTGTGATGAAGTGAACTAAATCCTTAAAAACTACAACTAGGGGCTGCTGGAGAGCGGTTAAGAGCACTGGCTGCTCTTCCAGAGGTCCTGAGTTCAAGTCCCAGCAACCGCATGGTGGCTCACAACCATCTGTAATGAGATCTGATGTCCCCCTCTTCTGATCTGTCTGAGGACAGCAACTGTGTGCTCACATAAATAAAAGAAATAGATCTTTTAAAAAACAAAACAAAACAAAACTACAACTCACTGTGGCTCATGTAAGATGCTTGCCAGCCCCAGGACACTTGTCACATCTGGACTGCGGCCCTCTGAACTATTACTATGTAGGTGCATGCATGCCAGCTTGTGTGTAAGTGCTGCAGAGCCAGGGACTGCAGCTTCTCTAGAGCTGGTTACAGGCGGTTACAAGCTGCCCAGCGTCAGGGCTGGGAACTGAACTCAGGTCCTCTGCAAGTACAGCGTGGGCTCTTGTGCTCTTCACTGCTGAGCCATCCTCAAGTCCAGTTTATTCTCTTTTATCATCCTTACCGTATTTCCTGTTACAATCATGTAACGCTCATATCAGGAGCAACCAAGTTCAAGGCCAGCCTGGACTACATAGTAAGACACCATCTCAACAAAACAAACAAGAACAGACAGACAGACAGGCTGAGGAAGTGGCTGAGTGGGTAAAGTGTGAGCTTCGCAAGCATGAGGGCCTAAGTTTGGAGCCAGCATTCATGAAAGAAGCCAGGCAGTGCTCCTTGCTCCTGTAATTGGCTCTAGAGTAGAGGAGCAGACACAGGAGGATCCAGATCGGGGGCTGCCTATCAACCTAGCTGAAAAACAGCAGCTCCGGGTTCAGTGAAAGACCCTGTCTCAAGGGACTAAGACTGAGCGATACAGGAAGACTCTAGACATCCCCCTCCGGCTTCCACGCACCCGCCTGTATGTGTGTAGCATGTAGTTTTTGCTACCCCACTGTAAGGTCACTTTAAGTTCCTGGCAGACCACACTTCCAGCCCCACCCAGGTTCCCTCCGATCTGAGGATAAAACACATGCACATTAACTTATTTTCTTTAACTGCTTATTTTATATAACTGCTTTGGCTCAGTTGCTGGACGCTTCTAATCTCCCACGGCTAGGGTGCCCTTCCCAATACTCTTAGCTCAGCACACTAAATCTGACCTCAGCTTTAGTTGCTACCTCAGCTCTAGTGGGCCCCAGTTGGGCCCAATCCACCATAAGTGGCTGGTTACTCAGAAGCATGGTGAAAATCCCTTTCCCTCTCTGTGGCTCCTCGCCTACTCCTGTGAGGACCCGGAAGTCCCGCCTCTTTCCTTACGCCCAGCAATTGGCCCTTGGCATCTTTATTGATAGTTCAAAGAACCAATTGGGAACCACTCCCTACATATGTGCACCTGCATATACATAGGCATGCACTACACACACACATACACACACACACACACACACACACACACACACACGGTGGGGGGGTTGCACACCTTTTAATCTCAGCACTCAAGAGGCAGAGGCAGGAGAATCTCTTGAATTCGAGACCAGCCTGGTGTACAGAGTGAGTTTCAGGACAACCAGGGCTTTTACATAGAAAAAGCATATCCGGGGGGTTGGGGATTTAGCTCAGTGGTAGAGCACTTGCCTAGCGAGCGCAAGGCCCTGGGTTCGGTCCCCAGGTCCAAAAAAAAGAAAAGAAAAGGAAAAAAAAAAGCATATCCGGAAAAAGAAGAAGAAGAAAAGAGCACAGCACAAAAGGAATAAACACATACAAGTGTGCAGTAGTTAAACTCTGCCGCTGATGGGTTCAGTGTGCCCTGTGTCCGGTGTCTGCAGTAGTGAAGTCAGATGCTGGCCATAGCAGAACTGAGCTCTTTTCTTCATCAGGTGTGGACCGATGGTGCTGGATGCTCTAATCAAGATTAAGAATGAAATCGATTCTACTTTGACCTTCCGAAGATCATGCAGAGAAGGTGAGTGGTTTCATTATCACTAGACCTCGGCCTGCTTTTGACTACCATGAGGTGTGGCCCCCCACAGACGGCAGCACCCTGGAGAGCTACAGCCCTGCAAGGTGACCTTGCTTCTGAGACCAGTACAGCGTTAGGGAGTGCCCTGATGGGGCAGTAAGGGAATGAAGGAAGGGTGGACACCCAGATATGGAGGAAGCTTAGACCAGGTAGGCAAGCAGCTACATAAGCCAGAACCTCAGGGTGTTTGTTACCCACAGCATAGGATGAGGTTAGCCAGTGTAGGTAGGAGGGCTCTGGAGGGGTGCAGTCTCAGACAGTAGTCCTCTGAGAAAAGAAGCGATGGCTGCTGCACTGGTCAGTCACTCATAAACACTCACGCTTAGACCAAAGGGAGCTGGGCCGTCATTCTGCGCCTCGCCTGGAGGAAGACCTTGTCATTTCCACAGGCTTCACATGACCAGGCCCCTGTCACAACACACACCCACTCAGGACCCTTCTAATCCCCACACCCTGCTTGCTGTATGTCACCTTCTTTTTTTTTTTTTTTTTCTTTTTTTTTTTTTTTTGTATGTCACCTTCTTTTTCATGGGATTCAGCTTCCAAAGTGTGAACTGTGGTGCAGGTTCTGATTTCCCTGGGGAGCTCTGTCTCGAGCTTCCTGTGTCCCAGCAGCACCAGTGAGGACAGACTAGCTGGCATTTGCCGCGTGAGCTCTTTGTTAGTGGGAGGTGGGAGTTTCTGGCTGAGGCCTATCCAGTGTCCTTGTCACGGGGTGATGTACTTGTGCTGTGCTGCTGAGATGTGAGAAGACAGCTTCCTCCTCTAATGCTGTGCACTTAGCCTGTGTGTCTGAGAGTGCAGAGCGAGTGTGGAGCGCTGGGGTGGCTGGCAACTCAGTTCTGGACTATGCAGCGAGACCGGAAAAAAAAAAAAAAGAAAAGCCAGGCAGTGTGGTGCACGCTTTTACGCTTTTGCAGAGGAAGGTGGATCTCTGAGCTTGAAGCCAGCCTGGTCTACAGAGGGAGTTCCAGGACAGCCAGGGCTACACAGAAATCCTGTCTCAAAAACAGAGAGAGAGACACACACACAGAGTCAGAGACACAGAGAGAGAGAGAGGGAGAGAGAGAGAGGGGGAGAGAGAGAGAGAGGGAGAGAGAGAGAGAGAGAGAAGAAAAATAATTGCTAGTGATAATACAACAAAGATAATATACTTTAATAATAGGATTTCGAGTAAAAATCAAATTAATTTAGTAATAATGATTTTTTTTAAAAAAGCTTAAAAGGCCCTGAAGCCCAGCTGGCTCTGTGGCCAAGGAGCCTGTCTGTCAGACAAGCTGTTGTGTGTCTCTTTTTTTTTTTTTTTTTTTTTTTTTCAGAGCTGGGCACCGAACCCAGGGCCTTGTGCTTGCTAGGCAAACGCTGTTGTGTATCTTAATGTTAGGTAGGTAGGTGACTATGTAGACCTGTTATGTGGGGAGTGAACCTGCTGAGTCACAGGACTCCACAAGGACATGTATTGAGCTGGAAACCAGAAGTTAGGAACAGAGGCCGTCTCCATGTCTGCTCAGCGGCCGCCCCTAACCTTGGAAACCTGGGATTAAACAAAGATGGAAGGAGCCAGCTAGGCCTTCGGGGGACTGAGGATGTAGCTTAGAGGGTAACTGTGTGCCTGGTTCAAGGTGAGGTCTAGGCAGGAGGGAAGGGAGAAACGCACATTAGTGCAATTACTGACGTGATCACCTGGTGTCTCCCTCAGGGATCTGTGGCTCTTGTGCCATGAACATCAACGGAGGCAACACGCTGGCATGCACGCGCAGGATCGACACAGACCTTGGCAAAGTCTCGAAAATATACCCTCTTCCGCATATGTATGTGATCAAGGATCTAGTCCCTGTGAGTGTGCGGCTCTCCCTCTGTGGCAGGGGGTGGGGTCCTGCTGTGGTGTTTGGAGCAGCTAGGTCCAGTGTTCACAGCTTCTTTGGTGCGAGTGATAGAACAACCAGATACTCCCTGTGTTTATGGGATCCACAGTATCCCCAGAGGCATTAGGAATCCCCCTTCCCAGAGCCACACCAGTGTGGCTGGCATGTGTGACCGTGACAGGTGATGTGCCTGAACATCCTGAAGCTCAGATGGTTTGTGTGTTTGGGAATAAGGGCTTAGAATTTCAGAGTTGGAACTGCCCGAGAAAGGAAGGATTTGACCATAGCCGCAAAGTATTTGTGTGGAATCTCAGTGGGAAACAGAGAGGCTTGACTTTGCTCTCAGTCCCTCCCTCTGCTACCTCGGGCACCTTCCCTGACTTGAGGCAGCAGGAGAAAAGACTCCAGGTACTGTGACTTCAGCTGGTGGGGAAGACATTTCCCAGCTCTGTGGTCACTGCCTCTGCAGAGTTTGGTTTCTGTGCGTCATGGTGGGAAAGTGTGTGGTGTATGTGAGCTGTCGGAAGAAGCCAGCCGCTGAAGGCCCTGCAGGATCTGATCCCTCTCCTTTCCCTCCTTTTCCTCAGGACTTGAGTAACTTCTATGCACAATACAAATCCATTGAGCCCTATCTGAAGAAGAAGGATGAGTCCCAGGAGGGCAAGCAACAGTATCTGCAATCCATCGAGGACCGGGAGAAGCTGGTCATTACTTAAATCTATTGTCATGGTGCTTCCTGGATGTTGGGGAGCGGTAGGGTGATGCAGAACACTTAGTGTGCTCTGAAGGAAATTGGTGGCTCTCTGACCTGAGGGGAGTAAGTTGCTAGGCTGTGGCAGAACACTTAGCTAGTGTGCTCAAGGCCCTGAATCCATCCCTAGTGCTGGAGAGCCAAGGAAAGAGCAGCTAACCCAAGGGTGGGCCCCTGCCTCAGCATCGGGGTCAGCGCATACCTGTGAAGGCCCAGAGTGGACCAAAGAGCGGGCACAGCTGAGGGCGGGTGTCAGGGCAGGGGATTACATGTGGCAGAAGAGAGCAGTATCTAAGAGGCTTGCTTTGTAGAGGCTGATGGCCAAAACCAAGCTGTTCTCTCTCGGGGGAGGGGAGGTTAATAACATGCACACATGGGGCTGGGGATTTAGCTCAGTGGTAGAGCGCTTACCTAGGAAGCGCAAGGCCCTGGGTTCGGTCCCCAGCTCCGAAAAAAAGAACAAACAAAAAAAAAAAAAAAAAAATAACATGCACACATGCTGCCCATTCAGTCTCTGTGGCGGTGTGGTAGTGGAGGGGGTGTCTGTGGCAGTGTGGTGGTGGGGAGGGCAGACTGGAAGTAGAGCCTTGCTGTCTGTCTCTAAGCGAGCCGGGTCTGACTGGACTGGTTGGTCCTGGCCTTCTGGAGTTACTGCCCTTGAGTCAGGGCACAGTGTTTCTGTTGAGGAAAGGGCTGTGTCACAGGCTGACCCAAGTGCCTCCCCATCCCACATGCCACATCTGGTTTCTGCGCTGCTGGGGACCCATCCCAGGGCCGTGTGTTTGTCCAATAAGACTGCCGACTGAGCCTGGCCCCAGTCCTGGGCTATGACACCTTGAGTGGAGGATTTAGAGTCCAGCTTTCCCCTGCCTTCCTGCCTGAGAAGTGCCCACTGATGGGCAAGCATGCTGACTCGGCTAGTGGACCGAGCCCACTTTAGTCACCTCCTTCCTTTCTGAACCCCTGGACTCTGGCCATGGACATTTTACCAGTGTCAGTGCATGAGTGCCTAGCGGATTCTCTTGTCATTCAAGTCAGAGAACACGTGCTGGTCCATCCTCACAGGAACGGCCAGTTAGTGACGCTAGAAGGCCAATGAGCGCCTTCGTGAGGACATCACTGCCTTTCACCACTTCTACCTCCCATTCTTGCACTTCCAATCCAGGCTGGGCACAACGAGGGAGCATCGCTTTGAGGTGGCTTTATTAGGTGATTCATGCCTATAATGCTAGCACTTGGGAGTCTGAGCCAGGAGGAGTCTCATGAGTTCCAGGCCAGCCCAGGCTACAGAGTCTCAAAATAAATACACACACACCCCACCCCACCCCAACATGAAGCCAGAGCTGTACCCTGGTGGTGGAGGTCTTGCCTAGCTTGCACAGGCCCAGGGCTCTGTCCCCAGCACCACGTGAAGCATGGCCACAAGTGACAGACATTTGTGTAGCTTCTTTTTGGTTTCTTAATAGGCTACATGGAACAAATAATTGAATGTACTGTGAACTACTTTTAATTTTTTGCATTCCTCTGTGTGTGTGTGTGTGTGTGTGTGTGTGTGTGTGTGTGTGTGTGTGTGTGTGTACACTCTCAGACTTGCAAAGGATGAGTTTGCTGTTGACCCACATGTGCTATGCAGCTCTCCTGCTACTGTGGCATAATGACAGTGTGGCTGGCTTCTCACCACACATCCAGTCTAGGCAGCCAGTTGTCTTCCTCCATCAGGTCTTCAGCTGCAGTGTTGGGCATCCTGTCTCCGTCGCTGACCCATGCAAGCAGACCAACACCACCACCACCACCCCTGTGTGAGCAGACCCCTCTGGGTTGCTGCTTGTTGCCAGAATCAGAGAATCCAACTTAGGAGGCACAGAGAGGGCTTGAGGCCATGTGGCAAGCGTATGACCAGGATGCCAGCGGCATGTGGGGCTCAGGCATCCTAGTTGACCCCTCCTTCCCCCCTGGAGTTCAAGGGTCAGTGTGTGAGACATGGAGGGCAGCTTAGGGTGCTCCCATGAAAAACTTGAGGACTGCCCAGCTTGACAGACACTGGACAGACTGCCAAAGAGCTTCAGTGCCCCTCACTGCAGACTGCACTCTGGTTGGGAACAACTCCTCGTTCATGGCTCTTGTAGGTCAGTGGGGGTGGTTAATGATTCCCCAGTCTACATGCATTGTTGTTGGACTTAAGGCCCTGGTCTCTGATCCACAAGAGGTTTGCATTTCATTACAATATCTTTTTTTTATGAATCTATTACACTGCCACAAACCACCCTTTGCATTTCACCAAAAAAGCACACAGGTAGGCTGGCCCTCTGCTGTGTGCTGCGCCCAGTGTCTGACTTCCTTTCTCTCCACACAGGACGGATTGTATGAGTGCATCCTGTGTGCCTGCTGCAGCACCAGCTGTCCCAGTTACTGGTGGAACGGAGACAAGTACCTGGGGCCTGCAGTTCTCATGCAGGTGGGTGTCCCTGTCTCAGACAGCCCCAAGCCCTAGAGGACAATGGCCTGCAGGAGGTAGCTGCCTGCAGAAGGATGCTGTCTAGTGCCCTGCAGTACAGAGGGGAAGCCAGCTCACTGGGCTCATGTAGCTCTCAACAGAGCTGAAGCTTCACCTTGCTGTGCCTGTGTAGTGGAGAGGGCCACCCCAAAGGGAGGGACCCAGTGTGAGCCGGATCCCTGAAATGTGGGCTGTGTGGTTGGGGGAGGTGTCTTGAGGGGCAGCTGCTCATCGGAAGGCAGGAAGCTGGACTGGGGGCTGCTTAGAAAGAAAGAGTTTTGTCCTTACCTGTCACATGTGTATAGCTCAGTGCAAAGAAAGTGTCCATTTCCAGGAAGCTGGGATTCAGATTTGTGGTCATTGCTTTTCAGAGAGTGTTAGGCAACTCAAGATAACTTCATGTTTCCCATTTTCCAGTAAAAAGGAAGTTACTGGCTGTGTGAGCACACAGTAGTGTTGACCTTGCCATGGGCAGGCGGGTGGGCTCACGGGATCTGAGTTGTTGGAAACCACACAGGTCTCAGAAACCCAGCTGGGAGCAGTCCGGGGCCTGCGGTAAACCATTGTGAGTTTGCTGCTCTCAGGGCATGTGTTGATTGACAGAAAGTAGTCAAATTGTCTATGACGGTACCATAGCTCATTATGCATGTAATCCCGTGCACTTGGGAAGATTATGAGTTCAGGGCCAGGCCTGGCTACAGACCTAGCCTTAGAATAACAAAGAAGCCAGGCCTGGGGGTTGGGGATTTAGCTCAGTGGTAGAGCACTTGCCTAGCAAGCTCAAGGCCCTGGGTTCGGTCCCCAACTCCGGAAAAAAAAAAAAGAAGCCAGGCCTGGTGGTGCTGTGTCCCTGTAAGTTCAGCCCTGGACTCGGGGGGAGGCAGATCTCTGAGTTCCAGGTCAGCTAGGGCTACAGTGAGACCCTGTCTAAAGCATGCATTTATTCAGTGGCAGCTTCTAGCACAGGCAGGTGCTGTGACAAGAGAAAAAGCATTTGGCACAGCCCACCCTCCCTAATTACAACCTGGGACAACATGAAGAGCTGGTGCCCAGGACCATATCATTGAGCACCGAGGTGCGAAGCCCGGGGTGGATCAAAGGCTTGTGGCGAGTGGACACACAGGGTTAGGAGAGAGTGAGGAGCCTTCCTGCAAGGCAAGAACTGTGGGGCGATGGCAGGCTTCTGCCCTGCGGAGCCTGTTCAGGCCGGCCCCTCACGCCAGCTACCATGCCCTGCTTTCCCAGGCTTATCGCTGGATGATCGACTCCAGAGATGAATTCACAGAGGAGCGCCTGGCCAAGCTGCAGGACCCCTTCTCTCTCTACCGCTGCCACACCATCATGAACTGTACACAGACCTGCCCCAAGGTATGGCAGCCGTGGCCGGGCCGCTTGAGGTGGATGCCTGTTGTCTCGGGTGGGGCTTGGAATGGCTCTCAGTCGCAGACTCCACCAGGTCCCAAGAAGGCCAGGCCTTCCTTGTAGGTCCACAGGGATGGAAGGGGAAGAATGTCTCCAGGGCCCACAGGTAGGAAGCTGCGGTCAGCCTGAGTACAGGAGCCAGGTGCCAACACTGTGGGAGGCAGGGTCCCTCAGCCTGTGCCACAGCTCTGCTACCCATCTGCTTCAGCCTCCATGTCCCCGCCTCTCCTCATCTCTTTTGTTATGTTGTCCTGTTTGAGGCAGAATGTCTCCACATAGCCATGGCTGTCCTGGAACTCACTCTCTCTGTAGACCAGGCTGGCCTTGAATCCAGCCTGCCTCGGCCTCCTGAGTGCTGGGACTAAAGGCATGCACCACCCCCACCCAGCTCCCATTCCTGAGAGGGACCTCTTGTCATCTGTGGGTGCCTTCTGATCGGGTGCCAACTGTGGACATGTCAGCCTTGGCCACTGGGCAAGAAGAACTGAGGAGGGACCCTGACTGCCCTTCAGGCGCGAACCGGGCAGCAGGATAGGAAGCTATAGAGTAGCCACTTGGCAGGGTGGAGACATCTGGGAGACTTTGCTAGAAGGGCCCAACTCCGGCAAGTCTTCAAGTCCTATGTGAGGACAGGCTGAGGCACAGGAGAATGCGGCGCTGCCCTGTGAAGCCAGCTGTGCAGCCCACAGTGCACCGTCTGCCCTGCCTTTCCTGTGCCACACCCTCTGGACCTTACCTTGTGTACGGACCTTGGAGATCAATCAATCGCTCTGTGTTGATTTGTGAAGAGCCTGGCCTGTCTTGGGTCATTTTCTCTTTAATACTTTAGTTTCTGAGTTACTCTCCTAAATTGGGAGGCCCTCCCCCAACCTCAGATAAGTCAGGGCTGCCACGTACCTGCCATTTCCCTCCCTACTTTGGCAAGGCTGGCCCTGACTAGGATATGTATCTTGGTCCTGCAAACAAGTCACAGCTGCTGTGGGGCCCTGCTGTAGCCAGGGCTGCTGGTATTGGCCAGTCAGACGCAAGAGATGAAGCGGTCCCAAGCTTGTTTCTTACAGCTCTTTTGAGAGTACGTAGTCTCTGCCGTCGCTGACTCACTCACAGCAGTAATGGTGTCTGGCAAATCTTAACCCTGGCCTGTGGTCCTAAGGAAACTCCACCTTGGGTGTCTTGAACAGTCAGATGCTGCCCCCCGCCTTGTAGTCAGCGTAGGACCATCCTGGAGCAGGGCTGCCTTTCCACCCTCACTGACTTTTGAGGAGCTGGATCTGCACACCGCTCTCCTGGGAAGGGGCTTGGCTGCCTCTCTGTTCCCTCCCATCATACCTGGTACTGAAGCTCTTCCCTTCCCTCCAGGGTCTGAATCCAGGAAAAGCAATTGCAGAAATCAAGAAGATGATGGCGACCTACAAGGAGAAGCGGGCATTGGCTTAACCCTGTCCATGCTGAGTGTGGCTGTCAGCTCTGGCGTGAGTCCCTTCAAGCCCCCGGAGTGTCTCTGAGTACAGCCTATGTAATAAACATTTAGGAGATAAATAGGTGTCACTCTCTGTTATTACTAAAGACAGTCTCAACCAAGTCCTTGCTGCCAAGGACTGAAGGCACCAGGGAATCCTTGTCCTTGATGAGGTGGACATGGCTCCAGACCTGAGCCCTGATGAGGATTGCGGACAACCAGCGCTGGAGTGTGTCCCCAGCACCATGCTCACCTGCCACGTAGTCCCACATAGTCCCAGCCCCCACAGGATTAGCTAGCAGCCATGTGCAGAGCCATTTGGAGTCATCAGGACTATATACTGGTCAGCCTCTCCACACCGTGGAAGCAAGATTTGAAATTATTCCAGCACACAGCGGTGACCCTGACCAGCTACAGGCTGGTAGGCTCTACAGAGAATCTCTCGAGACCTCAAAAGGCAAAGCTGCATTCCCCACCACAGCTGCCCTGACCTCTCTTCATTACCTGTGGTTACACAGGTAATGCTGGGCCAACAGCATGCAATGGGAAGTATACCAGCTGAGGCAGAGGGAGTTGAGGCCAGCCTGGGCTACATAGTAAGTTTCAGGCCAGCCTGGGCTACATAGTGAAATCAGGTCTAAGGAAAAAATAAGAAGGAAAAATGAAAGGCCTTTTGTCCTGCATTCTGCATTTGTTTCCTGAATGTTTGACCTACCTAAAGTTCCCTTCAAGCCAGATGTGACAGTAGTGGATGCCACCCAGTGTGTAGGTGAGCAGGAGTCTGTGGCATTACCCTCCACCCTTGCCTTCGCAGCCACAGAGTAACAGATGTAACTATTCCAGCGTTAAAACTTGCGGGCTTGGGCTGGAGAGATGGCTCAGCGGTTAAGAGCACTGACTGCTCTTCCAGAGGTCCTGAGTTCAAATCCCAGCAACCACATGATGGCTCACAAACATCTGTAAAGAGATCCGATGCCCTCTTCTGGTGTATCTGAAGACAGCTACAGTGTACTTGTATATAATAAATGAATAAATCTTTAAAAAAAAAAAAAACTTGCGGGCACCACTCTCACTTGGCAGACCAGTCTAGAGTTCAAAATGGAGTCACTCGTGTCAAAGTTCTACACACCACCAGATGGTTCCCTGACCTGACTAGGCCAGAGAGAAAACAGTCCTGACACAGTGATCAACTGATGTTTGCCAGGCAGCCACTGTCCATCATTCTGTGTCCTGGTCACCCTACAAGAGCAGTAAGTTTGAAATGATCCAACAGAGACAGAGAGGAGTATTTAACTCCAAAATTGACTGCGCACTCCAAAAGGAGCCCCTGCTCAGCCCCTTGGTGCGTTACTATATTTATGGAGTGAACCACTGCTCGCCTCTAGAATCTAAAAGGTGCCAGGCACGACATCCGCTCAGAGGAGGAAGAGGCAGAGGGATCCTGAGGTCTAGCCTGGGTGAGACCCTGACCCAAAATGCAAATAAAGGTTTGGAGTGCAGCTCAGTGGTGATACACTTGCCCAGCTTACATAGCCTCTGGGTCCCACTTTAACACGATATAGGGAAAAGACACCCCAAAGCTACATCGTAAACTGCAGCTGGAGACTCAGACCATCACAGAGACAAAGGCTTTTTTTTTTAGATCATGAGACAAGTACCTAAGGAAATGTCTGATGCCCCAGAGAATGAACCTTAAAGCATTTCTGAGCTGGGTCTGGAGTGTGCATCTGTTATGGTCCTGGGGAGGCGGGAGGTGGAAGATTGTGAGTTCTGTACTAGCCTGGGCTACATAATTTTAGAATAGCCTGAGCAACTGGAGACCCCGTTTAAAAAAAAAAAAGATAAAAACGCAGATCAAGTTCTAGGCCATCCAGGGCTAAAACACCACCAACAACAAAAAGGCAGGATGAAATCCCTACAAAATGGGGTCGAGGTACAATGTTAACCAGGCTTAGTGGACACTCAGGAGGCTGAGGACTACTTAGTTCACAGCTAGTTGCAGCTCCACAGTGAGAAGGGGAGAGAGTTATTGAGCACGTGTTAGCATCGCCAGATAGATGGGAGGTAAGGTGAGGTGCATGTTTGCTTCTGGCCACCCCGACACCAAGGTCACAAATTCTTCTGGATGATTAGACACTTAGAGCATGCGCAAAGGCCCAATGTGATCAATAGTGCTACCAAAGGAAAAAAAAATAGAGAAGGAAGTCTGTCCCCCCAGCATCTGAGTCCCTGACTCCTGGACATAGACGGGCTTAACACTTAGTGACACTTAACCCCCAGTGACAACTGAAATGTGAGGCCATTCCGAGGCCAGCACTTGAAAGGTGGCAGGATAAACCTCCAGGCCCTGTCTGTGGACAGAGGCCAGTTCAATTCTAATGACCCTGTCAGACCTGGGAAAGTCGCGTTCCTTAGCTTCTGGGGTAAGTAGACTTTATGTCTGGTACCTGGATCTGCAGGGCATGGTGGGTTGTTCTCATGGCTAGCTAAGTGGCACATGAAGATGAACTGCTAGGAGCCGCGTTTTCAGCGTGGGCTGGGTAAGAATGTAAAGGTGCTTGAATAAATAGTGCTTCATCTGCCACTGGGGGGGGGTTAATCATAAGGGCTTTGAACTGGGGGTCCTGCTGCTGCTAGTGGTGGTTTGAGCCAGGGCCTTGGGCTTTGCACTTCACACTGACCTGGAACCCACTCTGTAGCCTCCTGCCTTTGCCTCCCCAGACACGGGATTGCAAGCTTACTCCACCGTGTCAGGCGTAGGGGTTCTATTGCTGAAGTGAACCACCATGACCAAAAGGCAAGTTGGGGAGGAAAGGGTTTATTGTTGTTCATCATTGGAGGAAGTCAGGACAGGAGCTCCAAACAGGGCGGGGACCTAGAGGCAGAAGCTGACGAGGGGCCATGGAGGGGTGCTGCTTACTGCCTCGCTCCCTGTGACTTGCTCAGCCTGCCTTCTTTTTTTTTTTTTTTTTTTTTGGTTCTTTTTTTCGGAGCTGGGGACCGAACCCAGGGCCTTGCGCTTCCTAGGCAAGCGCTCTACCACTGAGCTAAATCCCCAGCCCCTCAGCCTGCCTTCTTACAGACCCCAGAACCACCAGCCCAGGGACTGAACCACCCACAGTGGGCTGGGCCCTCCCCATCAATCACTAATTAAGAAAATGCCCAACGCCGGATCTTACGGAGGCATTTCCTCAACTGAGACTCCCTTCTTAGATAATTCCACTGTGTCAAGGTGACTTAAGACTAGTGTGTTTGTGTCTGTGCACGCACATGCACAGTACCTGGGGAGATCAGAAGAGGGAGCCAGAGCCCTGGAGCCAGAGTCTAAGAGGTTATGTGCAGCCCAGTGTGGGTGCTGGGAACCAAACTCCAGTATTCTGCAAGACCAGCAAATGCCAAGCCATCTTTCCAGGTCCTTTTCTCTTTGCTATTTTGAGATGAGTCTGCCTCTGTCGCTCAGGCTGGCCTTAAACTCACAATCCCCCAGTCTCAGTTTTCCAAATATTTTGCCCAGCCATAAAACTAAGTCCTGATTAAGTCCTGAGCAGGATTTTGGCTTGCGTGTGTGTGTGTGTGTGTGTGTGTGTGTGTGTGTGTGTGTGTGTGTGTCTATAGAATTTACATAACAAGGCTGTGGAAGGCTTCAAGTCTCTCTGAGACTGGGCCACCTAATTCTTGTCAACTGGTCTTTGGCCAGTTGTTAGCACTACCTATAACAGGTATGAGTGGTATTCAGAATGTGACTGCTGTCTAAGAATAAACAGTAAGGCATCATACTTTGTGGTAGTGCAAATACCATAAACTCCATGTAGCTGACATGACTGAAAGATCCAAGGTATGAACCATCTATGGGACCTTGTGAATTCAGCCAAGGCCTTTTACATTCTTTTTTTTTTTTTTCCTTTTTTTTGGAGCTGGGGACCGAACCCAGGACCTTGCGCTTGCTAGGCAAGAGCTCTACCACTGAGCTAAATCCCCAACCCCGGCCTTTTACATTCTTACAGTCTGTGATGGACAGTCAGCCAAATTCCTAGGATCAATCACCCCGGACTTTTACCTTTTATTTTGTTTGAGACAGGACTCATATATCTCAAGCTGATGTCAGACTCAAGAATGAACCTGAACTCTGACCCTCTTGCCTCTGCCTCTCAGGTGCCAGGCATGTACCACCACACGTGGTTTCTGCTGTCCTGAAGGTCAGACTACCTGCTTCATGCACGTGCACGCTCGTCCAGCACAGTACCAACTTGGCTTTATCTCCAACCCAGTTTTTTGCAACAGAATCTTGCTATGTAGCCCAGGCTGGGCTCAATTCTCCCACCTCAACCTCTGGAACTAGAATTTACTAAACATGAGGAACCGTGGCCTGGCTTCAAATTCCCGACAGCTAAGTTTGCCCCTCTCCCAGGCTGCCAGGTCAGGGACTCCTTTGTTCAGATCCCCCCCAGGCCACTCCCTGTAAGACCAGCTGTAGAAAGGCCACTCTTCTGGGTGTTTAGGCAACCATGGTCTCATTTATGGGATGTCACTCGTTGAGAAAGCACTGCCTTGTTGCAAAAACCCATCGAAACTAAAGAAATCGAGAAGTAAGTCTGTGCTCTCGGGTAGACTGGCAGCGTCAACATCTTCTCAGCCTTCTGCAATGTGAGCCAGGCATGGGACATCCCCCATGAGAGCCCCTGAACAGCAGTAGCCCCAGAGGGAAGCTGTTAAATCAGGCCTAACCCTTGTGACTGCTGTGGTTACCGGGAGGAGAGCCCTGCCCACAGATCGCCCTGGGAGGCCACACAGTGACAGCCACTTCCCTACAGGTGCCTGTGGCCAGTGGGCAGGGCCTCCTCCATCCTCTGTGGTTTAGGAGAATGCGTTTCCTGGCACTCTGTCCCATCGAGAAGAGCTGAGCTGCCCTCAGCTCAGCTTTTCCCCCAGTTAGCCTGGGATGGTGGCCGTGTAATGAATGGCTTTTCATGGCCCAGATAATGTGGCACACAACCTTAGGCGGCAGTCCGACCCCACATCCCTTTGAAACTTCAAGGCTTCTAACCCAGCTTGAGGAGCTCGTGAATGTGTGTCTGGGCTCTGCCACACACCTACCTACCGGGGAAGAGACAACCAGTCCCTACTGACAGTGTCAGCTGCTGCTAATGAAGTCCCACCTGGCCTAGCGAAGCCTATTCCAGCTCTCACGTGGCCAATAGGAATGCCCCCCAACCTGCTCCACCAGCAGCCTGCCCCGGCTCTGTAAATGGCTCCACTGTTCCCCAGCGGCTGAAAGCAAACCTCTGGGCATGTCTGAGCCTCACATTTTCACACCCACATATCTGGTCAGCAAGTCCTGTGCACAGGGCCAACAGCTCTGGAGGTAATGCTGTGAAGGCACCTGACTGACGTCAGAAAGGGAGCTCCTCCGTCGTAGCTCTGCACACTTCTAGCACTTTCTACAGGCAGTTGTTTTGCTTGGGCGTCCTGGTGTTGCTTTCCAGTAGTCTCCACTGGACAGGGCCTGGTGTTCCAGCTTCTAGAACTCTGCCTGAGTGTCCCTGAGTTCACAGGGATACGTGACTGATGCTGTGGGCCCAGGACTATTCTGGCCACAATTTTCCCTGGCTTACCCCAGGTCTCTGATACACCTTCTACCTCTGTTCAGAGGCCATTGACCCTGACCCCAGGGCTAGGGGACACCCTGGCTGTGTCAGTCACTATGGGACAGTGTAGTAAACGCTGTAGACAAGTCTCCTAGGCTTTTGGGGGTCTTCATTTGTCTTACCTGTGCAGGGGTGCATGTGGGCCATGCTTCTGGGTTTCTGGGCTGGGCCCTACCCTCCCTTCGGCCTCCTGTGTATCATGACAAACAGCAATGTGTATGAAGCACCTTTCTGGCCGTATCTGACCATGGGAGTCTATGGGAAACGTGACCTTCCTCTCCTGACATTTACCCCGTAGTATCAGGCTCTGGGTGAGTGTTCTCAGGCAGCACTTACACAGCAAGCATTGCTGCTAATTGTCATGGCACAGGTCAGAAATAGAAGTCCCACGCTGGGGGGATGGCTCAGTGGTTAGGAACCCTGGCTGCTCTTCCAGAGGTCCTGTGTTCAAATCCCAGCACCCACATGGCAGCTCATAACTGTCTGTAACTCCGGTTCCAGAGAATCCAACACCTTCACACAGACATGCATGCAGTCAAACACCAATGCAGGTGAAATGAAAATAAATACAAGTAAAACAACAACAACAACAACAAAAAGAGGTCCAAACCCAGAGAGATGGCTGGGGGGGAGGGGGAAGGGGAGGGGGGTAAAGGCATTTGCTGCCAAGCCTGAGGGCTTAAGTCCAATTCCCAAGACCCACAGGGTGGAAGAAGATGACCGACTGACTTCTGAAAACTGGTCTCTGGTGTGCTGTGGTGCACACATGCCCTCCCTCACACACGGGCGCACATGCACACACTATGAATCGTAGTGTTTTGTTTTGAAGAAAAGAAAAGAAGACTCAGGGAGGCTAACTGGCTTAATGAGCGAGGTGTGCACCTGAGGCTGTGTTCGTGAACACTTTCTTATGTTCTGCTTGTCCCATTTTCCATTTGTCTGCTCTGTCTCAGGACGTCCCACCTGTGTCTCCCAGCAGCCCATCTGCCTGCCTGTCTTTTTGTCTGTTCTGTCTCCCAGCATATTGGTTTTCTGTTTTGTCTGGAGACCCTGCTGCCTGTGTCTCCCAACCTCTCCCTGCCACTCTGCTTGCCTATCTAATGTTTGTCTGTCTGCCTGTTTTCTGTATGGTTGTTCTATGTGGGAGCTGTCCCAATTGGGTGTCCCAGCGTTCCCTTCTGTCTGCTTGTCTGTCACCGCTCTGCTTCTTTGTCTGTTGTCTGCCTGGTCTTCCAGCCTATGCTGTTTTTGTTTTTTTCTGTGCAGGAGCCGTCCCACTTGTGTCTTCCCAGCGTCGCCCTCTGTCTGCCTGTTATGTCTGGCTACCTGTCTAGCAGCCTGTCCTTTTCCGTCTATCTGTTCTGTCTTGGGACTGTCCCCTCCACACGCCCCTGCTTCCTATCTCTTCCCCTTTCTCCCTATCCCCCGACTCCTGCCTCCACCTACGCTGCCCCCAGTATCTGGAGCTCTCAGCGAGCTCCCGACAGAAGCCAGTCTGGGAACTACAAGTCCCGGCAGCCCATGTGGCAGCGGCGTACGTAGGCGCCGCGGAGGGGCGGGGCTTGACGGCCGCAGACCGACTGCGGCATCGTTCCAGTCACGGTCGCGTCGTGCAGGTGCCGCCCAGCCCGGCCCCTCCGAAGCTCGCCTCAGTCGGTGTCCCCGACCGTGCCCCGGGGCCTCGCACGCCGAGCCCAGGCCGCGGGCCACAGCGGCCGGCGATGAGCGCGAGGAGTCGAAATGAGCGCAGGTGAGCGGCGGCCCGGCCCACCCTTCGGGTCTCGTCCCCAGGCACCCAGAGACAGATTTAGGATGCTACTGCGCACACTCTGGGCCAGAGGATCCCTAGAGCCGGGGGTTTCTGCCCTCCCCATCCCCTCTGAATGCCTTCGAGCCTGAGAGACAGGTCCCGGTGACGGACGCGATGCACCGCTGTGGGGCTTCCGAGCAGCACCCATGTGTGTTGCACGAACAGGGGTTAGGGAAGCTCTCTACAGGGCCTGGATGGGAGACCTGAGGCACAAATGCACTCCTGACCCCAGCCTCAGACCCCTACAGAAGGCTTGTCAGTGGCCAAATCCAAGGACCACATCCTGCACGGCCCACCAAACCCCACCAGATGCAGATGGCTTGCTAACCTCCCGGTGCTTACATGCCCAGCCCTTAGTCTCTCACCATATCTCTGGCCCCGTCCACAACTTCCATCCTACTGTACCTTAGGTGAGGGAGGGAAAAGAATAGGGGGCGAGAACACAGCTTGTGATAAGAACAAGGTCCTCCCCTTATGCATCAGACCCTGGATCTGCACTTGGGCAAAATCTCTAGCGTCTAGCATCTAGAACCTAGCTAAAGACCTCCCAGGCGCACCAGCTTGATGAAGGCTCATGGCCATGGGGGAGCCACCAGAAGTAGATGCTGGTGCCCCGGGCCACTGACAGATTAGCAGCAGGAAGCTGGGTCTTCCGCAGGAAATAAGAGGTTCCCAAATGGCTTTGACTCCAGATCTGCTCAACAGTGCTGGTGCGGCTGCCCCAGGGCCGTGAACTGGGCTGAAGCCTTGTCTCTGTCGTGGAAGCCCCGTATGTTGGTCTTTCTCTCTTGGCCTGCCTTTTCTTGGGCTTTGGGTTTGGGTTTCTGGCTGGGTGCTGAGAAGGGTATCAAACCTGAATCTTTTGCTCTAGTCCCGTTACATTGCAATCTTTGCATTATCTTATTTATTTATTTTTTATCTTTTTTAAAGATTCGTTTTTAAATTTTAATAGTGTGGGGGTGCAGGGGGGTTACAGAAGGTTGGGAGTACCTAACGTGAATGATGAGGAGAAAACTCAGACCCTCTGGAAGAGCTGACTATACTCTTAACCGCTAAGCTATCTCTCCAGCCTCTATTATTTTTAGGTTTGAAGATTGGGGTCTCATGTAGCCCAGGCTGGCCTCGAATCCAATATGTAGTCCAGGATGACCTTGAACTAATCTTTCTGCTTCTATCTAGTGCTGGTATTACAGTCATGGGTAGGTCACTAAACCTAGCTCTCATTTTAAATATTTGATCATCATTATTATTATTTTGTGTGCGCACACACACACACACACGCATGCACACACCTTTGCTACAGCCTGTGTGTGTCGCTCAGAGGACTTTTCCACCATGACTTCAGGTATGGAACCCAGGTCATGAGACTGGTATAGCCAGGGCCTTGGCCTGCTGAACCGTGCAGCCACCAGCCCTCCCCCATTTTAAATGAGAATCTTACTCTATGCTTTTCTCGGGGCAGCTGGCCGTGAGGGTGAATTAAAGGCCCTGAACATGCAGCCAGGCATGCCAGCTTCCCCATTTGAGGTCATAGGATTCACAGCCTGGTTCCTCAGTTTCCCGGTCTACGGTTTCAGCATTTCCTCCCTCAGAAAGCTGAGGTAAACTTCTGCTGAGGGAAAGTCCCTCAGGGGGCCTTGGCTGTAACACAGGAGAGGCTGGAAGAGCTTAGCGTTTTCATCCCCCAAAGCCCACAGCCTGTGTGAGCCAGCTTGAGGTTGCCTTAGTGGTGAGTCCTGGATCGCCTTCCCTTGACAGGTGATGTGTGGCTAAGCCTGTCCAAGTGCTTTGAAGATGTCCTGTGTCCCTGCCAGTCAGTGCACCCCTGGGCGTGGCCCTTAGGGACGCTCTAGAGGTTTCCTTAGATATGACTTCCTCCTTTGGCAAGATCCTTTGCCCTCCATCCCGAGGCTGGCTGTGAACATCCTTGTGAAATAATGGGGTGAATGTTGGACACTAGGAAGGAACTTTCCAGATTCGACCCCAGGGGCTGAGAGTAAGGGAGAGGCTAGAGACATGGGTGGGTGTGTGGGCGGGCGAGCAGGAGCAAGGGTGCTCCTGACCCATGCTCTCCCTGCTCCGCAGTGCTTGGGTGTGAGTTCATTCATCCAGTGCCAGCTGTGAGTAGTTCAGGAAGCAACGGGCGAGGGTGAGAGTGGGGAGAGTGGGGGCTTTGAAGAAGGCAGGCCCATTTCCAGTCTCTGGCCCCTGGCAGAGTGGCCGTAGAAGGCTCAGCACTTCCATTCATAATCACAGTAAGAGGCTCCTTGTCCGGTGTGGAATCGGGTCAGGTGATCCGCTCAGGGTTGGCCCTGTGACTTCTTTATCAGCCTGAACCCTATCTAGCTGGTGCCCCACGGGCCACTAGCTACAGGAAGGAGCTGATATTCAGGGCTGGCTGCAGGCCAGCACCCCTGCAGGTTTCGGTCTGGGTGATGAGAAAAGAGAGGCTGCCACGCCCTGGTGAGAAGCCACACAGCTGGCACAGCCTCAGACGTCCTCTCTGGCTCCGGCTGGTGCACATTCCCCTCTTCCACCATGTCTGCCCCGGCTCGCTGCACACACTCTCATTTTAGAGATTAGAAATGGAGGCCCAGAGAGGCTGGGGCACCTGCTTTGTGAATCACAGTTTGGCAGAGAGTGCAGTTGATGACGGAGATATTTTTTTTTTTAAAGATTTATTTATTTATTATATATAAATACACTGTAGCTGTCTTCAGATACACCAGAAGAGGGTATCAGATCTCTTTACAGATGGTTGTGAGCCACCATGTGGTTGCTGGGAATTGAACTCATGACCTCTGGAAGAGCAGTCGGGTGCTCTTACCGCTGAGCCATCTCTCCAGCCCGATGACGGAGATATTAAATGTGGATCTTGGGCAGCGTACCTCCCACACCTGTTTCCCAGCCATAAAATAGAGACAGAAGTGGTACCTGTTCCGTAGGGTTGTGTGGAGGAGAAGGCAGGTGATTGCTGCGCAGCCTGGATCAGCCCTTTGAAACCCTGAGGTGCTGTTGCCTGACCTCCCTGAGGGTGGGTGAGCTCCCCCTGACATTGTAGGCAGATGAAGGGCTCTAGCACAAAGCACTACTGGTGGCGAAGGACCTGAGAACTTCTTCCTCAACCTCCTGTCTTGAATTCAGGTCCCCTCCGTGAAAGCCGGGCTACTCCTTGGGGCCAAGAAAAAGAAATGTTCTTTCTGGCTGGCCCCCACCCTTCGTTCCCGGCTGTTCCTTGTAGGTGTGAGAGCCCAGGATGCTGGCTTCCTGGCCCTGCAGGCCTTAGTGCCCTAAACCCAGGTCCCTGTGAATGGGCGCCCATCCTAGGATTAAGAACCACTTCAGGCACATGGGAAGTATGCGCTTCCTTCAGTCCTGGTTGCCACACCCAGATTTGTGTCTGTTTTGTTTTGTTTTTCAAGATAGGGTCTCTCTGACTGTCCTGGAACCAGATCTGTAGACCAAGCTGGCCTTGAACTCAAGCTGGCCTTAAGATCAAGTGCTTCTGCCTCCTGAGCGCTGGGACTAAAGTTGTGCACCACCACCTCCCAGCCTAGATTTGTCTTTGTATAAGACCAATAAATCCATTGTTTAATTATGAAAATAATAAGCCAAGCCAATCTGAAAGCAGCCTGCCTGGGCTTGACTCCCCGAGCTCCCATATCCTTGCTGTGTGATCTTGGCCGAGTTATTTAGCCGCTCCCTTTTCTTTAAAAGAGGAGGCTTGTGGGTAAAGAAAGGGCTTCTGTGCAAGCATGAGGTCCTGAGTTGGGATCCCCAGCACCAACATAAAAAGAGCTGATACTACAGCACACACCTGAAATTCCCTCGCTGTGAGGACAAAGACAGGGGGTCCTGGGGACACTCTCTAGCCAGCCTAGACGAACTGGTGAGCTCTAGATTCCGGGAGAGACCCTGTCTCAAATGAGGTAAGGAGGAGGACAGAGAAAGATTCCTAATGTCAACTTCTGGCATGGGGTGTGTGTGTGTGTGTGTGTGTGTGTGTGTGTGTGTGTGTGTGTATGTGTATGTGTATCTGTGTGTGTCTATATATACACACACATGTGTACACTTGAGCCCGTACGTGCACACGCAAAACACACCTACACACAAAATAATGAAAACAAAAATGGAGAGATACCTGGCAGAATTATTATGAGAGCCATGTAAAACGGGCTGGGAACAGAAGCCTCAGTCGTGGGAGGCTTGCCACTTACCTCTGACCCCCAAGCCCCACCCAGCTGGTCAGGACTCTAATGGTCTGGGAGAAACTGCAGGAGGCTCAGCCTCTAGGGACTGTGTAGTCCGGAGACTAGGGATGCTCTACAGCAGCCGTCAGAGGAAAAGTTGGGCTTGCTGGGTAGAAACTTCTAGAAAGACTCCTGCCCTGTTGGGACCACAGCCCTGCAGATGGGTAGGTGGGAGGAAGGGAGGTTCCTCCGCAGCAGCCTGGTGCTAGTCCCTGATGCTGACAGGATCACTGTGGATTTGACTTTATAAGACACTGGGCACCCAGTTTAAATGAGAACAGTCCGGCCCCTGCCCGTGGGTGGCTGTGTAGAAGGGGAACATGGGTGAAATGCAGTGCCCCACGCAGGCAGAAGCAAGACACAGGTGTTTAGGCAGCTCCGTGCCTCTCTCCAGCTCTGTCGAGAGAGCACACTCCTGAGAACTGACTAATGGGCCATTCAGTTCACAGGCTCAGAAGGCCTGAGGACAGAGTGATGAGGCAGGGGAGGCCTGGGCTTGTGGCCTGGTGCTGGACTAGCACTGTAAGGACCTGGGCCCCTGCCTTCCCTTTCTTTTTTTTTTGGTTCTTTTTTTCGGAGCTGGGGACCGAACCCAGGGCCTTGCGCTTCCTAGGCAAGCGCTCTACCACTGAGCTAAATCCCCAACCCCCTGCCTTCCCTTTCTTTTCTTTTTTTCTTTTTTTCGGAGCTGGGGACCGAACCCAGGGCCTTGCGCTTCCTAGGCAAGCGCTCTATGCCTTCCCTTTCTTGACATGTCTCCATCCTGTCCACAGACAGCAGCCCGCTCCTGGGCAGCACGCCCCCCAGCTATGGGACCCTGATGACAGGGACATCAATCGATCCCCTCAGCTCCTCAGTTTCATCCGTGGTAGGTGGCAGTGGGCGGAATGGCACTCGGCCTGCCCCAGCACCCTCCTGACGTCTGTTCAGTCCCTGTCTGCCCCCAGTTTCATCAGCTCTGTCTCCTGCATCTCCAGAGGCTCAGCGGCTACTGTGGCAGTCCATGGAGGGCCATCGGCTATCACGCCGCGGTCTGGATGCTGGCCGGGATCCCTTGGCTGCTATTCCGCTGGAAGCCCTTGTGGGGCGTGCGCCTGCGCCTGAGGCCATGCAGCCTGGCCCGCGCCGAAACACTCGTTATAGAAATAAGAGACAAAGAGGTGAGTGAGGCCAGCTGGGCTTGAGACGTGGGACAGCGGGTGCTCCGTGCCACCACCTCTGGGCCTGCGCAGGTGGGCAGCAGGCAAGCCTTCATCTTTCTGTTTGTACCTCAGCACCCCAGTCTGAGCAGTGAACAGAGGCAGCAAGGTGTGGCCCACCGGGCTCCCTTATATTTCAGTAGCTTTTTTTTTTCCCCTTTAGAAAATACTTTATTAGTTTTCATTTTTAAATGAGTACATTGTAGCTGTCTTCAGACACACCAGGAGAGGGCATCGGATCCCATTACAGATGGTTGTGAGCTACCATGTGGTTGCTGGGAATTGAACTCAGGACCTCTGGAAGAGCAGTCAGTGCTCTTAACCGCAGGGCCATCTCTTTAGCCCCTTATTAGTTTTCATAATCAGAGCCACATAAATAAGACGTTACCTGGAGATGGCTCTAAACAGGAGCTTTCATGAGGGCTTCTGTTGCCGTGATAAATGCCATGACCAAAAAGAGAAGGTTTATCTCAGTCGCAGGTCCACAGCACAGCCCATGAGGAAATCCTGACAAGAACTCAAGTCAGGAACCTGGAGGCGGAACTGATGAGGGAGCCATGAAGGAGTCCTGTTTACTACTGGCTTCCTCCCTGTGGCGAGCCCAGCTCAGTCTGCTCTATTACACCATCCAGGACCACAGGCCCAGGGTGGCACTGCTCACTGTGGGTGGGGCCCTCCCATGGAATCGTCAAGATTCCCGCTTCTCAAACGACTCTAGCTTATGTCACATTGACCCAAAAAAAAAAAAAAAAAACAAAAAAAAACAAACAAACAAACAAAAAAAAACTGGGTTAAGGGTGCTTGCCACATAACACGGGAGGACCTGAGTTCAAATCTCCAGCCCTCATGTAAAAAGTTGGGCATGGTTGCCCATAATCCCTAGCACTGGGGAGGGAGAGCAAGGACAGCAGTCTCTCTGGGTCTTCTGACCTCCAACCTACCACCAGGGTCAAGGGGTGACCCTCTTTCAAGGAAGTAAGGCAGAGATGGATCGAGCAAGACACCCGGTATCTATCCTACCCTGGAGTATGTGTGCACATGCAGGTGCACTGACATACACACACACACACACACACACACACACACACACACATAAAGGTAGTCACATGCATAAAGACTATTGGGTGTAGTGTGCTGTCTAAATGGATAGCCCTGTGTCTTTGCTGTCCCCCAAGGCCACCTGGCTAAGGGCCTGGCCTGGGAGGATGGAGGCTCTTTGGAAAGGCTGAGGTCACACCTCTGTGTTCCAGGGTAGCTCCAGACAGCTCTTCACTGTCCAGGTGCAGACTGAGGCTGTTGTCGACGGCAGGTAAGACAATGAATGTCCCTTCCCAGGGAGGAATGGGAGGGTGGGCTACCCCCTGAGTGACTGAGTAACTCCCAAACCCTCCCCAGCCTGGAGCTGCCCTCACAGGCCAAGGCAGAGGATGGCCGGAGCCTGGCGGCCGTGGGAGTGGCACCGGAGAGCATGTGGCAGGACACTACGCAGCTCCACAGGCAGAAAGAGGCAGTGAGTGGCCAGCTGGGCTCTAGACCTGGCCTTGCCCTTCTCTGGGCATCCAGGTTACACTCTGTGAGGGAGGACTGGGCTCACAATTCTGTGTCTCTCTGGCTCTCGAACTCCCAAGCTTCTCTTCCCTGTGATGCTGTCTCTGTCCCCTCCCTTCCCCACCTTGTGAGTGTGGATGTTCCTCGTCACCAGGCCACCTCCCATGGCCTCTCCTCTCTCACCCAGAAGCAGGTACTGCGCTATTACATCCTCCAGGGCCAACGCTATGTCTGGATGGAGACCCAGCAAGCCTTCTGCCAAGTCAGGTAGAGCCCCCAGTCTTGGCCACACCATCTCTAACAGGGCGGGTTACGGTACGAAAGCATAATGGGGCTGGCCTAACCCAAGCTACCCTTGGCTGCACTGAAACCTTGGGCAGTTCATGAAGCGTCTCTCAGCTGGGAGCTGCTTCCTGTAAATGGGGGATGGCGGCACTTCTCCCCTCCCAGGGTCATTTAAGGTACACCTACTAGGTGTGCTTGAGTCCCTCAGAAGCAGGGTCCTAGATGAGGGTAAAGGAGACATGAGACCCAGAACAGTACTGGGAGGTGACAGTGGAAGGTGCCAGGCCTTGCTACTACCAAGAATGTCAGGAGCCCCTTGACCAGCATGTAGATGTGACTCCTCGGCTCCCACTGGTGAAGCTCCTGGGGAGATGGATTCGGCCACATTTGGGTCTTTTTGCCTCTCATACACTTTATGCTCACTCAACCAGGACAGTCCTCTGGTAAATTAGGGTGTTTTCGGGGGGAAAGAAGGGCTCCACCAGCCTTTGCTTCGTGGTAGTGACAGGAACAAAGCTCGCCAGCGTGCTTGTCACTTAAAGTTGACTTTACCTCAGCAACCCACAGCTCGATGAGATGGATGTGTCTACTGTTCCCATTTTGCAGTGGGGAAAACAGAGGCACAGCAAGGTTAACTGCTTTGCCTAAGGTGTCATTGGTGTGGACAATGTTTTGTCACGGACCACAGCACACCCATCCCCCACTGCTTTCGCCCCTTAGTGAGGTAGTTTGTGACCTGGTCACAGGAATGGATAAACTGAGTTCTCCTCTCAGGGTTTAGTGTGACTGAGGGGGGCCTCACATCTCTGGAGCCCCAAGTTCTCAGCCTGAGAATGGGGTGTGGAGCTCAGGTTCTGTCACCCAGACAGTGTCCCCTCTCCACCTCAGCCTGCTGGACCACGGTCGTGCCTGCGATGACATCCATTGCTCCAGTTCTGGCCTCAGCCTCCAGGACCAGGCTGTGAGGTATTTGCTGTCCCGGCCGGGGGCCCCCATCTTGCGTTTCCTTCCCACATGCCTGTCTTGCAGAGGGTGCCTTCTCAGGACCTTGGTTTCTTTGATGGGACGTGGGGTCTCTGGACCCTGGGACAGCTCAGTGGCCTCCTTTCTTACAGGAAGACCATTTACGGCCCCAACGTGATTGGTATTCCCGTCAAGTCCTACCTGCAGCTACTGGTGGATGAGGTAAAGCACCTGGTGTCTGCCACCCACGGCCGCTTATCCGAGTGGGGTCAGTGTCCTCAGCCTGAGAGACCAGGCTGAGGATAAGGAACGTCCATGCAGAGCTTGCACCAAGCCTGCAGCAGTGCAGTGCTGAGGCAGACCCGAGAGTCCAGCACAGCCTTAGGTTAGGCTAGGAGGCTTGCGTTAGAGCTGGTCCTGCTGCAGAGCCCAGTCTGCTCAGTGCTGTTGCTTCCAGATGTCAGCCTGTGGATAAGAATCAGAACTGTACAGTCTGTTCGCCCCGGAGGAACCCATGCCTCAGGGCAGAACAAGATACTGCCAAGGTCACACCTAGTCAAAGGGATCATTTCTACTTGAAAATCACAACTCAGCCTTCTGCAAACACAGGACAAGCACTGTGACTTAACCCTCCTGTGCTCAGTCTTCTCCCATGGTGCCTCACCACTGTGTGACACTTAGGAAGTGTGGCAGGGGTCCGACAGATCGACAGATCGTCTGGGGACAAATGCCTGTGTTCGCCTAGCTGTGGCTTGGGGAATGTCAGGCAGAAAGGGGATTGGGCTTAGGCAGGCAGCTGACTTGGCTTGGCTCTCGGCAGCCACCAGCTCTGTCTCCAGTATCCAGGCAGCCCAGGGATATGATTGATGCTGCCTCTCCCCCCTCCGCCAGGCACTGAACCCCTACTACGGATTCCAGGCCTTCAGCATCGCCCTGTGGCTGGCTGACCACTACTACTGGTATGCTGTCTGCATCTTCCTCATCTCGGCCATCTCCATCTGCCTGTCTCTCTACAAGACCAGGAAGGTGAGGGCAGATGGCCTGGCAGGGCTGGGCAGGGTGTCCCCGAGAGGCTGCCACCCACTCCGCTCCTCTCGCCCCTCTCCCACAGCAAAGCATGACTCTGAGGGACATGGTCAAGTTGTCCGTGCGGGTGCAGGTGTGCCGACCCGGAGGAGGTGAGGAGCAGGCAGGGGGAGGCTGAGAGGAGGGGCAGCGGGGCGGCTGACCTGACTGAACCCCACGTGACCACAGAGGAAGAGTGGGTGGACTCCAGTGAGCTGGTGCCCGGAGACTGCCTGGTGCTGCCCCAGGAGGGCGGAATGATGCCGTGTGATGCTGCTCTGGTGGCCGGGGAGTGTGTGGTCAATGAGAGCTCCCTGACAGGTAAGCCCGGCTCGGCACGAGGCCCAGAGCCTGCTCCTTGCCATCTAACCCTCTGCCTTTTGCTAGAAGCTTCCACTGAGATTTTCTTTCAAGTAATAGTTGTGGCCCCAGCACTCGCCAGCCATATGCCTTTAAACACTCTGTACCGGGTTGGGGATTTAGCTCAGTGGTAGAGCACTTGCCCTGGGTTCAGTTCCTAGCTCTGAAAAAAAGAAAAAAAAAAAAAAAAAAAAAAAAAAAAAACACTCTGTACCTCAGTTTCCCCACCTGTAAAATGTGGTTGCCAGTACTCTGGGGTGGAGCACGCATAAAGTCTCTTATCAGCAAACCAAACTTCTGAGACTCTGCGCCATGCAGGAGGTTGTGGTGCGTGAACCACGGTCCCTGCTTGTGTCCTGAGTTTCTTCCACACGTGTGTATACACTGCTCCTGCAGCTCTTTCGGCTGTGTGGTGGCTTGTGGTCCCGTTTATCTGTTTCTCACATCGTGTATATGTAGCACTCCACACGCTGTCTAGGAGGCCCTGGTGGGCCAGGACTGATGTACTCCTGAGTCTCCTCTTGTGCGGATGGAGCCGCCATGAGTGGCCACACCTGTCTGTCTCAGTGCACTAGACTGTCACAGGGGCTCGCACCTGGGATCCCAGCACTCAGGAGGCTGAGGCTAAGTGTCCAACATGAGCTTATGGGGCCATTCTCATTCAACTACCACAGGGTAGGCTGGACCCTCCCACTGAGCTAAGCTCCCAGTACTTTGTCCAGGCTGCCTTTGAATTTACTCTGTAGTCCCAGCAGACTTCAAACTTGTAATCCTCCTGCCTCAGTGTCCTGAAAAGCTAAGATTACAGGCTCTCTGCCAGACCCATCTTTGGGTTTTTACCTGTGTAATAAGTTAATGAAAGCAAACATGGTCATAACCCCAGCACTCAGCACACAGAAGCAATGTTACTCAAGTTCAGGTCTAGCCTAGACAACACAATGAGACTAACTCGAAAGACTAACAGCAAAACCCTCAAAACACAAAACAAAAAAAGAGCCAGAGGACTAGTGTGGTAACACACTGACAATCCCAGTACTGGGAGGTTGAAGCAGGAGGGATCAGGAGTTCAAGGTCATTGACTACATAGTAAGTTTAAGGCTAGCCTGGGCTATATTAAAACGAAAAAAAAAAAAAACCTCTGGCCTCTGATTCTCATGGACTATCTCACACTTACCTAATCTTAGGGATGCAGACAGGCTAAGTTCCCCCAAAATATGCATATTATACATGCCCAATAAGCCTGTCCTCACAGGAATGGCATAAGGGATTCTGCTTGCCAAGCCTGCTGCCCAGGGCTTTGTAGGAGTGACCCCTGCCCCCTGCAGATATCCTCATTAGTTAGACGTGAAGTACTGGCACACATCCTTAATGCCAGCCCTCAGGAAGCAGAGGCAGGTGGATCTCTGTGAGTTTGAGGCTAGCCTGGTCTACGTAATGAGACCTTGTCTTAAATGAAAACAACACAAAAAGCAAGATGTGGCCAAGTGTGGTGGCTCACACCAGGAATTCCAGGACTCTACAAGCTAAGTCAGGGAGATCACAAGTTCGAGACCAGCCTTGTTACAGAGCAAGACCGGTCTGAAGTCCACAAAAATGATGTGTTTGTGGTGAACTAACTCCGGGAGAAGGGCTCCCCAAACATTGGCTCCCAGTAGGCTTTCACTAGCTGGGCAAACTACCCTAAGCAGGTTCCTAGGAGCAAGTGCCTTCCCTCAGGACCACCTCACGGTCTCAAGCCCTTTGCCCGTTCTGCCTTATTTCCCTCTCCTTGTCCACCCAGTCACAGAGTTAAGTGTGGCTTTAGAAGAGCCGTGGGCAGCTCTTAGCTCTGTTGGTGGGAGGGAGAACCCTGAAAGCCTCTTACAGACCTTACCCCATGTCCCTCCTAGGAGAAAGCATCCCAGTGTTGAAGACAGCCCTGCCAGAGGGGCCCCAGCCCTACTGCCCAGAGACCCACCGGCGGCACACTCTCTTCTGTGGCACCCTCGTTCTGCAGGCCCGGGCCTACCTGGGACCCCGTGTCCTAGCCGTGGTAACTCGGACAGGTACATTTCTGGAGGTGGGGAGGAGTGCTGACACAGGGCAGGACAGACCCTCGAGCATGGCCCCACCACCGTCTCTGCCACTGTGAGCTTCTTCTGCTCACACCCAGTTGAGCCTCTAGGTCCCAACTTTTTTTTAATGTGTGCTGGTGTTTTGCTGTACGTTTGTCTGTGCGTGGGCCTCCCTGGTGCCTGCAGAATCCAGAAGAGGGCATTGGATCCCTTGGAACTGGAGTTGGGGATGGTTGTGAGCTGCCGTGTGGGTGCTGGAAAATGAGCTCATGTCCTCTGGAAGATCAACAATTGCTCTTAACCCCTGGGCCGTCTCTCCAGCCCTCATGTCCTCATCTTAGCAGAAGTCAGGCAGACTGTAAGCTTTTCCATGTTTGTGGGAGACGGCAGAGGCTTAGCCCTCTCCATGTAAATAAAACCACCCATTTAAGAGGCTGTCTGTTAATGTCGCTTATGGGGGACCCTGCCCAGTGGCAGCAGCTGGTAGCTTATGCCTTTAATCCCAGTACTGAGAAGGCAGAGGCAGGTAGATCTCTTAAGTTTGAGGCCAGCCTGGTCTACAGAGCAGGTTCTAGGCAACAGGGGCTACATAGTGAGAGCCTGTCTAAAATAAAATTCTACGGCAGTTGTGCGCTTATAATCCCAAGTGCTTGAGAGGTGGAGGCTGAGGGGTCAAAAGTTAAGGTCCAGCCTGGGCAATTTAGTGAGACTCCCCCCAAGTCAGAATAAAAAGAGGGCTTCAGGAAAGTGCAAGGGTTCTCCGCAGGGCGCTTGCCTAGTTGGATAAGGGTTCAATCCTTGAACCACAGAAAGAAAATAATAATTGAGAGAGAAAAAAAAAAAAACTGTAGGGGTTGGGCAAGCCTTGGGAGTTGTCCTCTGTGGACCCTAGTGCTGATGGCTGGCCCTGAGAATGTCATGGCCCAGGGTGCAGGCAGTGGGTGAACGGTGGATGGAGCTTGCTCTAACCCCTGTCCCTGCCTTGGCTTCTGTCCGCCCCCAGGGTTCTGCACAGCCAAAGGGGGCCTGGTGAGCTCCATCCTACACCCACGGCCCATCAGCTTCAAGTTCTACAGACACAGCATGAAGTTTGTGGCAGCGCTGTCCGTCCTGGGTGAGTAGGCCGCATACCTCACTCTGCCGGCAGCCCCAGCCCGGGTGGGTCTCGGCCCCGCTCACCGCTTGCTGTCTCCGCAGCTCTGCTCGGTACCATCTACAGCATCATCATTCTCTACCGAAACCGGGTAAGCCAGAGGCCAGGTGGGGCTGCCAGCGTGCAGGGCCTACCCAGCCCACCTCTGGGCTCACAGTGCCTCCTCCCAGGTGCCCGTGAAGGAGATCGTGATCCGAGCTCTGGACCTGGTGACGGTGGTGGTACCACCCGCCCTGCCGGCCGCCATGACCGTGTGCACACTCTACTCCCAGAGCCGGCTGCGTACACAGGGCATCTTCTGTATCCACCCGCTGCGCATCAACTTGGGGGGCAAGCTGCGCCTCGTGTGCTTCGACAAGGTGGGACCTGGCTGGCAGGGCTCGGGGGACTGGGCACTTGACTTGCTAGACACAGACGTCATCCAAGTGGGGACCACTCAGAAGCTACCCTTCACAGCCAGCTCCTACCCACTCTGTCTCACGCCTGGCAGATAAAATGCCTGGAATCCTTTATTTAATTGTTGAACCACGTGGGGCTGCTATGCTGGGCACTGGAGTTCACAGCCCTGGAATCCAATAGGAACCAGCACGGGTGGCGGTGGGGGGTTGGAGGGCCAGCGTGGTGTGTGTGTCCGTGTGTCTGTGTGTATGCATGTGTGTGTGCATGTGTTTGTCTGTGTCTGTGTCCCTGTCTCTGCGTGTGTGTGTGTGTGTGTATCTGTGTGTGAGCCTGTCTGTGTGTGGAGTGTGTGCCTGTGCGTGTCTGTGTCTATGTGTGTATATCTCTGTGTCTCTGTATGCATGCGTCTGTGTGTGTGTGCACATGTGTGTGCCCCTAGTGAGTGAGCGCACCAGCGGCACACTGAGGACAGAGCCACCATGAGAGCATGGCCAGTTTCCCCCACTGAGCTCTCCTGTGGTGAGCACGGGCAGACCTGGTGGTGAAGAGCAAAGATGTGCAGTTTTTTAAGAACACCGAGCTATGGTGTCAGAAGGGAAACACCAGCTGATGGTCCCTCAGGGCGGTGATCTGAGGGGCGAGAGGGAAGGCTGTCAGACTCAGATAACTGTGGAGGTGACTCCAGCAGGGACACAGGGTCCAGAACGGGTCTCCTCTGGCCCTTGCTCCGGTTCCTGTGGGACTTGCCTAGCTTGGGTGTGGGGACCAGCTCAGCAAGGCCCGACTCAACCAAGGACTTGGCACTGTCCCCTTGCAGACAGGCACCCTCACGGAGGACGGATTGGACATAATGGGGGTGGTGCCCCTAAAGGGGCAGATGTTGCTGCCACTGGTCCCAGAGCCCTGCCACCTGCCCCCAGGGCCCCTCCTCCGAGCACTGGTCACCTGTCATGCCCTCAGCCAGCTACATGATACCTTGGTGGGCGACCCCATGGATCTCAAGATGGTGGAGTCTACAGGCTGGGTGAGGAGGCCAAGCAGGCCAGACCCCTGCCTCAGGGCAGCTAGGCCTAAGGAATTCTACCTTGTATCTCCCCAGTGGTCTCTGTCCCGCCTGTAGTCACTCTTAGTCACAGCAGAGCCTTGCTTGTCAAGTGTCTGCCATCTGCTGGTGTCCCACCGTGTACCTTACCTTTTCTCAGTCACTACACCATGGCCCTAGCCTAAGCTCGAAACCTGCTTCTTCACAGAGATTTTAATAATGTACAACTTACCAGTGGGACAGCCAGAGTGTCCATTTGGGTCTTACCCCTTCGGTCAGGAAGTCTTCCATGAGTCTAGTCCGGCTGGCCCTCTGTTTGTCAAGGCCCCGGGTCCCAACCCCCATTTTTGCCCCTAACCAGGTCTTAGAGGAGGGTTCGGCTGCAGGCTCAGCACCTGGGACCCAGGTCTTGGTGGTAATGCGACCCCCACCCAGGGGGCCTCAGCAACAGGTAAGCTGCAGAGTGACTGGGGCTTGGGGCCTTGGGAGTGGGCCCCGCAGTGAGCCCCTCCGCTTTCCTCCCCCCACAGGAAGAGTCACCAGAGCCAGTCAGTGTCCTCCGCCGCTTCCCCTTCTCCTCTGCCCTGCAGCGGATGGACGTGGTGGTGACATGGCCAGGGGCCACCCAGCCTGAGGCCTACGTCAAAGGCTCCCCAGAGCTTGTGGCCAGCCTCTGCAGCCCCGAGACAGGTGAAGGTGGCAGGCCCAGAGTCCACTAGTGGGTGTGAGCGTAGAGTGGGGGTGGGTTGCGGTCTGTGACACACACATCCCTACAAGCCCTGATGACACGCTCTCTCCCCACAGTGCCCAGAGACTTTCCTCAGGTACTGCAGAGCTACACAGCTGCTGGCTACCGAGTTGTGGCCCTGGCTGGCAAGCCACTGCCCACTGCGCCCAGCCTTGAGGCCGCTCAGCAGCTGACAAGGTGAACCCAGTCCCAGGGTATCTGGAGGGAGGTGCTAAGCCTAGGCAGTTGCCCCTGCGTGGACTAGGAATGGCATTGGTGCCTGTCTGACCTCTTACCTGGAGATGTCAACCTTCTAGGGACACTGTGGAGCAGGAGCTGAGCCTCCTGGGGCTGCTGGTCATGCGGAACCTGCTGAAGCCACAGACGACCCCAGTTATACAGACCCTGAGGAAGACGGGCATCCGTACTGTTATGGTGACAGGTATTACAGCCTGGGTCTCTGTGAGGAGGGCACACCTGCCCTGTCCTGGCGAAAGGGTGGCTTCCCAGCATCCCCTGCTGCAGCATCTTTGTGAAGCCAGACCCTTCCCCATCTTTCCATCACATGTGTCACTGTCACCTACATCTGACATGAGCTCGGAGCTCTGGGGCTCAGAGTGGCATGAGTCCCTAAGAGTGAGGTGAGTGTCCACCCAGCCATTTACCTGTCGGGTCACCAGAAGGCCACTGATGGGTTCCAGGTCCCTCCTCCGGATGGGATAATGGTGTCAGGCTAGAAGGTGTGACAAGCTCATAAAGCAAGGATTCCCACTGGAGCAAAGGGGCCTTAGTGGGCAGTCTGTCTGTCTGACACACCACAGCCCTGTGCTCACTCACGAGCACACATGTGCTGTGCCCCAGTCCTGAGGTTTCGTGGAAAGTGCAGAGCTCAAGTCCAGCCTCCAGTTGCTCCTCCGACTCTCTGGTGGCTCGGTTTACCACTGAGGACAACTGTCTAGGAGCATGGCTCGTTGGCTAGTTCACTCTGCTCAGCCATGGTTGAGAGTTCTAGTGGATGGTCTACCTGTAAGGGTCAGGGTGGGGTCAGGGTGACACGGCCCTGGACAGTGTTAGACTCTGACCCTGCCTCACATACCTAGGGGACAACCTGCAGACAGCAGTCACGGTGGCCAAAGCGTGTGGCATGGTGGGCACCCAGGAGCACCTGGCTATCATCCATGCCACCCACCCTGAGCAGGGCCAGCCTGCTGCCCTTGAGTTCCTGCCAACTGAGCCCTCTGCGGCCATGAATGGGGCAAAGGTAAGATGCACCAGTGCAGGCCGTGCCCACTCAGTGACACCCTTCCCCATCACCTGACCCAGGACAGTCTCCAGGGAGGGAAAAGGTTACTGAGCTGAGTTTCCTCATCCCTAGGATCCTGTGCAGGCCACGGACTACCCCGTGGAGCCGGAGTCCCAGTCCCGTCACCTGGCCCTCAGTGGGTCCACGTTTGCTGTCCTTCAGAAGCACTTCCCCAAGCTGCTGCCCAAGGTAGAGTTGCCCAGGGAGGGGCTCTGCACTGCCCGTCTCTGTGTGCCAGGTGATGTTTCAGCCCTCCCCTCTCACACCCCAGGTCCTGGTGCAGGCCACCGTCTTTGCCCGCATGGCCCCGGAGCAGAAGACACAGCTAGTGTGTGAACTTCAGAGACTTCAGTGAGTTCTGTGTGGGTGGGAGCACTAAAGGGTGAGGGATGACCATGAGTGTGTCCGTCTGTCCACTTACCTCCCTCTTCAGGAATTAGTGACCCTTCACCTTTCAGAAGTGCCCCGGAACTGGACATGCTAGCATATGCTATAATCCTAGCACTTGGAAAGCAGAGGCAGGAGGATTGCTGCTAGTTCAAGGCCTTTGTGGACAATGTAGGGAGACTGACTCAAACAAGCAAGCAAAAAAACCAGGGCTGAGGATGTCACTTACTGTGTTCCAGGCCAGCAGGAGTAACCAGCAAGGGCCTGTCTCAGTCACAAGCAGATAAACACCTAGGTTGGGCTGGAAATGTGGTAGCGTTTAAGAGACCTTGGGATCCGTGTGGAGCACAGTAAACCATAGAGGTATCCAGGCAGGCTCTCCTGTGTCTGTCATGCCAAAGACAATGTCATCTGTTTAGCAGCACCTCTTGGTCTTTAGGCCGGACTCTCCCGATAGCCTGTGGAGGCTCAGGCGATACCTACTCTCTTCCTGTCAGGTACTGCGTGGGCATGTGCGGGGATGGAGCCAATGACTGTGGGGCCCTGAAGGCGGCTGACGTGGGCATCTCACTGTCCCAGGCAGAGGCCTCAGTGGTCTCTCCGTTCACCTCCAGCATGGCCAGTATTGAATGTGTGCCCACTGTCATCAGGTAAGGCAGGCGGGGCCGGTGGGTGAGGGTAAGGGGATGCCTGTCAGGAGGTAGGGGCTGTTAGCAGCTGGAGCCACTGATGTCCGTCCGTCTTTGCCCCTAGGGAAGGCCGCTGCTCTCTGGACACTTCATTCAGCGTCTTCAAGTATATGGCCCTATACAGCCTGACCCAGTTCATCTCTGTCCTCATTCTCTACACAGTGAGCATCCCGTAAACCCCAGACCCCAAGCCCGCACGCCCAGCAGTGTCCCACCAGGGAGGGAGAAGTCAGGGCAGCATGGCTAAGAGGAGCTCAGTGCCTTCTAAGCTGTGTGACTGACTCAAGGCCGTGAAGCTCATATGGTTCTAAACCTTTGGACGTGGGTCCTGAGAAGTGGGGCCGCTGACTTGCACTGTCAACTCTCTCTAATTCCTGAAGCTTCCAGTCTGTGTGTCTGTGTGCGTGTGCATGCACCCCAGGGGCCGAGGCAGTGACAGAGCCAAGACCCTGCCCTGCGGGCCCTCCCTTCCCCTGCTCAGAGCATGCCCTGTTTGTCTCCACCCATGGAGGAGTGTCCTGAGCCAGATCCACCTCCATCAGAGCTTCTCTAGAGCAGAGACAAGTGTGGCCCGGAGGGCAGCCCCTCGGGTTTGGCTGTATGTAAAGCGCTCTGCTGCAGGAACTTTCATCTAGGGGCCAGGACAGATCACGGGGACATGCCTCCTAAGGATGCTGGGTCAGCCAGGGCAGGAAGGATTCTTCTACAGGCTCCATGAGGGCTAGAGCTCTGCAGGAGCTGGTCCTCAGCTTCTCTGGCCTTTCCTGCCACAGATCAACACCAACCTGGGAGACCTACAGTTCTTGGCCATCGACCTGTTCATCACCACCACGGTTGCCGTGCTCATGAGCCGCACCGGCCCTGCACTGACCTTGGTGCGAGCACGGCCACCAGGGGCGCTGCTGAGCGTGCCTGTACTTGGCAGTTTGCTGCTGCAGGTGGCCTTGGTGGCCGGCATCCAGCTTGGGGGCTACTTTTTGGTCATAGCTCAGCCCTGGTAAGTAGCAGGAGTTCCTGGCATGAGCACTACCCCTGCCTGACATCGTCGCTCATTCCCTAACCCTACCACCACGGTCCCCAGGTTTGTGCCTCTGAACAGAACTGTACCCGCACCTGACAACCTGCCCAACTACGAGAACACAGTGATCTTCTCTCTGTCTGGCTTCCAGTACCTCATCCTGGCCGCAGCGGTGTCTAAGGGGGCACCCTTCCGCCAGCCGCTCTACACCAACGGTGCTGCCGCGTGGGGGGCTGGGGGTGGGCTGAGGGGTGGCAGCTAGAATGGAGAAGGGACCCTGAGTAGAGTGTGCGTTTGTGTGTGGTTGTGTGCGTGTGCATGCGTCCCAGGGCGCAGCGCCATTGCTGACAGACTCCCCCACCCCCAGTGCCCTTCCTGGTGGCCCTGGCGCTCTTGGGCTCTGTCCTGGTGGGCCTCATCCTGGTCCCCGGCCTCCTGCAGGGGCCACTAGGACTGAGGAACATTGCGGACAGCTCTTTCAAGTTGCTGCTGCTGGGTCTGGTCGCCTTCAACTTTGTGGGCGCCTTCATGCTGGAGGTAGGGCCCACACTGATGGAGGCTGTGGGAGGGACGTGGAGGACCCAGGCCCAGCTGTCCCTCCACACCGTTCCACTGCCCTCTGCAGAGCGTGCTGGACCAGTGTCTCCCAGCCTGCCTGCAGTGGCTGCGGCCTAAACGGGCCTCCAAGAAGCAATTCAAGCAGCTACAACGGGAGCTTGCTGAACGTCCATGGCCCACTCTGCCCGTTGGCTCCATGAGGTAGTGCAGGCCTTGGAGGGCATGCTGGACACTGGATCTCCCTGCCCCTGAGCCATGACCGGAACTCTCCCTAGAGACAGTACCAGTCACCTCCCACAGCCCTGAGGTTGGCTGTCACACTCCTGGGGACACACTCGCCTGGGGAGGCGTTGATTGTTGCCTCACTGTGTAGAGACAGCAGCTACCAACTCCATCCGGAGCAGCTGTCATGGAGCAAATAAAGTGCCGGCTTTCCTGTCTTGGCAGCACTGGTGGTGTGTCCCACTGCCCGAGTTCCATGCTCACTGGATACCCGTCCTGGATACCGTCTCTGACCCGACTGCTCTTTTCATCTGACAGTACGCTTCCTTCCCAGCCTGAGTGGGGTACATGTTGCACACAGCCTAGCCTTTTTATTCATGCTATCTTGTGCCCTACAACTGGAGACCCCAACCCCATTTTATAGGTGGCCACAGCTAAACTGAGGCTCGAGGTCACAAGAATGGCTGCACTGGGTCTGACCTCAAGTTCTCTATTCCTAGCCGTGCAGGAGAGAGGAGCCACAGGCTTGCCTCTAGCTGTGGCTTTGTAGAGCCTGAGAGCTACCTCACTGGGGGCCTGTCCTCTGCCCGCCACTCCCTCATCCTGGGATGTGTTTGTGGTCTGCTTCCTCAGATAAAGCCAGGCTGTCAGCCCAGGTCTCTGTGGCAGAACCACAAGCCCTGTCCCCTGGGAAGGGTGGGTGCATCTGACCTCATCCCATTAGTGGCTGCTGGCCAGGTTCCTGTGCTCTGGGGATGCCAGTTGGCTTGGCTCCTGGGTAGGGAGGACAGGAAAGCAGGGCTATCTCCTCTTCCTAGGCCTCCTCCAGCCTTGTTCTGGAAGCCTGATGTCGTTCACAGGCCACTCAAAGCCCAGGGAATGTTGGGTCAGTCTGGGACGGAAGGCACACCCTGGTACCTAGGTGCAGCGGGGCCCTGTGCTGTGATGGTGGAAACGTCAGTGTCTTAGTCAGTGTTCCATTGCTGTGAAGACACAGGATTTCTCCGTGTAGTCCTGGCTGTCCTGGAACTCACTTTGTAGACCACACAGGCTCGAACCCAGAAAGATTTCACCAAAGATTCGCCTGTTCTGCCTCCCAAGTGCTAGATTAAAAGCATGTCCCCCACCACCCAGCGTGACCACAGCAACTCTTATAAAGGACAGCATTTACTTGGAGCTGGCTTACAGTTCAGAGGTTCAGTCCGATGTCATCATGGCAGGAGGCGTGCAGTCAGACATGGTGCTGGAGAAGGAGCTGAGAGCTCTATATCTGGATCTGCAGGTAGCAGAAGAGACAGTGGGCCTGGCTCCAGCTTCTGAAACTTCAAAGCCCATCCTAAGCTCCAAGCCCCTGCCCCTGTGACACACTTCCTCCCATAAGGTCACCCCATTTAATAGTGCTGCTCCCCATGGCATGGAGGCCATTTTCATTCAAACCACCACAGTCAGGATGGCAAAATGGGGTGGATTTTTGGTGATGCTCCCCGGGTCCATTGGGCAGGCATGTGTCTAAAGGTCAAAGCAGAGAGAGAAGTCAGTCCAGCCCCCATGCAGCTTCCACCCTGGGTGAGGCTGCTGGCATACGGAGAATCATCCAGGGGCAGAGCCTGGATCCTCGGGGCCAGGGGAGTGGGCAGGAGCAGCCGCAGATCCTGGCCAGTACTCGGAGTTGGTGGCTGCTGGGCCTCAGTCTCCCCGCTTTTGTCAAGTATAGAAGGGAGCATTGCTTCTAGGTGAGCTCCTTTGCTACTAAAGTAGGCCTGACAGCAAGGGACAGCTGGCCGACCCGAGTCCCCTGCTCCTCGGCTGACAAAGTCCCTGCAATAGATGCATGGAGCAGGGCAGTGCAGGTCATCAGTAAACCAGAGTCAAGAAATACACAGCGGGGGCTGGATGGTGGCTCAGTGGTTAGAGCACCGACTGCTCTTCCAGAGGCCCTGAGTTCAAATCCCAGCAACCACATGGTGGCTCACAACCATCTGTAATGGGATCTGATGCCCTCTTCTGCTTTGTCTGAAGATAGCGACAGTGTACTCATGTACATGAAATAAATCTTGAGAAAAGAAAGACAGACAGAAATATTCAGCATGGATTTAGTCCCATGATCACAGAACTTGGACCCCAGATAAGAATTAGTGTCTGGAGTGGGACACTGAGGACAGGAGGAAGCTAAGAATAGTGGGACTGTTCCTGGATTGAGGTCAACTCCCAGGGTCAAATCAGAGTGTTGAGGGATTGTTGAAATTGGACTTGGGGCTGGAGAGATGGCTCAGCAGTTAAGAGTACCGACTGCTCTTCCAGAGGTCCTGAGTTCAAATCTGGTGTCCTCTTCTGGTGTATCTGAAAGCAGCTACAGTGTAAATAAATCTTTAAAAGAAGAAAGAAAGAAATTGCACTTGGGTGTTTACTTAACTCGAGCTTTCCTAAGTGTTGTGCCAGGAGGAAAGGAAGGAAGGAAGGAAGGAAGGAGAGAAAGGGAAGGAAGGAGAGAGAGATGGGAGGAAGCAAGCAAGGTTTCATTTCCAGCCCCGTGACCTCTGGACTCTGTGTGGAGAGGTTGGGATCCCTCTGTGTAAGGGAGTGACCAGTCGATGGTTCTACTAGTACCAGGCCCAGACCCAGCGACGTTGGGGAGGGGCTGGAGCCTCGAGGGTGCTTCGTGGCGGCGGCGCTCTCTAGGACCCAGCGACTCCGGGCTAGGGGCGGGCGTGGGCCTTGGGGGCCATAGGGGGGCTCTGGCTGCCGGCGGCACTCTCAGCTGCACTAGAGCACAGCGCAGAGGCCCCAACAGGTAGGCGCGGGTCCGGAGTGCCCAGGGGTGTCTGGGCACCATGCTCCGCACTCCGATCCCGGAGCTGGGGAGACTTCGGGGACCCTAGCCCCAGGATAAGGAGCGGATGCTGAGGGGGCATCTGGCAAGTTGGGGAGGGGGTGTAAGATAGGACAGGCAAGGAGCTGGAGCTTAGGGGTCACTAGAGATGGGGGTGCTGGAGGATAGAACAGTTTTTTGCCCACTCCCCACCTCCTCCACCCCTCACCCCCAGCGTTTGGGATGTGGAGGGCGGGGCAGGGGTCGGACACGGAGACAAAGAGAGACCCGAGATGGAGAGGCAGTGAGCGCCTCAACAAGCTTCCGCAGGCTGATTGTTCCCAGCTGTACAGCAGGGCTTTGCAGCATCTTGTGGGCCCCCCTCGGTCTGAGCCATAAGGGGGCTCCCGGTCCTCCCCTAGAACTACAGAGGAGCCAAGGGGCTGGGATAAGGCCAAAGTTGTGGAATGGGCCAGAAGTGGGGGTGGATCAGCCATCCTGACTGCCCCGGGCCAACTTAAGGCCTCCCAAACTCAAGTTTTAGAGTTTGTCTAGGGCCCTTGGGAGCGATTCATTATTCTCTTTTTCATGCGGAGGGTGGGGGGTTAGCCAATGAGCCCCATTCCCTGCCCTTAGCCTGAGCCGGTGTGAGTGTGGGAGGAAGGCTGACACACTTTGGCAGCCAATCGGGGCCTCCCATGCACAACAGGGACTGTTGTCAACCTCCGGTCAGGATGGAGCTGGTGGCCCCCGCCACCACGAAGCTCCCCAGAGTTCAAAGAGTGGGAGTGAGGAGCAGTGGTCCCTGTGGGAAAGGGTCTAAGACGCCAAGGACCTCTAGCCCCCACCAGGGGACCGGTATCAAGAAATCTCAGGGAATCTCAGGAAACTGAGGTTACATACCTTGTTTCTGCCTTCCTTCTGCTCTCTCTGGATTCTGGGGTGGGGGGAGGACCCTACATTAGGATTGGGGTTCGAGCTATATGGTAGAACTTCCCATAGTGGGGTAGGAAGTCCTCTGGATGAATGAGCCTGTGGGCAGTGTCTGGAAGTCACCATCCACTGACTAGGGCAGGCATAGCCTCTGTAGGCTGGGCTCTGAAGGCTGGGCTTGTCCAGGACTTACCCTATGCAAGTTGTGGACCAGTGCCCTCACCAAAACTATACTCTACTGTTGTATCAAAGGCTTTTAGCCCCTGGCCCAAGTGACTTCACCTCTCCCAGCTAGCATGCTGGGGGCCAGAGGCACCCTCACCTCCTCCAGCACTTCTCTTCATGCTTCCTGCCGCGGCAGACAAACAGGCCTCAGTCTTGTGCTTGCGTGCTCGCTCGTGTCTGGAGTGAAGACAGCCAGGTCTTGGGAGGCCCGGACCTGGCAGGAGTCTTCTCGGAGCTGGGAGTCCTGCCCAGCCCTGGCTGCTCTGGGGGCTCCTGGGGCCTGTATGCATGTGGTTTCTTGCTGAACTGCATGCTCAGGACCCAGGGGCTAATTGGGAGCAGGTGGCAGGCCTGGCAAATGCTGCTGAGCTGGTGGCTGACTGTGGTGTGGGCTGGGCAGGGCTGGTACCCTAAGGATGTGCCTGAGGTCATTGGAATTCGAGTAGTACATCAGAAACTAGGGAGGTGATGGGCCAGAGGTAGGCAGGAGTGTGCTCAATACAGCCAGGGTGGGGTAAGTGGCTATTAGGGAGGTCTCCTCAGTGAGCGGGACAGAGTCTGTCATTTACTAAGAGTTTTTGATCTTAGGGTTTTGGAGACACAGTTTCTGGTGTAACCCTGGCAGCTCTGGAACTCGTTCTATAGACCAAACCAGGCTGGCCTTAACTCAGAAATCTGCCTGCCTCTGTTGGGATTAAAGGTGTGTACCAACACCTCCAGGCAAGACTCAGTCTTAAAAAGAAGAAAGAAAGAAAAAAGCTCTGGAACTTGCTTCACAGCCTCCACGGTCGGTCGTCACACGAGGAGGGCTGCAGATGTCCCTCCCTGGCCTCCAGATGCCTGGCTCTCAGTGCCCCTCACATAGTCTGAGTCAGGGACAGAACTGTGTGTTCCACCCTGCTGGGCCAGCTGGGCTGGCTGCAGCTAACCCTCCTTTCCTCTCTCTCTCTAGCTGCCCTCAACGCCCCACTGCCTCCTCACCTCATGGCCATGAGAGCTGCCTGCCTCTTCCTGCTCTTCTTGCCTGGTAAGCAGATGGTGGGTAGGGTTCACGCTGAGACCTAGTCTTACCTCACGGACAGAACTCTGCTGCTGCCCAGCTCTTTCCCTAGCCCTGCTCCAGCCAGCACCACACAGGGGAGGAGCTTCAAGGAAGGGAGTCCAGGCACTGGGTGCTAGACCCAGGTAGGGCTCTACCAGTCTGTACGGTCTTGGCCTTTGAGGAGCTCTTAGCCATCACCTAAGGCAAAGGCTCTGCCAGACCTAGGAGCCACTCACTGAACACATCTTCGTTGACCTCATCCACTCACTGAACATGTCTATGCTGACTTCCTCCTGTGAGCCACGTACTGAAGATACAGCTGTGAATTAGGCAGGCACGCCCCATGCCCATCACGTGGCCAGGCTAAGGCAAGCCGACCTGGTAAATTTCTTACTGTGTTGAATGCTATGATGGAGTTGGAGAGATGGCTCAGTGGTTAAGAACACTGGCTGCTCTTCCGGAGGACCCAGGTTCAATTCCCAGCACCCACCTGGCAGCTCACAACTGTCTGTAACTTCTGTTCCAGGGGATCTGCCACTCTTTTTTTTTTTTTTTTTCTTTTTTTTTGGAGCTGGGGACCGAACCCAGGGCCTTGCGCTTCCTAGGTAAGCGCTCTACCACTGAGCTAAATCCCCAACCCCAATAAATTATTTTTTTTCTTTTTTTTCCGGAGCCGGGGACCGAACCCAGGGCCTTGCGCTCACTAGGCAAGCGCTCTACTACTGAGCTAAATCCCCAACCCCCCAATAAATTATTTTTAAAAAGAAAAAGAAACACACAGCAGGGAAGGTGGGTCAGAGATAGCCCAGCAGAGCTGAAATGTTAGGTAAGAGCTCCTTGAACAGCCAGGAAGCCACACAGGACAGAGGAGCTAGGCAAGGACAGGGAATTGACCCAGGACTCAGGGTTTGGATTCTGTGGGTTTGTCAGACTGTAGGGTTAGAACCATCACCTACTTCCTCTTTGTCCTTCCAATGTGGGGTGCCTACATGTGACCCCTCCCCTCGGCAGGCCTGCTGGCTCAGGGCCAATACGACCTGGATCCTCTCCCGCCGTTCCCGGACCATGTCCAGTACAACCACTATGGCGACCAGATAGGTAAGAGACAACCCTTTCAGTGTCCCTAATGCTGCCATGTCACCTACCTGCCACCCACCCTGTACACATGGATCAGCCAGGCACCCACTTTGGTGCGGTGGTAGGATCCCAGGGGCAGGTCCCTGGCTCATTTGTGACATCTTTGCCCTACTCTCCTGGGGCCATGGGCTAGCCTGACCCCATGGGCTAGCCTGATCCCACCCATTTTGTCTCTATTTTACTTTCAGAGAACGCAGACTACTATGACTACCAAGGTAAAAGTCTGGGGTAGGATGGGTGGGGCTGGCCACCTGGTGGGGACCCTACAGGGGAAAGTGGGCAGAAGTCTTGTTACACCCTCCCTGCTGCAGAAGTGAGTTCTCGGCCCCCTGAGGAACAGTTCCAGTCCCAGCAGCAAGTACCACAGGAAGTTATCCCAGCTCCTACCCCAGGTAATGCTGTCTCCCCAAGCCTAGCTCCTCGTGTGCCTCAAGATCATGAGGCTGGGCCAGCCTGAGACAGGTGCCCTGGATAGACCCCTCCCAGTAACCCCTGCCTATCTCCCACACCTACACCAGAACTGCCAGCTGCAGGGGACCAGGACACCGAGCCCACGGAGCCTGGCCCTCTTGGTAAGAGCTCCTCGACCCCCAGAAGCTGAAGAAAGTCAGAATGGCTCCAGAAAGGGGAGGGCCTTGTGGGATTTGCAGGGATTTGCCACAGTGGGATGCTACATGGGGAAGCTGGCAGACCTGCCCCTAGGCAGCTTTGGGCTCTCCCACCCTGCATCCTCACTAGCGCCTGTGGAAGGGGCCAGCACTGTGTTGGTGCCACAGCCTGGACTCTGTGGTGTCAGTGGGCAGGTGAGAAAGGACCAATAAGCCCAACTGAGTGCCGTCCAGATGAAGGCCTGAGAGGAGGCGCCTGAAGACTGTGTGTTGAGTTGGTTGCATAGCGAGGTATAGAGCAGCCTGTGAACAAGGGTGCTGTTGCAGTGGCCAAGTGGGGTAGCTGGCAGTTTGTGTTCCAATTTCTGCTTCCAATTGGGTTGTGACTTTGTGTGAGGTATAGAGCTGGGCAGTCCTATGCTAACCGGATGCTGGCAGGGCCTGAGGGTGCATAGGGACCCAGACCTTATGAGCCTCCAGTCTGACCCGCCTGTCCCCAGACTGCCGTGAAGAACAGTACCCGTGTACCCGCCTCTACTCCATCCACAAGCCTTGTAAACAGTGTCTCAATGAGGTCTGCTTCTACAGGTGAGGGTTCTGAGGGGGGGACTCTAGGTGGCTCTGGGGCAGTGGGTGGGAGTGTGAACTGGGACAGGTGCTGAATCCTCAGGCGGAGCTTAACTGAGGGTGGGTCTGGGCCTGGGCTCCCCCAGTGGCTGTAGGTGCAGGTGTGGCTGAGAATATCCCTGGTTCATCTCCTAGCCTCCGAAGAGTATATGTGGTCAACAAGGAAATATGTGTCCGCACAGTCTGTGCCCATGAGGAACTTCTCCGAGGTAGGAAAGCCTCCATCCCTTGTCCCACAGCACCCACTACCCACTTAGTTGCCTGGCCATCTTCTACCTGAACTGTCAGGCACAGAATGATGCCCAGACCCACTAGCAGGCTGGTACAGGCTCCCCTCCTCCATTCTCATTAGCATGGGGTAGTGAGTTCCCACCCTGACTTCCCCTCCTTCCAACAGCTGACCTGTGCCGAGACAAGTTCTCCAAGTGTGGTGTGATAGCCAACAGTGGCCTGTGCCAGTCTGTGGCTGCCTCCTGTGCCAGGAGCTGTGGGGGCTGCTAGGGTGGAGCTGGTGCGAGATTCGAGCCCTGGACCCAGCTCGGATCCACCTCAGGCCCTGCCTGACCTGGTGCTTTCTCTCCCATCTTGCCCTCCCTTTCATCCCGGACATCAGTGGGCTGCTGCCCTGGGGAGTGTGGGCATAGCTGCCTTGGGCCCCTTCCCAGCCTGTGGCCATCCCTAAGTGGGGGCTCCTGACTGTCCAGTCTCCACCCCTTAATGGGGTTCATCCAAGGCCTCTTTGTGAGGCCTGGGGTTCTCACTGTGCCTTCTCAGTGCCTGGGGGCAGTCCTCCTCAGTCTCCTCAGGTAGGCTGTGCCCCTTACCCAGCTGGTCTGCTTGGATTTCCCACGCCCCCAGGCATGGATCACCTGTTTTATACAAAATAATAAAGTTTTTACAAAAGACCCACAGTCACTTTTGTGTCCAGGGACAGCCTGATTGCCACCAATACTGCTGGCCCCCAATACAAGGCTGCCCAGCTCCTTAGAAAAATGTCAGGTGGCCCCACTTCTGTGTCCCCATACCACCCAGCTTCATCTGTGACCTAGATGAAGGGACCTGACACACCCTCCCAAGGTGCAACTCTTCACTGCATGTAGAAACACATAAGTCGTTTCGGTTCCTCCTGTGAGCAGCAGGGATCACTGTGCAGTGTTTCCCGTGCTGTCCCAGGGAGCCCTCCTGATGGTCTATGGAATGAATGAAATCTCTGTCCCCAGATGACACTGCTACATGACCCCCAGAGGCTCACAGCAGGTGCTCTGTGAGCCTTGCTGTCATCACACCATGACATAGGTTCCCACATCAGAGCACACACAGACTGCCACATGGGGCAGTTCTGCCCAGCATCACTCAACAGAGCCAGGGCAAGACTGTCCACACCCAGCCCTGCCCTGCCGCCTTAAGACACACGGAGCTGTCTGGGATCCTGGCACTATCCAGAGGGAGACCCGAGCTCATGGGGCAGGCACAGCACCGGCTGCTGAAAGCTAGAAGAGAGAGGTTCATCATGCCCTCCCTGTGAGGTTGCAGAGCTCAGTACCCTAAGCCCCTGCCCTGGCTCTCCCAAGCACCCCCCAGAGGAAGCATGTGATTGTGCAGCCAATTCTAGAAAACAGGTCATGTTACAAAAAGCACATGTTCTCCACAGTGAACATTATAAAAAGATACAAAAATACAAGGGCTCTAAGCTCACGAGGGAGCTTCCGACTCTGACGAGGATGCTAAGGAGAAGCCGGGTGCTCTGGCTCAGGTACCCTGTCTGGGGAACCTTTGCTCTGCTGCTGGCGGGCGGAAACAAGTGCTCTCCCTCCCTGATGCCTGGCTGGCTCCGCCAAGCAGGAGAGCCTTGGACCATCAAGAGACTCTTCTTGAGAGGCCAGGGTAGTACAGGTGCTGCAGTCACTCTGAGAAGCCACTGTGGGTGTCACCACAGCCATCATCTCTGCCACCCCAGCTCCCTCACCCAGCACTCTGATGACCAGGCCCTGGGCAGACTATGCTACAGAGGGCCTCTCTCCTGCCCAGGGACTGCTCAGGATATGGGCTGGAAGGGACTCATTTCTCTGGGGTGCCAGAGGGTGGGGACATGGATGCTGAGCTCCGGTGACGCTCCTGATGCAGCTGTGCCTTCAGTGTGGATACCTGGAGAAGAGAAGGGCCCAGTGGGCCAGGCCCCATCTGACTTCTAAGAAGGGGCAGGGGTGGGGGGTTGGGGAGGAGTGGCATGTCACCTGTCCCCTGAGGGCCAGAAAGCATCAGCTTCTTACTTGCTCCTCACGACAGCTAGGTGTCTGCAGGCTTTGACATCCTTATCCCTTCAGAGGCTTGGCCTCTGAAACAGCTCTGCCTGGCATCACTCCGCAGAGCAAGAGCTGTGTCCACTCCCAACCCTGCCCTGTTCCCAAGCTGTCACATTCCTGTCCAGAAGAGGACCCTGAGCTAAGGAGGACCAGAGGCAGGGAAGATCTGGCTGGGCCAGACTCTTGCAGGAGTGTCAGTGACCAAGCTGGGCCTATCCAAGCAGCTAAGCCGTGCACTAGGCCAGCCAGAAGTGACCTCACTGGCCAGGAGGAGTCATCTCTCGGGCTCTTGCCCCGGAATCCCAGGTTCCTCCGAGAGCCTGGAGCTGGAGCTGCTAAGGGAACCATGCCATGGAGGGAGATGGTCCGATGGCTCGGAGCCAGAGAATGAGCTCTAGGCCAGGAGATCCTGAGGTGAGGTAGCATCACTCCAGTCATAGCTGGCACCAGCATCAATCTGTTTGGCCCTTTTCAAGTTGTAGAGGGCATGACCAGTCCTCCCTCCAGCCCCACAATTCCATCCCAGCTCCTTCTCTCAGGAAAGGCCCTTGTACCTGCTCCTCCAGCCCCGACACGCGCTGGCGGTGGGCCCGCTCCCGTGCCTCCAGTGTGCGCTCTGTCCGTACCTGGGCACTGCGCAGGCGCTCAACCTCCTGTTGCAGCTCCAGGTGCTGCTCATCTGCCTCCACCTGGACAGGACTGTGGTTCCGCTCCAGGACTTCCACCACCTGTGCCTACAGACACGGGCTGCAAGTCAGGGCTCAGACCCAGCGTGCATGGTGGCACAGGCTCATCCCTTATCTCACTGCCTCTGACAGTGCACGTTCCAACCCTGGGTCAGGGCCCCCAGTGAAGCTCACTCAAGCAGGCAGTGCCCGGCCTACATACAGACAGAACGGAAGCAAGCACGTTCACACAGACTCACATACAGGTACAAGGGCACAGTAGCCTGGCAGCTGCATGTGTGAAAACATGGGCACAGACCACATGTGGCTCATGCTGTACCCATAAGCAAGCTTCTATGGTCACTCGGGCGTCCACACATCCACAGCACACAGAACCACAGGTGTGACTGCTTAGGAGACTCAATGCTCTCTTTTCACCATGGGGAGAGCCCTGCTGCCTGCCCCCTTCCCTGCCCAGGACTTCTTTCACTCTGCATGGGAATGGCACTGGGGATGACCTCTAAATGTTGGATCTGCTGTTGGGCTTCAGCCAGGTCCAGCTCAGCTCCTGTGAGTGTGCGGTCCAGGCGGCCCCTCTCTGCATTCAAGCGCAGTGTGTCCTCGTGGCTTCGAAGCTTCTCCCGCTCCACCTAGGTAGAAATATAGAGGGGGCTCACAGGAGCTCTGTAGGATAATGGGACAGCAGGAGACACGGAAACCTAGGAATGTCTTCCCTGCAGAGCAGGCACCTTGTCCAGTGTCTTCCTGAGTGCCACACGGTCCTTGTCCAGCTGCAGTGCCGACCGCTCCAGCTCACGTTTCTCAGCTTCCAGCTGGGCCAGGGCTCGCTGCAGACTGCCCAGGCGCTCCTGCAACAGGCGCCGCTCCTCCTGTAGCTTCTGGACGGAGCGCAGAGCCACGGCCTCCCCTTCCTGCCGCTGCCGCAGCACCTGCAGCACAAGCAGGCAGTCCTTCATCCCATGGCACCTCAGGGTCCTCAATGCGGGGACACAGATGCTGGCCCATGGTGCCCACTCATGTAGTAGGTAACTGCAAGGCTCATGTAAGTGAAGCACTGAGGTCAGATGGCTCTCTGGAGTGTATGGGAGTGTCAGATGAGTCATGGTCCTTCATAGGTCAAGGTTCGCAGTGAAGTTGAAATGGGCTCCCCACCCTATGCCAAGGGTCACACAGGGCACCCTATAGAGAGAGGCCCTCTGACCTCACCTGCTGCAGCTGCTGCAGCTGGCCTTCAGCATCGCCCCGCTGCAGCTCCAGGTTGGCCAGCTCACCCCGCAGAGTCTGCACCTGCTCACCCAGGGAGCTGCTTTGCCTTCGAGCTTCAGACAGTGCCTGTCTGGCAGCGTCCAGCCGTTCCTGGGAGACAGGGGCTGATGGTGCCAAGCCAGCCTGCCAGCCTGAGCAAAAGGCTTTCCTCTACTCTACGGTTCTCTGTAGGTTCAGAGGCTACTTCTCTGCAGGGCAAAGCACCCAACTGATCTAGCCTGCTGCCAGTCACGTTCACTGACCTGTGCGAAGCCACTCATATCCCTATGAGCCGGTTTCTTCACTCGCCATGCTGCACCCCCTCTAAGCTACATGATTGGCTAGTTCCATTGACCAGTTCCTACCTCAAGACCAGAATTCCTGACTGACAGCCCATTAGCCAACTATCGGGTCCCTCCACATCTGCCTTTATTGGCTAATTCTCTCACTGGATTCTCACTGGAAAGAGAGAGATACCAGACCACAGGCCCCAGACCTGCAGCACTTGGCGGTCATGTTCGCAGGTACTCAAGGCCTTCTGTAGGTACAGATTCTTGTCCTGACTGCTGGTGAGACTGGCACTGCTCTGGGCCAGGGCATCTGTCAGGCTCTGCACCTTGCTCCGCAGGGTCCCCTCGCTCTCCTCCACCTTGGCCAGTGCCCCACTGAGCCGCTCCACTGTTAGCTGTAAGGTCCCTGCCTTCACCTCACTGTCTGCCACCTGTGGGGAAGGAAGGCAGAGGACAGTCAGGAGCGCTAACCCAGCCAAGGCCATCACCACTCTGAAACTCCACCTGTCCCCCTCTGAAACTCGATGGGGAAAAACTTCCTCAGGGACTTCCTCACCAGAGCCTGGCAGGGGCCATGTAGGTGTGATGAGGAGGGAGGCCCACCTGTCTCTGCAGGGAGTCCACCCGATCCTGGAGGGCCTGAGCGTGGGCCTCACGGTCCCCCAGGCCTAGGCGGCTGCGCTGCAGCTCGCCCTCGAGAGCGCGCCGCTGCAGCTCCAGTTTGATGGAGCGGCTCTCAGACGCATCCAGCACCTCCTTCAGTCGCCGCTTGTCGCTCTCCAGCTTCACCTCAGTGGCCTTCATCTTGTTGACCTTCTCCTGTAGGTAGCAGGGTTCAGGCCCAGTGGCTGCCCACGCCTCCCCACACTCCTTTGCACCACGGGGACAAAGCAGGGTTAGCCTCAAGGACTGTGTGACCTGGGCCCAGCCCGTCACTGCTGGGTCCTCAGTTTCCCCATTTGTCTCAGGCCAAACAGATTCAAGGGCCCCAGAGGTGTTTTCTTTAAGCAGAGGCTAAGGTGTTATGTGATTACAGTATGTCTGTACTGGGGGGTAGGTCCACACTACATGGGGACTCATAAAGTCCCTGGGGAGGGAGTTGCAGAACGGACTGTTCCCTGCTCTCCAAAAGGCTCTGCAGACATGGCAGGAACACATCTGAAACCCGAGCTGAACCTGGCAGCAGCTGCTGAGGAGTTCTAATGGGTGACCCCATTCCCCTGCTCAGGACAGTGCAGGGAGCTTCAGAGTGGACACGGGCAAGAAGGACTTGGGACCATTCAATCCACACGAGTACCCCAGAGACTCACTGGGTACCCCTGGGTGTCACTAAGGCCTTCCTGCTTCGTGCTTCTGCAAGCCCCTCCCTGCCCTGGCTGGCCTGTAGGAAGGGGCCCCATTCTGGCTCCCACCCAGACTGGTTCCTGGCCTCCTCCCAGGCCCCAGGGGCTGCTGGGCCCAAAGCCAGAGCTGAAGCTGCAGACACAACAATCCAGTTCCAGCGTGGTCCCAGCCAGAGGCGGGGGGTAGGGATGGCTGGGAGAGGGCAGGGGCTTCATCTGTGAGGTTGGACTGTCATCACACAAGGCCCGGGCTTCCTGCCCCAGACAGGGACGTGAAGAAACCTACACATCAAACAATGCTCCGCCATTTGTGCAGGCTTTCAGAGATCCAGGCCCTGGCCAAAAGCTTATGAGTACTGCTTCTGTAGCAATGACAGGTGACCCCCACCCAAAGGGTGACAGTTGGAGAGCATTCCAGGCCAAATGTGAACCCCTCTGTCTGACTCAGGCCCAAGACCTTCTCCCTGAAGCACACGAATTCAAAGTAGGACTAGAATCTGCTCCAGGGAAGAGCCACAGGTTGTCCCTAGAGGCTGTGACTCGGGCAGAGGACCACAGCGACCCCTGGGGTCTGCTCCCATGGGCCCTTCCCTCCTGCCCACCTGGCTGGCCCGGAGCTCGCTCTCGGTGGCCTGCAGGCTCCTCTCCAGCACTGCCATCTGGTCCAGCGTGGCCCTGCACTCCCGCCTGCTACGTCGCACACTCTCTTCCTGCAGTGCCAGCTCGGCCTGGGCCCCGCTCAGCCGCCTGTCTGCACTGCGCCAGGCTGTGGCCACCACCCGTTCCATCAGGCCCAATCTCTGGACCAGGCCAGGAAGACCAATCTGTACCCCACCCTCTCCAAGCTCTGCCTGGACCATAGAAGGGCTGTAGGTTTGGGCCCCGTGGGGCTGCCTGGGTAAGGTGTCCTGGAGGAACCAGCCCTGAGTCAGGTCATAGACAGAGATGGACACAAGAGCCACTGACACCAATTCCCCAGCCTCCCACCTCAGCTGATAGGAGGCAGGAGGGCAGAGGGGCCCTGAGGGAAGACTTACCTTCCTCGCTCTCAGCTACTGCCTTCTGCAGCTGCTTGGCCCTTGAGGCTGCATGGTCTCTCTCGGCCTCCATCTCAGCCAGCTGTTGACTCAGGGTGCTAGTCTGGACTTTAAGTTCATCCTGCATCCCCAACAGAGGCAGGGGATGACCTCTGCTCAGACCAACCCGGTTCCTTTCTCCCTAGGCCCTGGTCTCCCCACCCAGCCACCTTCACCAGCCTCACCCGCTCCCGCTGGGCACTCCGCAGCTCTTGCAGAAAATCTCGGAGGGCGTCACGCACAGCTTCTGGGTCCAAGTCTGGAGGTGCCGGGGAGGCAACAGGCCCTGGAGACGGGGGCTGGGACCGAGGGCTATATTCCAAAGGACTGGGGCTGCTGAGTCCGTCCCCACTTCCTGGGAGGGAATACAGAGTCAGGAACACAGCAGGCACTAGATACAGGCTCTCAAGACACCTCCTATATTGTGGTGCACACAGGCTTCCCCAGCACAGAGTGAGCCCCGTCCTCTTCCTGTCTAACCCTGGCTATCCTGGAACTTACTCTGTAAACCAGGCTGGGCTCAAACTCAGAGATCGGCCTACCTTTGCCCCTTAGTGCTGGGATTAAAGGTGTGCACCAACACCACTCAACTCAAGACCAACCTCTTTATTTTTTAAAATAAAGTAGCTCTTTGTATTTACCTTCTGTTTTTTGTTTGTTTGTTTGTTTCTGAATCAGAACCTCTCTGTTGTGCAGCCCTGGCTGTCCCAGAACTCACTCTGCAGACCAAGCTGGCTTCAAACTCCCAGAGATCTCCTTACCACTGCCTCCCCACTGCTAGGGTTAAGGCACGTACCATCAAACCCAGCGTCTGTGTATTGTATGTACATGGGTGTTTTGGCTGCGTATATGTGTGTGTGCCACAAGTATGCTGTGGAACTGGAGTTAAGAATAGTTGTGAGCAGTTGGGGATTTAGCTCAGTGGTAGAGCGCTTGCCTAGCAAACGGAAGGCCCTGGGTTCGGTCCCAGCTCCGAAAAAAAGAAAAAAAAAAAAAAAAGAATAGTTGTGAGCAGCCATGTGAGTGCTGGAAATGAATCCAGGTCCTCTGCACACCTTTCCCCTGCTCCACAAGACCTGTGCAGGATCCTGGTCTGCACATGTGCAGGGTGCTGGTCTGCACATGTGCAGGGTGCTGGTCTGCACATGTGCAGGGTGCTGGTCTGAACAGCAGCGCTACCTCCCTCACATTTATGTCTTGCATTTTTGTTTTTGAAAAAACATATATGATTTAAAATGTGTCACTTTAATCTCTGTTTGCTTTTTGCTCTGAGGGTATTATGGCTGAGCCCAGGGTCTTGGGCATGCTAGGTAAGCACCCTGCCACTGAGATCCACAAGCCCCTCTCCCTTTTTTAGATGGGGGTGGGTCTTATTATGGAGCACAGGCTGGACCTGACTTAGAGTCCTCCCGTCTCGGTTTTCTGAGCATGAAGATTGCAGGTATGCACCGCCATGTTCAATTTTATGCAGTATTAGGATCAAGCCCAGGCCCCTGAATGAATCAAGCAGGCGCCACGTGGACTGAGCTGCATCTGCCCACCTTAACCATACCATAAGGTATGATCTGGCTGGAGTATCCAGAGTGTCCGTGTCACCGTGCACCTGTCCTTCTTATCTTTCATCACTCAACGCTTGCGTGTCCCCAGACTCCCCATGCTGAACATGACTTCACTGGAAACAGATGTAGATGGCAGGTACAGTACAGTCACATGGGAGTGGTGGGCCCCTAACCCCACTATTGCTGTCCTTATAAAAAGGGAAGGCCCCGATGCCATGTGAGCACTAGAGTTGTGTTACCACGGACACAGTCCACCAGCACCTTCAGAGGGGCTGTGGCCCTCGCCCTCAAGACAGTCAAACAGGTGACTCTGCTTGCTAAGTTGCCAACTGTGTGACAGCTGGGCCACTGTCCCTAAGGAATCTACCAGACCCATCAAATGCATACAGTACTTCTAGACAGCCATGCATGTGGCACATGCCTGTGTTCCTAGCATTTGGGATACTGAGACAGGAGGACTTCCCAATTCAAGGCCAGCTTGGTCTACAGTTCCAGGAGAGCCTGGACTGAGACCCTGTTTCCAAAACTAAGACAAAGCAATGTGAACACTAAGCCCATACTGTGTCACAGACTCTACCCATCAGTACTCTCCAGAGAGATGATTCACACGTTTTAGCTGTGTGTTCACTGTGCTTTCCCTGGTACAGTGCTTCAGAGCCTTGTGGTATCTAGGAGATGCGTGCTGGTTACAAAATCCTGCAATTCCACAAGGCCGTGAGCATCGCTGGATTTGGGGAGACAGGGAGTCTGTATGTCATGGTACTAAGGACCACAGTGCCTTGACAGAACAGCCAACCAAGACAACAGACAGAAACCGACTTCTGAGGCAGCAGCTCTCACTGCCTCCTCCCTGATCTCGGTACCGTGAGCCTGCCTGCTCTGTCAAAGGACTGACTGGTCTGTGCTGGGACTCAGCCTGTCCTCTGACAGCCTTACTCAGTGAGGCAATGTCTCAGGGCTGATCTGCACTGTGGCCTAAGAACGTCATTCCTCTTAATGCTGAATACTACTCCGCAGGCTGGATTCTTGCTGTGTCCCTGCTGATGGCTGCTGGGATGCTACTGCCCTTGGCTATTGGGAACAATCTGCACGAGACTCTGCTGTAGGCGTGACCAGCACACTCCTGTTCGCAGTTCTTTTTAGCCGTACATCGGGCAGTGGGGATGTGGGGCTTCCTGTCGCTGACGAGTCTACTTCTATGCTTTGAGGAACTGCAAGCTCTTCTCCACAGAGGCTTCCGTGATCTGCAGTCTGTCCTTCACTTTTGCCTGCCTGCTGTAGCCGGACCACAGGCCAACGCATCCTCTATTCCTCCATAAGCTCTTCCCACATCTAGACTCTAAGGTCCTAAGAGACCTGTCTGTCAGCCCGTTTCCTGCTCTATTCCAGTGGCGTGCTGTGCACACACTAGGTGCTTGGTGAGGACTGAATGTGTGAATGGTTCTATGCTCTTCTGGAAGGTCAGACCTGGCTGTGCCTCGAAAGAGGGCGATTTGGGGATCCCAGGCCTGGTGTGGGGGTGTAAAGCCGAGATGCCAGGCTGGAGATCCATTAAGAAGATGGGGCTCCAGTCTGGAGAGATGCTCAGAGGAGTCAGGAGCACTGGCTGCCTTTGTTGTCGCTGTTGTTTTTCAAGGCAGGGTTTCTAACTGTGCAACCCTGGCTGTCCTGGAACTCTCTGTAGGCCAGGCTATCCTTGAACTCAGAGATCGGGTGTGAGCCACTACTGACCCACCACACCAGCCACTCTAACTGAAGACCTGGGTTTGATCCTAGCACCCATATGACAGCTCACAACTATCTTTGGTAACTCTAATTTCAGGAGATCTAGTGCCCTCTTCTGGGCTCTTCCAGCATCAGTTATGCACATGTGTACAAACATATATGCAGGGCGCTCACACAAACAGGTAAAGATGAGGCTTAGATTCAGAAAAGGCAAAGGAACAGGAAGAATCCCTCCCTGACAAGGTTGCATGGAGGAGTCTGGACAGTGAGGGGCATGGCCCTCTGAGGGTGTGGACTCAGAGAGCGGTCCACTGTGCCCTAAGTGGACTCACCTCCTGCAGGGGCCTCTCGAGCCGGGGAGCTGGACACTCGGCCCAGGCCCAGGCCCCGGCGCAGGGCGGAGCGCAGGCCACCCAGCTGGGCCTCGGCTACCCGGCGCTGCGCCTCCACGCGGGCAAGCTCGACCTCCAGGCCCTGGGCCCGGCCCTCAGCTGCACTCAGCCGCAGCCCCAGCTCTGAGGTCTCTGCCCGCACACCCTCCAGTCTTAGCTCCAGGCTGCGAGCAGAGTCCAGAAGCTTCTTCTCGGCACCACGCGCCTCCTCCAGGGAGCCCAACAGGCCTCGTTCGCGTGCACGGAACTCAGCCTCTTGCTCCTGCAGCTTCCTCTGGGAACCCTGGAGCTGGGGTGGGGGTAAAGTTGGGAGTCACAAGACTGCCCTTGTCCCAACCACTCTGGAGGAGGGGAGAGGCCATCCGGTAGGGAGGGGTCTTTTGATTTTACTTCTTATCTGTCCTTGTTTACATCTAACTGTAGTTAGTGACTGTAACATCCACACACTCCCAGGCAGTAAATAGTGATTCTCTCACTATTGATGAGAGGAGGAGACAGGCCTGAGTCATGGTCTTTTCACTACTGAGGAGACAGCACAGAGAAGTTAAGTGATTTGTCCAAGGCCACACAGGTAAAGGCCATCCATTACAGACTTGGGACGCACAGAATGCTGTCCTCTGGTGAGGAGCTGCCTCTCAATCACTGGTTCCATGGGAAAGCCCCTCTAGTGAGCATCAGCACCCCTCCTCTCACCACATCTCCCACTGCTACATAAGTGTTCAGAAGCAGAGAATGGGTGAACACCAGCAGACCTGGTGGCTGTGTAACATTGGGTAGATGCCTTGACCTTTCTGAGCCTGTCGGGTTGTCCTGGTAAATGGGGCTAACATTTCCCACCTTGTAGGCAGGCTATGGGAGAATCAAGCAAGGCTGTCTTCACCACCACCCCAGAATGCCCTTTTGGGATCTGCACACATTAGGCCTACAGTTCTTTCGGTTGTTAGTAGGAATACAACTGAGAGAGTTTTAGGAGCAGTGGGCTCAGCACGTTCCTCTGGAGGGAAGGCAGGCACGCGGTAGCCCACCCTCCTCTGGCTGGCACACCCAACCTCCTCAGTTACCTCCTGCTTCAAGGCCTCCAGGCTGCTCTCGCCTTTCAGCACCTTCTGCCGCAGGCCCAGGACCTCTCGCCGGCTCTCCTTCTCTGTCCGCTCGCCCAGGGCCAAGCGGCTCTGCAGGTCTGCCAGCTCACGGCCCAGTCGGCCATTGTCACTGTCCAGAGTCTTCATCTGCAAACCGGAACAGGCAAGTAGGCTGGCTGGGCCCTTAAAGTTCTGCCCAGGCCGTTAAAGTTCTGCCCAGTCCCTGCCCAGGAAGCTCTCTGGACAGAGGCATCACCTTAATTTCCCACCCATGGGAGCCTGCCCTGGTGAACTCCCTGAGCTTGGGTCACACTAGACACCTGGCCCCTATGGCCTCTCAATGGGTGGGCCGGGGAGGGGCAACAGCAGCAAAGAGGTTGACATACAACTGATTTAGCCACTACAGCAGAAACCACAACTCCCAGGGTCTGTGTTCACTGCTACAGAGGTAGCTACAGGGTGCTCATGTGCCTAGCTGCTCTACACACGGACACCAACTGAATTAGCCTTCACCTATCCCGGTGAGGTTAACCCTCATTTAGTAGAAGAGAGAACAGGCCATGTTGGATGAGTTGCCTACTACACCGCCCGCAAGCAGCAGACGGGTCTGATCCCAGGCAAGGGGAACATGAGGGTCTATTCTAAGTCTGTTTCCTCCTAGGAGCGGGTGGGGCAGGGTCCACGCACCCACAGAACTATAGCTGGGCAGATCAATCAAGTAGCCTTCACACAGGCCCCCAACGAGAGCCGAGCACAGGTAGTCGCTGGAGGCCTGGGTGAGCGGCCTGGGTGGGAAGGCCTTATTTCCGGAGTACCATGCATCTCAGAGCATCAGTCTCTGGCTATCACATGCAGCCTCCACTGAGGCCCACAAGACTGCTCCTGTTCCTGAGGCCTTCTACAGTGAGGAAGCCTGAACCTTCCAGTGTATGAGCAGTGCCCAGTACATAGCAAGCGCTTGATTGGGCCTTGCTGGTGACAAGTCAGAGGTCAGCTCTGCACAGCCTGCAGACAAGTTCAGCCATCTCCTTCTGCTGAGGCAAGGACGGCTCTCCGTTTTCCAACGGTAGAAAATGGCTCAAGCAAAACCAGAGAGAAACACAGTATTTCCTGACACACAATGCTTACGTGAAGTTCAAGTCTGTGTTTACAGAGTGTGACTAGAGCACACCCCATGTACTCATGTTCCATGTGTGCACATGCGCGTCTCCCACCTCGTGCTGGGAATCAAACGCAAGCTCTGAGAGGGCGGGGCAGCACCCTGCCAGGTTCGCATGCACAATGTCCTTTCAAACTGTCCTGTTACTCTCGCAGACATGCGTGCTTTGCCTGCACGCTCATTTGTGTACACATGTGCCTGTGGAGGCCGGAAGAGGGCACTGGATGCCCTAGGACTGCAGTTACAGACATGCAGGTGCTGGGAATCGAACTCGGGTCTCCTGAAAGGACAGCGAGCTCTCTTAACCACTGAGCCACCTCTCCAGCCCCTACTGTCATTCCTTGGCCGTTCTGGGGAGCAAATGCGCAAATGCGGGGCTTCAGGCAGGCCTCCTGCTGAGTCCGTGGGCACTCACTCCTTCTGAGCAGGGTCTTGGTAAGAGGAGACTGCTCTTGGACAAGTCTCAGGACCCAGGCAGGCCTTGACCCTATGACCCTCTGGCCTCGGTCTCCACAGCTGGGATTATGGCCACCATGCCCGGGGACTTTACACCAGTGAGGTAGGTAGAGATGGAGACAGCCCTTGGCCTGTACAGTGGAAGCACTTAGCTCTAGGTTCAGTTTGCCTGTCTGACCCAGCTCCCAGAGCTACTCCCTTACCTCTCAGGCTTCTTTAAAACTACACAAAATGCTGGGCCTCCCTCTAGGGACACTCAAGTCTGAATGTGACGTGAGTCAGTTTCACAGAGGTTTCCAAGTGGACAACCCCTCAAAGCCTGCAGTGACCCCAGTGAAACTCGCTGGTTGCTTCATCAAGTTGGACTATTAGAGCAACCATTACCTTGGTTTGCTGTGGGTTCCCTTCTGGGGTGAGCTGGTCTATGTGGGGCCAGGCTATTGCATCTCCCCAGAGAAAGTCAATCTCACGAGCCCATGCATGAAGGCCAAGGTCAGGCAAAAGACCTTGCTTTTACCTATGGTAGAATCTGCCTCCTATGAGGGGTGCTGCTGACCAGAGCCTGTGAAGGGCAGAAGCCAGGGACATACCTGTCGCCTAAGCTCCTGCAGCTCACGTCGAGCCTCCAGCCGGGATCGCTCCACTTCCTGCAGTGAGGCCCGAAGCTCTCCAGCCTCCTTGGCGACAGACATTCGAGCCTCTTCCAGGAGGGCCAGCTTCTGCTCCTTGTCCTCATTGGCAAGCTTCAGGCTACAAGGTAGAGGCTGTTCTCAAGTAGCTCTGTGCTCAAGGCCTGCCCTCCCTAAGTCTGAGTGGATCTGGCCCCACCCTGCCCCACGGCAGCCCAAGCACCACCCACATGGCTGTCCTTGCACTGCCATAGTGTGGCTGGGGGAAGGTCTAAGGAGGGAGAGAGAAGGGACTCAACTTTCAGGGTGACTGACATAGGGGAGGCCTGAGTGTGACCCAACTCCTCTGCTGCCACCTGTCCATTCTTTGTGGTAGGCAAGCCACCAAACTGACCCTATGCTAGGATGTGCGTAAAAGCAAGCTAGCTATCTACATGGTTCCCTAAACCACAGGGAAGTGAGGTCCAGGCCAAGGTTCAGTTAGAGCGCTAGTTCTCTACCTGCGGGTCACGACTCCTTTGGGGGATGAAGGACCCTTGACAGAGGTCAGATACCATCTGCCTATACAGATATCTGTAGATATCTACATTACCATTCGTAACAGTAGCAAAATTTCAGTTATAAAGTAGTGATGAAGATAGTTTTATAGTTGGGGTCACCACAGCATGAAGATGTGTACTAAAGGGTCAAAGCCTTAGGAAGGCTGGGATCCACTGAGTTAGAGTGGAGCCGGGCAGTGCCCTGCAGCTCTCACCTGATCCGCTCGCTCTCTGCCTTCTTCACAGCGGTCCTCAGCTCCTCGTTGGAACGCCGCAGGGCCTCACGCTCCTTGGTGCCCTCACTCAGACTGCGCCGCAGCTCACTAGCCTCCTGGCGATGGGCCTCGGAGCTGTCCTGGCTGTCCCGGACCTTGCGCTGAGCCTCCAGCAGCTCCCGCCGCAGCCCATCACGGGTATCCTCCAACAAGCGCAGCTGAGTCCTCAGCTCTTCTGCCTGTGGACCCAGAATGGGGTCAGGGTGACCATGGCAGACGGGTTTGTATGCCACCTCCCTTCCCGACTAGGGGACGCCGTGGTCCCAACACTGCCCCATTTATCTATGGTGAGTGGCTGACCTCAGTTATGGTATGGGACGAGGTACACTGGACTCAGCGGTGCACAAACCAGAAACAATTCCCAATGAGTTCCCCAAACCTCCCTTGCAAACATCAGGTGCCTAATGACTGTTTACTGTTTCTACTTGAGGCGACCATTGTCTGCCCTCATGCAGAAGGACTCCCAGGACCAGCCCCAGCACACACATGCACGCACACATGCACGCGCGCACACACACACACACACACACACACACACACACACACACACACAGAGACACACAGATACACAGATACACAGACACACACACACACACACAGAGACACACACACACACAGATACACAGACACAGACACACACAGACACACACAGACACACAGACACAGACACAGACACAGACACAGACACACACACACACACACACACACACACACACACACACACACACACGCAGCGGCACTGTGAGTGGTGCCAGGACAGCAGTGTCAGCTCACCTCCCTCATGCAGGCCTCCCGCTGCCGACCCAGGTTCCCCGTCTGCTCCTGGAGTTCTTTCACCTGCTGTGCATGGGCTGCTGTGGCTTCTTCCAGCTGAGCCCGGAGGTCTCGAAGTTCAGATGTTAGGGCGTTCACTGTGTTCTGAAGTGGCCAGGTTGCTCACACTTAGTCCTGATGTGGCCCCCAACACACACCCCGCTGCACGCCCTACCCCTGGGACTACTTCTCCCAGGGGCCTACCACACCTCAGTGCCTTGAAGCTGACCTCTCCAAACCAGTGGTCTCACCAGGGTGGATCTAGCGGTCACTTCCTTCAGTTGGGAGTCCTGAAGGAAGGGCTGGACCTTCCACACAACCTGGAAGCATTTCCAGGGCTTCCACTCTAACAAGTCCCTTCAAGCCATGCTGGTTTCCCATGAACTCAGGCCCAGCTGGGCTGCCTACCTACCCGGTCCTGTTCCTGCCGGCTCTGGGCATCTCGCTTCTGCCGTTCCATCTCCAGAGAGATGGCAGCCAGACTGTGCCGGGTTCCCATCAACTTCTCTGACAGTGCCGTCTTCTCAGACTCCTTCAAGGACAAGGCCTAGGCAGAGGCAAGGATGACAGGACTTAGGGTGTGGCTGGTCCTTTCTCCTCGCCTTCCCCTGGTGCTCACTGAGAACACTGGTTAGACCCAGGGCAGAGGTGCCTGTTCACTGTAGTCCTCCACTAAGAGTTCGGGAGCAGCAGTAGGGGCCTGGATGTGGGCATGATCTACAGATCTAACTAATGCCTCAACTTCCCCAGGGCAAAGACTTCCATCACTCTCCTGTTACAGATAGGATAGCTGTAGCCTAGGGGGGTGTGAATTGCCCAGGGTGACAAAGCCTACAGTCTGTCCTGCTCCATACCTCACAGAAAACCAAGAATGAACTATTCAGAAGAGCCAACAAGTGCCTGTGGGCACAGCCAGAGGCACCCAGCCTGCAGCAAGCAAGGAGACAAGAGAATGTGAGATGGTTTGCCTTGTGTCACCTGTCACTGCCACTGTGTGCTAGGCTCCAGCTCTCCTGTCCTTACAGGAAGGCACTGGCTGCTTCCTGCACTCCTGCTGGGTCGGGGTGTGCTGGGCAGAGGTAGGAGAGCCCCAGAGGTCGCCCAGGACCACAGACCTGCTGCTTCTCACTCTCCGCCAGGAGCAGGCCCTCGTCCCGCTCCTGCTGCAGTGCGGCGATCTCCTCACTCAGCTCCTCCTTCTCAGCCTCCATCCGGGCCAGCAGCTCCTCTCGCTCCTGCTGTAACTGGCCCTGCAGCTGGGCCCGCTCTGCCTGAAGCTCCTGCCATGCAGCCTCCTGAGGGCCAGGGCAGGGCTGTGTGACACACTGGGAGGGGCCCAAAGAGTCCCTTGCAGACATGGGTCAGGAAAAGACCCAAATACCCCACAGCTAAGAGACACAGTGGGTGCCCAGGTCACTGTAGGGCAGGGCAGTGGGAGCTTTGCTGAGGTCACCTCAGGTCTGTGATGACAACGTGAAACCCAGCGCCTGGCTGGGAACAGGAATGGCCCTTGGGGGATGGCCAGCAGCCACTCAGGCAGAAGGGAGAGGTCTAGGTCACAGCGTAGCCTGGAGGCCCTGAGGGAAGAGCAGGCTGGAACCTCATGGAGCGGTGGGATGCGGTAACAGGGGTCCAAAGTCACAGATGCAGTCACTAGCCTGACCAGGTGAACTAAGGTACTGAGTGAGGCTAAGGGGACAATGGGGACGCCCCAACCCAGGTGATAGACAACCTGAATTTTACTTTTTAAGCTTTTAGATTTATTTATGTGTTTGTCTGCATGTGTGTCTATGCCCCATGTGCATGCCTGATGCCTCTGGCAGTTAGAAGATGGGATTGGATTCCCTGGAACTAAAGTTACAGATGGTTGTGAGCCATCGTGTGGGTGCTGCAGCCAGTGCTCTTAATGCTGGGCCATCTCTCCGGCTCTGTTCTGGCAGCTAGAGGGTTGTGTAGAGGGAAACGGGGCTGGCTGCAAAGAACTCTGGGACCCAGACTGGAAGAAGCTGAAGAGAATACAGACTTGTGGGCACTGACCAGGTCAAGAAAGGTAGGGCCAGGGGTCATAGCGCATGGCTCACTGGGAACATGACAGAGCCACGGCAAGGACAGCTTTCTTGGGGTGAGAACATTGCCTGTACCCTAGAACTTCCCAAAGGGTGGTAGGAGAGGCCTTCCTTCAGGAGCTGCCCTGCCACCTACTGGCCACATGTGGTAATTTCCACCGGAATCCATGGGTGGGTGTATCTCTCTTCCCACTTTATGAATCTTGCAGGGGGAAAAGGAAACCGTTGGAGGCCTCCCTGTTTCTAGAGGCCCCTATTCTAGGGATCACTCTGTATAGGGGATCCTCAAGGCGCAGGAACTGACAGGACATTTACTAAGCACCGGGGGCTATGTAAAGCCCTTCACAGGACCCACCCCACAACAATCCATCCCTGTTTCTAGGGAAAGAAAAACGCAGGCACAAAAACCTTACATAGCATCAATGGAGTGAGACAAGATCAGACACAAACTCAAGAAGTGCAAGCAGACTCGGTGTGCAAGGGACTTCCCTGGCATGCCTGCCCTGCGGTTGTGAACCTTGGCGGACGAAGTGGAAACATGGAGCTGCACACTTGTTTGTTTTGAGACAAGGCCTCCTCACATAGCCCTGGCTATTCTGGAACTACAGAGACCAGGCTGGCCTTGAACTCTGAGATCTGCCAGCCTCTGCTTTGTGAGTGCTAGGATTAAAGGTGTGCACCACCATGCCCAGCCTGCTCTCTGTGGAACCTACACTGGCCTTGCTCCCACATGACTTCGGGTCTCCATCAGGTTTGGACCTGATTTGGGGCCCGGAACTCTACATATCTGATAAGCACAACCACTCCCACACACCTTCTCAGCCACCCCAGAGACTCTATGTCTCGCATCTGCTTCACATATGTGGAAACCGAGGCAGGGCAAGACAGTAAGCAGAGACAGGGAGCCGCAGAGCCCTGCCCACCCCTCCCCAGCTGACCGAACCTTCTCCCGCTGGAGTCTCTGCAGATCCTCCTCATGGGCTGCCCGCTGTTCCCGCAGAGAGGCCTGAGTCTCCCGCTCTGCTTGCACTAGCTTCTGGGTCATCAGCTCCTTGTCCAAGGCCGCTTTCTCTTCAGTGGCTGTTACCTGCTGCCGCAGGCCTGCCAGCTCCCCTGCACAGGAGGGATGGATAGCAGGAAAGCAGCGCTGAGTCACAATCTCCCTCTGGGCCAGCAGACTTGGGTTGTTTGAGCCACACGGGCAAAGTCAGAGGTAAGGGAGCTTCGTGGCAACTATGCTGTCCTTGAGGAAGTGGCTCATCCCCTCTGGATAGCAGTTTCCCACCTGCCTCATGGGCTCACTGGCTCTTTTCTCCTCATGTACAAGGGGCACGGTGGTTGATGGGAAGGGAACCATAGAGGAGGATTTCAAAAATACAGGGACCCTGCTACTGACATGTTTGCTGGGCCAATACAATCCTCGCACATCACAGTTTTGAATGATATCTCTGGTTAGTTTAACTTCATCCTCGTCAAAGACGATGCTCCAAGACCAGTAACCAATCCACACCTCATGGGGTGTCTCCATTAGGGACAGCACCCCTCACTGAGGGGCAAAACAGAAGTTGTGTCCCACCTGGACCAGTAAGGCATGAACCCAACAGCAATGCCCTCCCTGGGACTCAGGAGAGTCCATTTCCATGACCCCAGCAGGGCCTGAGCGCCTTTGCTGAGCTGGAAGGACTGAATAGAGATAGAGCGTGGGGAGTGTGTGGGAATCGTGGGCTGGGACCATGGGGCTGAGATTCACGGCAGCAGCTGATGGTTATGAGAGTTCTCTAGGGACCTCAGAACCCTCCAGCCTCCCTGATGACGAAGAGACAGCAGTCACAGCAGGCACTTTGCCAAGGCCTTCACAAGCTACTTCACCTCATCCTGGCAACAGGCTAGGTAGGGGCCATTCCCCTACCTCTGGAGCCAAAGTAACCTAAGCTCGAAGAGGGAAGGGCCTGTTGAGGGGGCCATGTGACAGCTCTGGATAGGAACCAGGTCAGCCATAGCCACGCACCTCACCTAGGTTTCCTAACCTCTGCTAGACTCCAGTATCCGCAGCCGAAGTCTAGCACAAAGCCCAGGACCCAGACCCTTGTACCAGTCAGAGTTTCCTTGGCCAGCAGCAGGGCTTGACTGTCCGCTTCTAGCTGCTCCCGGCGGGCCTCGAGCTGAGCCAGCTGCCTCTGCACGTCAAACAGGCTGCTCTCCAGGGCCTCCTTCTCCAAGCTGTAGCACATAATCCCTGAGGCCTTGGGACTCGGCTTCCCCAACCCCAGGAAATTGTGGGTTTTAGGGTGCGGCCAGTATGGGCCAAATGCCAGCCTACCTGCCCAGCTACACGTGGGCTCCCCAGGGAAGACTGCACCTGAGCGAGGCTGCATTGGAAGCCTGGCTCCTAAGTAACTGCTCCTCTGGGTTAACCCCAGGGCGGGGCTGGACCCACACACCCGCTGCAGGAAGCTGGGCAAAGCCCACATCTTACTTACCGCAGGCGAATGGTCTCCTCTGACAGGGTCCGGCCCTCACGCTCGGCTGCTGCCAGCTGCACAGCCAGGCCAGCCCGTTCCTTGGCCATCGCCTCCTTCTCCCGGGCAGCGCGCTCCAGGGCCTCCACCTGCCGCTGGGACTCCCGCAGGGCCTGATCCAACTCCTGGTCCCGTCCATTCAGCTGCCGGGAGAGCTGGCAGACCCAGAGACTATGAGCAGAAGCCTTGGCTAGTTTACCACGCAGCACTCTAATGTGGGGGTCAGGTCCAGCCCTGGCCTCGTAGGGGGAGGCTGGGGTTTGAGCACAGGTTCCGCACTGGTGTGCCTAGGCAAACCCTAGCCTTTTCTATACCCACAAATGCACACGTGTAAAAATGGCCCCCAGTCACTCACTCTGCCCTGTGCCCAAAACATTCTAAGAAGCTGAACACAGCAAATGGTAAGGAGAACAGCTGTCCAGACTGAAGGGAGGAGCTACCCCTTCCTCCCAGGAGCCCTGGACCCCGGGACAGAGGCTGCACTACAGGGCCTGGAGCCTGAACTCCTAGGACCCAGAACCACCTTCTGGCTGTGTGGTTCCAGTTTTGCAAGTCCCTACTTTCTTCATAAGATGGACAGATCTTCACCAAGGCTGGCCCAGAGCCAGCACGTCCTCTAAGTGACAGAATCTTAGTCTCAGATAGTCAAGTGGCCTCAGCATGTGAGGAATAATAGCTTGCTCAAGGCCCTTAGCCAGTCGAAGTGAGATATGTATGAACCTAGAGGGAAGTGCCTGAGCCTCTGGCTCATCCCAGAATAGCACGTGAGTGGCCAGGAGCCCCGATCACATATGTGCATGGGGGCTCGCCCACCTGGGCCACCTGCTCCTGCAGATGGCTGCGTTCGCTGCGCAATACAAGGATCTGCTGCCCCAGCGCCTCCCGGGCCTGCTCAGCCACACACAGGGAGCCCTCCAGGCCCTGCCTCTCCACCTCCTGCTCCAGTCTCAGCTGCTCCAACCGTTCCTGCTTCTCCACAGCCAGCGAAGTGGCGTGCTCCGCCTGCTGCTGGCGGCCCAGGAGCGCCGCCTTTTCTTCCTCTAGCTGTATGGACAGAGATCCGAAGGAGCAAAGGGACTCTCCAGGACCAAGATGCCCTCCATCCCACCAGTGACCACAGGCAGTCGGTGGAGGCACTCTAGGGTGAAGGAAGGTGTCCGTGGTGTCGAGAACCAAACACCAGAACAGAGCAGGGCCCCCGAGCATCCTTCTATGATGCATAGGACAGAGACACAGAAAGGCAGACAGGATGAAAGACTGATAGGACAGACAGGGTAGGGGTGGAGCCCCGGCATGCCTCTGCAGCGTCTCCCTGGTGGAGGGGACATGGGGCTGATACACAGCATACCTGGGCGATGAGGCGGTTTAATTCCAGCTTGTCCTGGGCGAGACTCTCGTTGAGGGCACTCATCTTGGACAAGGAATCTCGCAGGGAAGCCTCCTCTGCCCTCAGCTTGGTCACAGAGAGCTCCAGCTGCGCACGGCCTGCCTCAGCCTGCAGTGGGAGAGATCCAGAGAAGCAGACCCTCACAGACTGGGTTGGGGCCGAGGAGAAAGGGTTGACCAGTCAGGCAATCCCCATCAAAGAAGGCCACACTTTAGAAGGCTGTTTGGAAGACACCTCATACCTAAAGGATCAAAAGGCAGAGCCAAGGGTCAGAAGAGACTCCAGTTGCACCCTAGGGCGCCATCATGTAGAGCCTGGGCCACCAGAAGTGGGACAGGTACCTTCCAAGCACTCTCAGGACCATGACCCCCAACTTCCTCAGTCTCTGGATGTATTTCCACAGAATGGATCGGGTGACCCTGAGCTTCAGGCTCAGGAGCCCCTGCAGTAGCAGGGATCTGTGGGAGCCAGCTCAGTGGGTAAACCGCTGGTCACTTAAGCATAAGGACATGACTTCATATACCAGCTATGTGCACAAGTTAACAAGTGTAATCCCAGTGTTCCTACAGCATGGGAGAGGGAGACAGGAGGGTCCACAGCAACTCAAGATCCAACTAGGGTAGGACACACAGCAGGGGACGACGAAGGGACCCCAAGGCTGTCCTGACTTCCATACAAACACCAGTGTACCAGTGCATGCATGCTTACAGGCAGAGAGAGAGGTAGAGGGAGAAGGGGAGATTTGAAGCACCGTAACAAATAGGTAAGAATAAAAAGTCAGTGTCTACCCAGAAGTAGGGGTCAAGGGCATGCTCAGTCTGCAGCCTGACATAGGGTTGGTCTGGTCAGTGGCTGACATGACTCACCTTGGTCAGCGCCTCAGCCACCTCTGCCTTTTCTGTCTGCAGCACATCCCTCTGCAGTACAGCGCAGCTCAGTGCCTCCCGCACCTCCACCAGCTCCTTGGTCAGCCCCGAGCGCTTCACTTCCAGCTGCTCCAGCTGCCGATGGCTGTGGGACAGACTTCTGTCACTTCGCTGCTCTGTACCCCATACAGGACACGAGCCCAGGTGAGCGGGGCACAGGTAGAATCCTGAGCACAAGAGCCTCTTCCACAAGAATGACCTAACCCACAGCCTCAGCTGTGACTCTGAGACACTGTCACGTCCGAACAGTGCCACGCAGGACGTAGTTCAAATGGCACCTGCTGCCTCCAAGGCTTCAGGAACAACTTCACACCCACTACAGTGCCCTAAGCATTAGCACTGTCTGTGCCGCAGAGACACAAACAGTGCAGCGTGAAATCCTGGCTCCTACCAAACAATGTGCTCTGGGGCAAGTCTCATGACCCCACACCCAGTGCCTCAGTTTTCCAATGCATAAAATGGGGCTGCAGAGATGACTCAGCGTTAAGATCACTGGGGATTGTTTCAGAGGACTTCAGCTGGATTCCTAATACCTACGAGAGGGCTCACAACCATCTGTAACTCCAGTTCCAGGGGATTTGACACTCTCTTCTGGCCTCCATGGGCACTAGGCATGCAAGGGATATGCAGGCAAAACACTCATACGCATTAAAAAAGAAAGTGACATAAAAAGACAGCACCCACAAACAGAGACAACTCTCTAAATCATGGAGTTACGTGGAGGGCTCAACAAAGGACTCCATGGGCTTAAGTGGTCGCTGGCCCTTCTTGTTACTGCTACTGTATACTGTATAGTGACAGTCATTGCCACCTTTTGTTCTTGTTTTCTGAGACAAGGTCTCTCTACACATCCCTGTCTACCCTGGAACTCACAGAGATCCTCCTGCCTCTACCTCTGAGTGCTGGGATTAAAGGTGGGCACAACCATGCCCGGTGCTTTAAGTTTCTTAAATGAGAATCATTAATCTTTAATATTCTTATCACCCAAGCACCTCCCTCCTGGACCCAGTGACTGCTCTTCCTAAGCCTCAGTGTTCTCCCGGGACTGCACTGGAAGGACCCTGGTAGGAAGGTGAGCAGCCCACCTGCGCTCTAGCTCGCGGCGGGCCCGGGCACCCTCCTGCACCGTGTCCTCCTGCTGGTCCTCCAGCTGGGTGTGCTGCCGCCTCAGCTCCTCCTGGGCGGCCTGCAGCTTTTCCAGCTCCTGGCGCAGATCCTCAGCTTGCTGCTGGGCCACCTGCAGGCTGTGGCTCAGGTTGCCCTTCTCCCTACAGGACAAGCAGGCAGAGGAGAGGGAGCTTCTGAGGCTACTCTCCCCCAGGGGTGGTGGCTGGACTGATTGACTACTCTGACTACATCTTCTGTCCTCCGGGCCACTGCCTCCAGGAAGCCTTCCCTGATGCTTTTCACAACTGATTCATCTCACTTACACCATGCACTGAAAGCTTCTCTCTCTCTCTGTTTTGTTGTTGTTGTTGTTGTTGTTGTTGTTGTTTCCCTATGTTGCCCTGGAACTCACTTTGCAGACCAAGCTGGCCTTACTATATAGCCCTGGCTTGATGGGAACTGTTATACAGCCTGGGCTGAACTCAAACTTGAAACGATCCTCCTGTCTCAGTGCCCTAAATGCTGGGTTACAAATACGAGCTACGAGTCTGCTTTTCTTAGAGACTTGTTTGTTTGTTTGTTTGTTTGTTTGAGACAAGGTCTCACTATGTTACATAGGCTGACTGGCCTAGAGTTCCCTCTGTAGACTAGGCTGGCCTTGAACTCACAGAGATCTGCCCACCTCTGCTTCCCAAGTGCTGGGACTGAAGGCATGGACTGCCACACCAGCTTTCCTGTTTATTTAGGAAAAGCAGATTTAAAAAATTTTAAAAAAAATTTAAAAACTATCACTCACTTTGCAGACCAAGCTGGCCTTACTATATAGCCCTGGCTTGATGGGAACTGCTATACAGCCTGGGCTGAACTCCAACTTGAAACAATCCTCCTGTCTCACTGCCCTAAATGCTGGGTTACAAATACGAGCTACGAGTCTGCTTTTCTTAGCAAAGGGGAAAACAGAATAGTGTCTCACCAAAAGAAATTTCACTCTCTTGCTCTCGCCTTCTTATTCCCGCTCTCTCCCCATTCCCTTCACGCCTCTCTCTCCACAGGCTCATGGCCGGCCTCTACTCCTCTGCTTCTCTACTCTCTCTCTTTTTACCTTAATACCCTCAACTCCCCTCCCCATGCCCTGAATAAACTCTATTCGATACTAACAAAAGCAATTCTATTACATGTGAATTATTTATTTGTGTGTGCTGGGGCACATGTGACACGGCACGAGTGGCGATCAGGAGCTAACACTGGTGATTCAGTTCTCTGAGTGCACGCTGCCCTTGCGGAAGGGCACTTTGCTCTCAGCAGCCACCCTGGGTAGCTCATGGTCACCTTAACTCCAGACCCATAGACATCCAGCTGACAGCTCTGGCGTTTTGGAGTGCACATGCCCACATGCATACAATTAAAACAAAATCAAAAATTCTCTATCTGAGAGAGGCATAGTGGTGTATACCTGTAGTCCCAGCACTTACCAGGCCGGGCCAGGCAGATCTCTGAGTTTGAGATCTGCCTGGTTAGTCTACAGAGTGAGTTCCAGGGCACTCAGGGCTACACAGAGAAACCCTGCATTGATAAATAAGTAGACCGATACATTTTTTAAAATTGTCTCTAGGGTGACAGGGCTGCAACTGGGCTGTAGCTGGGGGTAGTGTTTTCCCCTGGCAGATACCAGGCCTTGGGATGCATTCCCAGCAAGAGGCAACCAACAGGAAACAGTTCAGAACAGCACTAAGAGCAGAATTCTAGAATGGTCTATAGCCCCATGTATCTACAGGGGTATCTGAAATGTAGCTAGGGCAACAAATGAACTTTTACTTCCTTGAAAACTAAATTTTGCCGCCTGGCTGATAGGAACCCTCGGGCTGAAAGGCCTGACTGGCTAGGCCCAGCACCCCCTGCTGGCCCCTAGGCCTCATCGCACCTGCTCAGGATCTCGTTGGCACTGCGTAGGCGCTGGGCCTCACGCTGCGCATCCTCTTGGGCCTGGACTGAGGTTGCTGTCTGGTCCCGGAGGCGCTGTAGCTGCTCCTCCAGGCCACGCCGCTCACCCTCACTGTCACTAAGTTGCTTGCGCACGGAACCCAACAGATCTTGGCTGGCTTCATAGCGCCCACGCATGTCCTGGAATATGGGAGTGGTGGGGTCTGGAGAAGCCCACTCACTCTCTCTTAACAACTCCATAGTACTGGGCGAGCCTGGGGCAGCAGACTGCACCTCTCCCCACTCCTGTGCCCCACCTCCCTACGTCCCCAGGTCTGGCAAACCGCCCAAGAACACCGGCCCCAGATACTGACTCCACCCACAAAGGCCCAGGCCCCGCCCCCTTGTGGCCTCCCTGAGATCCTGCCTCTAGTTTCTAATTCCTCCTCTCAGACTTGTCAAAGGGTCTTAAGCCCCCAAGTTTTATCTCCTTTTCTTGGGCTCTAGCCCCTTTTCTGAGGCATTCCCAGCCATGCAGGCACTCCGGACTCCGGTCCTTTCTAGAACTCTCTATTAGCAGCTATTTCTCAGGGCTCTGACCCCGGCCCAGGCCCCGCCCCCTGGGTCTCTGGCTACCTGGACCTGTAGCTGGCGCTTGTGCAGGGCAGAGTGGATCAGCGTGAGTGTGGAGGAGTCAGAGCAGGCTGGGGACAGACCTCGGCGTGGAGAACGACCTCGACCCGGGGAGGAGTGCCGCGGTGGAGTTGGAGTCCGCTGGCCAAAGAGGCCGCGGAAGCTGCCGTCTGAGGTATCCGCAGTGCGCTCTGAGTTGCTGAGCTGGACACCACTCTCAGTATCAGAGAGGGCAGCCTTGGGGCAGGGAGGAAAGAGGAGTAGGGTTAGTTAGGTGGTTACCAGCATGGACGAGGCAACGTGACACTTGCCACAAGCCCCGTTCTCCAAGAAGCCTTCTGGAGTCCATATCTACCTGTGAGCAGCCTGCTAAGCAAGACCCTCTTGCTCACTGCCCTTCAGAACCCTCACAGTTCTCACAGGGATAACTGCAGCAAGGCTGAGTGGGCCAGCAGAGGTGAACAGGCCCCACCCACTTCCAGTTCATCCCAAGGCCCCAGGGCATGTGGCTGGGGGGCTCAGTAGTGTCTAGTCAGCCCTGTGTAGGCTGTCACCATACCTGTGCCAGGTCTCTCAAGGTCTGCTGCAGCCCCTCTCCATCCTCAGTGTCCAGGGTTGTCTGCTCCTGGAGCCGCAGAGACTCCTGGTGACAAGAAAGACTGGTCACAGATATGCCAAAGCATGAAGTTGTTCCTTCCTGGTCCCCTCAGGTAGCAGTTAAGGTCATACCACACCATCACGGAATGGATGAGGCCCAGAGACACACAGTACCCTGTCCTAAGCCTTTGGCCTAGTGAAGAAGAGCCCAAACTGCCCCACACAGCATGTGTGGGGCCCAGGCAGTGCCCTGGGGGTATGTATCTGCTGGAGATACAGCAGCCTTCCCCTGGGAACCCAAGAGGGAGTCCTGGCTCCACACACACTGCACTGGAGAGACCCTCGGGCTTTGGTTTCCTCCATTGTGTAATGGCTTGTTGCAGGGACGGTGGAAGGGCACAGAGGTGAATGTCACTGTGCTAAGCCTGGCGTGCACTGTGACAACAGCACCCAGTCTGGATGGGATAATCCACCGTAGCCCAAGCAGCCTGGCCCTCAGCCAGCTGCCATGGATTTGGCTGGCGCCACATCTCACCAGGGCCTCCAACTTGTCAGAGAGGGTCCTGTTGACCTGGTCCTTCTCTGTGTTCTGGTTCTGAAGGTGTTCCACAGACAAGGCCAGCTCTGTCACTCTGGAGGGAAGAGCAGAAGAGGTGAATGGGGGATCTGCCGCTGCCTCTCAAGTTCACCAGCATATGCCTGTGTTTCCTGAAACTCAACGAGGACCCTAGGATCCACTTCCCCAGGTACCCGACCTGGAGTAAGTTGCTTCTTGCCTGGGGACCTCTGAATTCTTAGCTGAAAATGGGAATGGGGTTACCGCTGTCTCTCACGAGAGAGCTGTGGGGGCTCACCTAGGAGGCAGGAGTGGGGGGAGGGGGTCACACATGTCATCAGAGCTCATTCGGGATCCCCAGGGAAGGGCCCAGCCCTGGTGAACACGCTCCCCTCTGAGGCCCTACAGGGGAGTCAGCAGTGGACAGGTCTGCTACCACCCACCTGGCACTGAGATCAGCCTTGTCCAGGTCACTCTGCACCTGAAGCTGGGCCAGGTCCTTCTCCCGGAGCAGCTTGGCCCGTAGCTGCTCCTCCAGTTGGGCCTGCAGCAGCTTTTGCTTCTCCAGAGCCGCCTCAGCCCTGCTCTCAGCCCGCTGCAGGCTGGCACTCAGTCCTAGGCCCACCTCCTGGACAGCCCGGGATGTCCGGACTAGTTCTCCTCCTAGCTGTAGTAGGTCCCTGAAGAAGAGCAAAACAAGGGGGTATGAGGGTGACCCCTATGTACAAATCAAAACTACCTGTGACATATCTGTCATTATCAGAGTAGGGAAGCAAAGTCACATAATGTCCAGTGTGAGCGAGGCTGTGGGGAAGTCGGCCTGTGCCTACATAGCTGATGGGAGGGTAAGTAGGTGGGGCCCCAGAGGAAGGCAACTAGGAAAAGCCCTTTGCATCTATGACACATCTTCCATAGGCCCAGCATGAAGCGATGACAGATGGTTCATGTGGCGTAGCAGGAGTGGCAATCCTGATGACACCAAACATCCATCAAAAGGGAGATCACTATCCAACAAGTAGGATCCAGTCAGCGGATCCTACTACAGCCGAGAAAGACCAACAAGGAGGCTACTCATGATGGGTGCGCCTCCCAGGAAAACAAACAGATGAGGAAGGCCTCTTCGAGAAGCATACAGCTGAGCTGGAAGGAAGCACAAGCTTGCCATTAAAGTTCTCAGGAGGTAGAACAGGACGGTAGCACTACAGGCTAGCCTGGACTACAGAGTGAGGACCACCCATCTCCAAAAATGGGTGGGGGCAGTGAGATGCCCTATGTGTAAAGGTGCCCGCTGCCAAGCCTCATGACCTAGGTTTGGGCCTGGAGACCTATATGGTGGAAGGAGAGAACTGACCACTCACAGAAGTCGTTCTTGGCCATCACACACACACACGCACGCATGCATGCACTCGCACATACAATAAAGACAAACTGGAGAAGCAATGAGGATATTCTACAGAGTATATATGCCAAAAGACAAAAGGGCTGTGTGAAGACAGACAGACAGACAGACAGACAGACAGACAGGAGTGGAGTAGGAGAAAGCTGCTTTATTTGCTTATAAAGTAACCCGGGAAGGCCACATAAGGAACTGGGGGTCCTCACTTGCCTTAAGAAGGGGAGGAAGTGGGGGCTGGGGATTTAGCTCAGTGGTAGAGCGCTTACCTAGGAAGTGCAAGGCCCTGGGTTCGGTCCCCAGCTCCGAAAAAAAGAACCAAAAAAAAAAAAAAAAAAAAAAAGAAGGGGAGGAAGTCACATCAGAGGGAGGGCTGACTTTTCACCAGCATCGTTTTGAAATGGGAACCTTAAATATGTGCCCTAGTCAAGAGTAAAATTGGGCGGAGGCCAAGACAGGAGGGTTCTCTGTGAGTTTGAAACCAGCCCGAACTACATGCCAGGCTCCAGGTCAGCCAGAGCTACATAATGAGATCCTGTCTAAAAAAATAAAGGTTTCCATGCGGATAAAACACAAGGCCCACTTTAAAGCCCCAATGTGGGCTCACTCTGCATGAACTGCAGTGCCAAGCTTCCAACAGCAGGGGGCGCAGGAGTGCCACACAGAATTCTAGTTAGCATGCAGTAAGTCAAGCGCAGTACATAAACATATGCTTCTGTTGGGGGGGGAACACTGCACTGCTGGGGGTCTGAGTCCTGCCAAGAAAACAGCAGTCTGTGATGTAGCCACAGATCTGTGGCAAGCTCACATAAACACAGGGCAGCAGAAGCTAGACTATAGGAATCCCTGAGGACAGCCAGCCGCTTCCTGAATAAGAGACTTAAGAGACCAAAAGAAAACCTTTAGCCAGGTATGGTGGATGACACAGACACACCTGTAACCCCAACACTTGGAAGAAAAAAGTTCAAGCATGCGGCTGGGGCATAGCTGAGTTGGTAGAGTGCTTGCTTCACTAGGTCTCTTCCCCAGCAATACATAGTCCTGGCATGCTAGCACTCGAGTGGAAACAGGAAGGTCAGAAGTGTAAGGTCATCGAGATCTGTATAGTGAGTTTCTAGACAGCCTGGAATACACAAAGGCTTCAAATCTGAACTCAGCTACCCTCTGCTGTGTGATGGGAGACGGTCACTCAAGTTCTCTGATCTTCAGTGTGAAATGGGGTGTAGGAGAGTTCCTGCCTCAGAGCAGCACTGAAGGCCATAGGAAGAGCGCAGTCCAGCTGAGCCCCAGCAATGCTGACGGCCTCTTCCCACCAGCCTCCTCTGCAGGCCCAGAGGTGGCCCGGGGCACGATTCACCCCATCCTCCTGAGCAGCCAGGCCTCACCTCTCGGTGCCCATCTTCACCTCGCTGGCCATCCTTCGGAGCCCCATGACCTGCCTCCAGAGGAGCAGCAGGCGGCTGTGCTCGCTGCTGAAGTAGGCGTTGAAGGACTAGGGAGAGAGACGCCAGGGTCACTGCTGCATGCCTGCCCCAGGGCTCCGACAGCATGATCTAGGACAGGATCTGTGTCTCTCAGAGATGAGCACCCGGGGCCTAGAGAGACCTCCCAGCCACCAGGGTATGACACAACCAAGGGCTGGGCATTAACGCTCTACATGTGACAGTGACTACTCTTTACAAGGAAAAGCCGGTCAGACTGGCCCAGGGCATGTGTTACCAAGGCCAGCTCTCCCAAGAGGGCCGGAACCACCGTGCTCTCCCTGCCCCTCTCCAGACTTGGTTTGACCCTCTGCAAGGACCCCACGGCCATGCTCCCCCTCCAACTGCCCCAACTCACCTCCTCCTCACGCCTCCATGTTGCCTCCCTCTGTTCCAGCTCCTTACAGCTTCGGGTCCAGTCACTGGTCACCTTGCAAATGTCCTCGCTCAGAGTCTGGTTGGCCAGGTTTGCCTGGTCTAGCTGCTCTCTCAGCATGTCGTTCACCTGGGCCAAGCTGGCACTTCTGGGAGAGGTGGGGGGGGGGTTGTTCAGTGGACGCTTGCTCACTTGTCCTGAGGGTGCCCACAGGCTAGCCCACACCCTCACCTCTGCTGCTCTTTCTCTAGGCGCAGAAGAGCTCTGTCCAGGTCCTGGCTGTGCTCTGTGTCCTAGGTGAGGAGGAGGGGAGTCAGGGCGAGTAGGAGACGGAAAGGTCTATGCCTACCCCTTCTTGTACCCACCCTCAGTCGCTGCTGCTCCAGCTCGGTGGACCTTTCCAGCAGCTGCTTCTCCATCTCTGAGCACTGCTTCTTGTACTGCAGGATCTGGCAATGTGTAGGAAGCAGTGTGAGCCCAAAGGTGAGAGCCGAGTGAGGCGGAGTGAGGGCAGGGGTGGGGTGGGCAGCCCTGACCTTGGCCTGCAGCCGCTGCACTAGCTGGGCCTGCCGCTGCTGGCCCTCCTGGTAGGCCTGTAGCTTGCGCCGGTAGGAGGCCTGCTCCTCCTGCAGCTGCCTCCTCAGCTCCACGCTCTGCCGCACCAGACCCCGGGGCTCCTGTGCCTCCAGCTCCCCAGTCTCCAGCCGCACAGCCTGCTCCAGCTGCAGGGAAGGGCCCTGGGTGAGAGTCCTGTGCCTCCTGGGATGCAGGTCCAGGTGTCTCCAGGACACACCAGGCTGGGCCCAGACCCACAATGCCTTGCAACCTGATAGCCATGCACTCCAAGAAGCAGTTACAGGCAGGTAGGCCCAGGATGCCATGCACATGAGCATTCAGATGGAGCAGCCATGCACACACAGACAAGGCAATGCATACAGCGGTATACGGAGCATGGCACACAGATAGCACATGCTTGGGCACACAGAGCACACATGAGCACACAGGGCAGACATGGGCACATGACGCAGACATGGGCACACAGATAGGACATGTTTGGGCACACAGCACAGACATGGGCACACAGATAGCACATGCTTGGGCACTCAGGGCAGACATGGGCACACAGATAGGACATGCTTAGATACACAGAACAGGCACAGGCACACAATGCAGACATGAGAACATATGTGGGGTGAACATGGACACACACTGATGAAGAAGGAATGGTAAGGAAGGCTGGCTGTGGGCTCGTAGGTGGGGCACACAGACCGAACAGGTATGGGCACATGGACAGGCCAAGCATAGTACACACAAGAGACAAGCATGCGTGTGTGCAGGTAGACCTGCCACCACATGCCTGCACACATACAGAACTGGAAGCAGACGGTAGAGGTGCCCACCCCCTCCATGCACTCTGCTGCTCCTTCAGAACAGAGTCTGTCCCACTATGATTTCTACCTCAGACTGCGGCCATGTCTCCTGACCCTCTTCCTTCCCCAGGGCAAGCCCAGGAAAGCCTGGATTTTTGTTCCCCACTGGATTCAGTACTTAAGACATTGGCTGTGGGGTGGGGTGGCTCACACCCAGGGGCTGTTTGAGACCACTGAACTAACAATGTAAGTGCATGTGAGTCTACTCAGAGCAGAGGTGTTGACACACAGAAGATCGGAGCTTACAGAGCACCTGTAGCAAACACAGGCAGTCTCAAACACCCCAGGATGACACAGAGGAGCCCCAATAAGCACCACAACACAGCTTAAGATCTGTATGTGCCCTACCTACCACCTGCTTTGCCCCCTCTCACCCCTACCTCTCTCTCACCTCACAGGACTCTCCCCTAACTTCCTCCACTCCAGCTACTGTGCGGTGTGTCATCCCTGGAACCCATGGGCCCACAGAGGCCTGTCCACTAGCACTCTCAACTCTTTTCATGGTCCTGGCTGCTCTTTCTGGGGTCCCCCAGCTTCTAGGTGTCACAGAAGGGGGAGAGGCTGAAGATGAGCACACTTAGGGTCATGAACACCCACAGGGGACTGACCCCTAACCCAGATGACCGACACTAACCTAGACTTACCATCATCTCCCAAGCACCCTGGCTGACACACACACCACACACACACACACACACACACACACACACACACACACACACACACACGCATGTACACACACACGCATGCACACACACGCATACACACACACACGCATGTACACACACGCATGCACACACACACGCATACACACACACACACACACACACACACACACACACACACACACACACACACTAGTTAGGGCTACCAGTCAAAGGGAGGCCAGCAGGAGGGGAGGCCTTTCTTACCCACACTAACCAGAGGCCCGGGCTAGGTCAGTACACGTGGTAGATGCTGAGAACCATGCACATCGATGCTGGTCAGGGTGACTGTATCCTCTGGGATGACACCGACGGGGGTGGGGGTTGAGCACAGTCCACGGGGGCTGCACTGAAGCTGCTAAGGGGGGTAGCAACAGAAGCTTCCTCTGTCTATGGCGAATGTCTACACAAAGCCCAAGCAAGCCAAGAAGTGGGCAGTGCCCGTGTCTGCCGCAGAGCCCTGGAAGGTGTGTGCAACGTGTCAGTGAGTATGCCTCACACATGGGACCCTGCATGCCTTGAATGAGCTGGGTGTGTGCAGACATTTGGTATCTGGGCCTTCTCATGCTCCAGGACAAGGTCTGTCGGGTTGGTACAGGCACTGTGTCCATCTGTATGCACCAGGACATGGGCTTGTGTATCAGTGTATGCCAGAGGGACCTGGGAGGACAGGTGGTGGCAGTGACTGCCCTTGTGCGTGTGTGAGTGCTCATGCTGGCTTCTGTTCACTCGGTGTCCGTGTGCAGCAAGGGGACGTGCAAGATGTGCTGTGCGTTGCTCACGGCTGTGGTGATGCTGTGATTGTTCACCTAAGTGTTGCTGTGCCAAAGCAGGTCTGTGTGTTCTCTAGCAACATGTAGTCTGAGGGTATCTGAGCCCTGGCTGGCCTGAACTCAAAAGATCCTCTTGCCTCTGCCTCCGGAGTGCTAAAGGCATACACCACCACCTTCTAGCACGGTGGTTTGCTTCTACATGTTGTGTTCTAGGTGGACTTTTGTTGTGGCCTGCATTGTGTGTGCTCTGCACATCGGTGTGACGCTGGTGCTATTGGTTCCTGTGGTATGGAGGGGTTCTGGCCAAATACTAGGGACTCCAGCCACTTCCCCAGGGCTCAGTGCCAGGCTACTGCAGGCCAGACCTCACCTCTCTCCACAAACTTTGCCCTTTACAAAACAGCCTTTCCCTCTGACTTGCAATTCCAAAAGAGCTGCCCCAAGAATGGATGAAAGTAGTTTACTGTCTCCCTTAGCAACCGCTGTTCTCCTGCCCCATTAACTCACTAAACCCAGGTTGCCATGGACACGGGGGTGAGGTGGGGGAGGGATGGACCCAGGGAATCTGTTCTCCAGCGCCAAGGGATAAGGCCACTCACTATCTCTTCCCCACATGTCTCATACACCTGTTTCTTGGGGACTCTGAGGACCTGGGAGGTGGTCTCTAGGAGTCCAGCTTCAGTTTCTCCACAGGATATGCAGTGAACAGAGCATGAATCCTGGCTCGCGTTCCACTCTCTGTCCCAGGGAGATATGGGGTTTGAAGGATGAAAACAACCTCACTGATTGCCCCCAACCTGGTCTGCCAGGCTAGAGTGGCCACAGGGCACCTGTTGTCATCAGGCACAGGTTGACATATCAGGGAATGAGCCATACAACCACAGCCCTGGACCAGTGCTGTCTACCCAGCTCCACCACTGACCCTGGGCCTCAGTTTGTCCATCTGTAACCACTGGGTTCCCATGCCCTGTGTGGACCCTCCCCCTCCAGGAAAGCTTCAAAGATCCTTTTCACCCGACCTCTACCTCCAGGTCTCAGGCATACAACAATGAAATACGCAGGCTGTGTGCACCAACATCTGAGGGGAAGAGCTGAATGGAACAGCCCCCACCCCCACTGTAGACCACATAGAAGAGAAGGGACCACCTACTTATCCTTCCCTCCCTTGTTAACCAGGGCCAATGTGAGTGCCAGTTGCTGAATTGACATCTAAAAGGCAGTCTCCAGGGGACGGGCACTGTGTCCTGGGTCAAGAAAGGTCTAGAGGCTGGTTCTGGCCCGTCAGCGGTACCAACCCAGTACTCCTCCCACCCTGTCCCTCACCCCCTGTGGACTCCAAGAAATGAATTCTGTAGTGTCCTTGAAGCTAGGGGACGATCTTGGGGCCCCCAATCTGCTCCTTAGCAAGCCCCAACAAGTCAGAGGCTTGTTTGAGCAAGCGGACTAGAACATGGGCACACCCCACCACCAGAGGGTGTACAGAGACATACACAGGCTTCCATACAGACAGGGCCTTCCGCCTGCACACACACACTGGACACACACACACTGGACCCTACAGCAGCCAGAAGGCTCTCTGCCACCCCCCAAACAAAGGCAATATACAGTCTTGGCCTGGGAGCCAGGATTCTTGTCTTAACTGGCTGTGACACCAGTCATGGTTCTGTCTCTGTCTCTCCCCCAACCCCCTATTTTCTCCTTGGTTCAATGGGTGTCAACTTAGGTACAGTAAGTATAAAGAACTGAGTACATTTCTGGCACCTCAGAGGCATTCCATAAATAGGCACTACTATTAGAACCGTTGTCCCACCCGTCAGCACACACAGTCCTCTTCACCCACCTCTATCAACTTTCAACTGCCATCAACTCCCTGCTCGCCACACACTCAAGGCCATTCTAGTTGGCAGAGCTTCAGTCTCAACCAGACGTCCATCCTTCCGAGGCCCGTGCGCCTGGTCAGGACACCTCCCTACCCAACCCTAGCCGGGTCGCAGCACCCACCCTCTCATTGATGGCATTGTATTTGATGGCAAGTTCATCACGCTCTGCACGGCTCTGGGCCAGCAGGTCCTCCACCCGGGACAGCTCCTGCTGCAGCAGCTGGTTTTCCTCCTGCAGGGACAGCAGTGAGGCCATCTCTGGGACCTGGAGTGGGGCTGACAAAGGACAGGGGCTGAGGTTGACTTCTGGCTATCATGGAGGGGCACCAGCCCCCACAGGTATTCTACTCACTTCTGAGACAAGAGGGTGGACGGGGACCCTGGGAGGAGCCCGGGTGTGTGTGGTTGCAGCACCTGGGGCCAAGAAAGCTAAGGAACAGGAAGGCTGGCAAGAGAGGCCAAGAGCTAGATCTGTGTAGAAACAACTACAGCCCTGTGGCCACATCCCTAAAACATACAGGGGGAGGCTCTAGCTAGGAGTCAGGAGACTGTCTTTCTGTACCCACCCATCCTAGAGACACAAAGCTCTGAATTCCTGCTCCCTCCTTTTCTGAGGACTATTCAGCTCTCAATTTTACTCATCTATTAAATAGGTAGAATAGTAATTAGACCACAACAGGAACGTGGTAAAGCTTTATTCAAAGGCAGGGTTCTCATTCAAAGGTGGGGTTCTCACACCTTTGCTTTGTTTCCTATTTTTCGAGGTAAGGTCTCCCTGTGGAGCCTGGGCTGTCATGAAACTCATGATCCCCTCCCCACCCCTCAAATGCTGAGATTTTAGTCACGTACCATCACACCCAGTTATCTCAGAACCCTCAAGAACTACAGTGTAAGTCAGTGGCAGCTAGCTTGTAACTTTTACCCTGAAAAACATGGACACACATTGCAGGCCTCCTAGCCTTGGGGGCTGGGGGGCGGGTCATTAAGCCTCCCCTGCTCTGGGGAATCACAGCATCCCTGGTCCACTCAAAGAGACAGCGCAGTCTGAACCCGATTGCAGCAGCCATGCAGCAGCCAGCACTCACGCACTAACGAACCAGCTGACCACCTTATGTCCAGGCACTCAGGCTGCATAACCAAGTTATGCATGGTGCACCGCAGGAGGGCCTGCGGCCATCAGCTTTTGTGCCCAAGTCATTAGGCCTCTATGAGAGCCTGATCTGAGCTTCCCTCCGCCCCGACCCGGATCTTAGCCTCAGACAGCTCATACCATCCCCGTAGGAAATTCAGTATCTGACGTTCAAATCTGAAACCGTGAGTGGAAAGGGTTAGTTAGTCCTGTCTCTCCTCTAGCTGTGCCACATGGGGAATAAATAAAATAAGTTTATTGCATCTCAGCCTCTGTTTGCTCCTCTGTAAAGTAAATCCCTCCATCACAGAGCTGTGCCTGTCTCCCTGTGTGGATTCAAGGAGTAGGGCGCCAGGGTGAAGAACATGGATCAGTGCATAAGGGCACTGCTACGTACACAAACATGGGTGTCTAAGTTCAAATCCCAGCACCCATGTAAAAAGCTTGGCATGGCCCTTTGGGCACCTGTAACCCAAAAGCTACTCCAGAGCGAGCCAGGAAAACCAGCTCCAGGCGGTGTGAGAGCCTGAGGTAAGAGAATAGTGGACACACACACCACTCGCACACTCATACACACAGCACTGCCCTACACAGCACCATCTATGTCATTGCTGCTGAGAAGGGAGAAGGACCTGGACAGGGCAGGGAGGTGGTACTGGGGTCTCAGGCTGGGAGAGGACAGGGCAGGGAGGTGGTACCTGGGGTCTCAGGCTGGGAGAGGTTGCTGGTGATGATCTCCCTAACACAGACAGGTAGGCTGGCTCCCTGGAAATCCTGGGCTGGGTTCTGTACACTCAGGCTCTTCTCTTGGTCTGGTTCCAGGACACAACTCTCCAGTGTCTGTGAGAAGAGAGAGTGTTCAGGGACTCTGGACCCCTAACTTCCTGGCCTGAAAGTTGGGCAAATCCTGTGGCCCACGTCCTTGAGAACATAGGAAGCAAGGGTGAACTGCACAGAGCTCCTGCGAGGGAACTCTCCTAGCTTGTGCTCCAGGCAGGACCTGAAGGGCAGAGAAGGTAGGGAGGATCTTGTTGTGCCAGCGGCCGGTAATCCCTAAAGTCCATGTGGGGCCCTTCCCCCACCATTGTACACTGGGATTAAGGAGTCCCAGCACTGATCTGTGCAACCCCGAGCTGCAAACTGCGACCCCTGCACACTTCCCTCCACGCCTCACCACCCAATCAGGTCAGTTATTCTGCCCCACCCCACCCCACCCCGCCCTGGACAGCACAGACACAGTTTAGGACCCACCTGGATCACAATCTCCAGTGCCAGCTGGGCCTGCAGGGATTCTGCCAGCCCCAGGCTCATGGAGGGGGGGTCTGTGGGTACTCCACAGCCCCCCTCCTCACAGTACGAAGGTCGAAGGTCACCTCAGCGACACGCACCAAGGCACTAACACACCAACGCCAGGATGCTAGGCTGAGCAGCCCAGCAGATTAAGCTTAAATCCGTCGGTGCCCCCACGTGACCGTGCAGGGGGTGGGGAGAGATTCAGATGGGAGAGGAGGGGAAGAGCAGCAGAAGCAGAGGTGCAGAAGAGGCCCAACCAGCACTCCAGAGCGGAGAGAGCAAGGAGCAGGAGAATGTGAACGGAAGGGACAGTATCCCCCCTCCCCCGGCTGTGGGTCCAGCAGGCTTACAAGCCCAGCTGCCTGAGGCGGGGAAGGCCAGAGTCCCTAGTTTATGGTACATCTCCCCTGACCCGGAACGGGCTCACATGGTCTGCTCAGAACTCATTTGCAGCCTGTTGCTAGGCAGAGAGATGCTTGTGCACTACAGGTTGGAAGCAAAGAAAGCAGGAGCTCAGACAAGACTGGGAACTGATCCCCTCCAAGCCCCGCCCCTGGCTGTATCCCAGCATCCTGTGTAAGAGCTGGTACTATTGGTGCTCCCACTGAGCTCCTGGGAGCAAAGCATCTGCCGGTCAACAACAGCACACAAGGGGGTGGGGTGGGGGGGAGAGACACAACAGTTCACCCAGGGCACGCTAGGTAAATATTGTCTTCATGCATTAGAAAACACAAGTGCACAGTCCCCGAGTCCCCAAATCTGAGAGCAGTTTCCCTCACAGCAGCAAGGAGGCTGTGTGGCACAGTGGTAAAGACCTGGAGTTGCTGGCCTGACCTGTGTTAGCAGTATAGCCCTGGATAAATTTCCTCTCCTGGCCTCAGTTTCCTTATTTGTAGACAAGAATAGGGTCTTTGTGGGAATGAAAACGTGCTGGATGTGGGGAAGAAGGGGTTCAGAAGCACACAAGGCAAGCTTGATCTCACAGTCGCTCACTTTAGCACTACCCGCTGGCTTCTACTCTCCAGGTCCCTAGGTTCTAGGTTACCATTTCCGGATGAGCAAAACGAGGCTCAGAGGGGTGGAGGTCTCACCTATTCAAGGTGACATGCTATGGAGCAGTGTAAGCCTGAAGCTCATCCCCCTTAAGTCAAGCAGATGTCCCCCAAAATGCCTACATGGCAAAGCCAAGCTCCTTGATCTTCAAGCCCTGCTGCCGTATCCAAGTCAGACCCAAGGATGCGGTAGGTGCTGCCTACATAACTTCAGTCCAGACTGGATCTCTCCTTCCCAACTAAGGGATTGGTACTGCGAGTGGAAAGAGTGGCCAAGAAGGCAGATGCCACCAAGCTGCTGTGGAGGCTACTGAGGAGAGAGCAGTGCAGAGAGAGCGGAGGAGAGGACGTCTTACCAGGAGAGTTGTACAGAGATTTGCAGAGAAAGAACAAGCTAGACATAGGTGAAGACAGAATGAGAAGGAGCCACAAGATCAGAACAGATTGCCAGAGTGAGGATGAGGCCAGGCAGAGCAATTCAGTCAGAAGCTGAAAGCCGCCAGTTTGAACCAGTCAGTGTGGAGACAGATTTTGAGTCAGAACAGTTGACCAACCAGCCAGAGTTCAGAAAGTGCTAGAAAGAGTGAGCTTACTCAGCACTAAGTTCCAGAGGCTGAAAACATTCTAGGCCCAGATAAGATTGTAGGGAGGCTGGAAGCTTCTGGGACTAGGCTCAGGTTAGCAGACGGAGGCAGTGAGCCTCAGAGACAATTAGATCAGGAGAACACGATTCATTTGTCCCTTCCAAAACTCTTTGTGAAATGTGGTTCCCAAGGTAAGAGTTGAGAGGTGATGGGACCTTTAAGAGGGAATTGGGTCAGAGGAACTAATGCCTTTCTCAACACTGTAGTTTACTTATATCACACGTGTGGATTGAAGCAGGCACGGTGGCTCAGGTCTATAACTGCAGCACTTTGGAAGTAAAGGCAGAAGACTCTTGTGTTTGAGGCCAATCCTAGATGCATTAAGAGAGAGTGATGGTGCAGCTGTTAAGAACCTGGCTGCTTTTGCAGAGGACCTGGGCTCAGTTCCCAGACCTAGCTAACAACAGTTCCTAGGGATCCAATGGCTTCTTCTGGTCTCTGCAGGCACCAGGCATGCATATGGTTTGCAGACATGTATGCAAACAACATTTATACACATAAAATGATCTAAAGGTGGGGTGCTTCCGCAGACAAAGCACTTACCACAAAAGCATGAGGCCTGGTGTTCTGATCCCTGGCACCTATGTAAAACAGACTGGGCTGGATGGTTTTGTTTCTTTTTTTTTTTTTTTGGAGCTGGGGACCGAACCCAGGGCCTTGCGCTTGCTAGGCAAGCGCCCTACCACTGAGCTAAATCCCCAACTCGGGCTGGATGGTTTTATGTCAACTTGACACAAGCTAGAGTTAACTGAAAGGAGGGAACTTCAGTTGAGAATATGGCTCCAGAAGATCTGTCTGTAGGGCATTTTTTTTAACTTAGTGATTGATGGGGGAGGGCCCAGCCCATTGTGGGTGGTGCCATCCCGGGGTTGGTGATCCTGGGTTCTATAAGAAAGCAGGCTGGGCAAGCCATGAGGAGCAAGCCAGTAAGCAACACCCCTCCATGGCCTCTGTATCAGCCCCTGCCTCCATGTTTCTGCCCTGCTTGAGTTCCCGTCCTGACTCCCTACAGTGATGAACAGTGATGTGGAAGTGTGAGTCAGATTAACCCTTTCCTTCCATTTGCTTTGGGTGTGGTGTTTATCACAGCAACAGTAGCTATAACTAAGACAGTGGTTATGTCTGCCCACCCTCTAATCCCAGCACTCAGGAGGCAGAGACAGGGGCTCCTCAAATCAAACTGGATCACTAGACCAGCGGAATCCCTGACCATGGTTCAGTGGGAGACCATGTCTCAGTATGCTAAAAGGAAAGCGACTGAGGAAGACATCTGACATCAACCTCTGGTGCACACTTATGTACACCCACACAGATGTGAATACACATGCACACATGTATGTACTGCACAGACAGACAGATGCACATGTAAATAACAATGTAAGGTGTCTGTTGAAGGTTGAGCCCAGCCCTCTGCCCTCTTGCTGGCTTGGCTTCTGTCTTCCCACAGCATTATGGCCACCCACTGAGCTCCTACCCTTCAGCATCATGAATGAATGAACTTTTTCTTTTATAAATTACCTAATCGGGGGTTGGGGGTTTAGCTCAGTGGTAGAGCGCTTGCCTAGCAAGCACAAGCTGGGTTCGATCCCCAGCTCCGAAAAAAAAGAAAAGAAAAAAAAAATTACCTAATCTTAGGGCTGGAGACGCGGCTCAGTGGTTCAGAGTGCTTGCTGCTCTTGCAGGGGAGCTGGGCTCTGATTCCAGCCCCTACACGGACACTCTAGTTCCAGAGAATCTGACGCCCTCTGCTGGCCTTCATAGGTCCCAGGCCCACATTTAATACATATATGCAGGCAAACACTCATACACGTAAAATAAAATATAAAAAGACAAGGGGTTGGGGATTTAGCTCAGTAGTAGAGCGCTTGCCTAGGAAGCGCAAGGCCCTGGGTTCAGTCCCCAGCTCCGAAAAAAAGAACCAAAAAAAAAAGAAAAAAAAAAAAAAGAAAAGACAACTCTCCGGTCTTATGAATTCTGCACAGCATCAAAAATGAACTCAGACACCAAGTGACTGACTGGCTTGACTCTAATCTTAGCCAAGCTTCCTCCTGGGCTTTGCTATCTTATATATGTGATTCACCCCTCTTCGCCCCGAGTCTGTTTTCTTCTCTGTAGGATGGGGTGCTAATGGTGCCTGTTCCTGTCGGGAGGATGAAAATAAACTGTGCCTCTGGATCCACCAGCCAGAGAGCGTGTCCAGATATGGCCACGTGGTCAAGTTCTACCCAACAGAATGTGTCACTTTGGAATGACTGGTAAACTCTGCGGGGGCCGGGGGATACTGTCCCTGTCCATCCCAGTCTGCCAACTGGAAGGACATAGCTCCAGGGTCCCAGAGGAGGCCACAAGATGGAAGGCTTTGGGCCCTAGGCTCACCCATAGAAAGCCACCTGCCAAACACCCAGCGGGAATTCATTTGTAACCCTGCCTGTGTTAGCCTCTGAGGTCCAAGGGTCACAGGACTCCACAAGCTAGCGTTACCTTCAGTCCTCGTGCAGTTCACAGGGACAGGTGCTGCCTGTTGCTGCTGCTACAGCAGTCATCCCATCCTTGGTAGTCTCTGGGTCTTCCGGTGACTAGACTTCACGCCTCACTTCCTGACTCTCAGCCACTGTCTGCAGGGACAAGGAGATCCTTTGAGCTCATTCCCTTACCCCCTCTTGCTGGAGCTCCAAACCTATTCGCCATGGCTTACCAAAAAAAAAAAAGTCCCTCAGCAGTTACGAGTCCCAAACACCAGTTTTCCCTACCACTTACCCCTCATCTTCCCTGGTCGCAGACTAGAAAAAAATTTTTTTTCAGACTAGAAATTATAACAAAGATATCGAACCAACCCAACCAAACTTCATCAGAAGCCACCGTTACGCACTTCACAGTTGGTGACTTACGGCTCGGTGAAGGTAAATAATTTGCTCACACTCATCAACTCTGAGGAGTTGAAGCCACAGCTGAGAGGTCAGCCTGGTCTCAGAGTTAGTTTTGTTTTTACTTTGGTTTTTCAAGACAGGGTCTTAAGTATCCCAGGACCCCATCCTACCTCCACCATCTGAGGGCTGGGATAATAGGTGTATACCACTATACCCGGTTCTTTCAGTGCTGGGACTTGAACTCGGGGCTTTGTGTGTATCAGGCAAGCTACATCCCCAACCCCTCTATTCCAAAGTTTTAAACAGTAACAGCAACAACTGAAAATATGCAGTCCTTGCTGCCTGCCAGGCACATCCTGGTGCCTAATGTCCCCCCACCCCCAGATGTCTCCTGTTTCCTCTATGGTCTCCCAACCTATTCCGCTCCACACAGTGAGATCCCGTCCATCTCTGCTCAAAGCTCCCCCCCTGTCCCAGCCTGAGCCTGGCCCCCGCCTACCTGTCCCACCTCAATTCCTTCTCTTCCTCCGTCACACTGGCCCCCCAGCCATGTTCCCACCACACACCTTTGCCCCTGTCATCCTCGATGCCTAAGACCCTCTCTCTCTTTCTCTCTCTTCCTCTTGTACAAGATGAAGTAAGAGCTACCTGGAGATCGGAGCTGGCTCAAAACACCACCTTCTTGGACCTCCCAGTTTAAGTGGTCCTTGCTTACATCACTATCTCTATGGAGAGCTGGAAGCAAGTCATCTTTGTGCATTACCACCTTTGTGGTGCCTAGGGCCTGCAGCTCTACACACAGTTGCTGAATGAATGAATGAATGAATGAATGAACGAATGAACACCAAGGAGAGGCACAATACAGGCCGACCATCTCTAATCTGAAAACCTAACACTTCCAAGTCAATGCCACAAGTGTCCCATATTTAACTTTCTGTGACAGTCCACAGTACACCAAAGATGTGTAAAGCTATCGTAGGCTGTGTGACTGAGTGAAGTAAGATTCGAGGGTGCATTTTGTTTTGATTTGATTCCCCCAAATCTAAAATTTGTTTTAAATGAAGAACTTCTGGGATACTTAACCTGAACAGGAAATTAAACGAGAGGCAGAAAAAATAATCCCCTTGACTGTGGGTTGCATAAATCTCAGCCACGCCACACAGCCAGGGATCCAGAGCAGCTAGTGCTCCCAAGAAGGGTTAGGGGTGCCTATGCTCAGAAGGTCCACTCAACCTGCAGGACTTAGAGCTACTTGTGAACTCAACAGGGAAGTAGAAAATCTGAAGTAGACAACACCTCAGAGTCCCAAGTTTCAGGACAAGTCCAGTACGCAGGGGGCTGTGCAGATCAGGGTTGGGGGAACGTACATCCCTTCTGACTTGGGTTTGCCAAAAGCCTGGGAGGGCTCTCCAAATGCCTGTTCCAGAGCAGCTGGCTGAACTCATCCTGAAAACCCCTAGGTGGAGGCGCAAATCTCTGCATAGGCTCCAGTGGCCTCGCCATTCTGGAAGGATTAGTGATCAGTGATCGCGCTGAACTGGAGTTTGCTGGTTTGAACTATGGAGAGCATTTCCCCCCAAGATCCGCTAAAAGGAAGGGGAAGAGCATCCCACCGAGGGACACAGGGCCCGGCCTAGCAATCAGGAGGCCACCGGCAGTGGCTCGCGTCTGCCAGTGATCGTCCTCCCCAAGAGCTACGTGCAGGGGAGCCAGGGAACCCCTGTGAGAGGATGCTGGGCCGCAGGCCCCGGACCCCAGACGAGGAGACTCCAATGGGAACATACCGCTGGTGCGTCCCCTTCCCGCCTAGACCTAGCCAAACCAAATCCGAAGGGGATCGTCGGGGCTCTAGGAACCCCCAGGACACCCACACCACTCCAGAACGCCTCCTTGCCTTCGCGCACCCGCCCTGTCCCCGCCCCGCGCACGCGCGCCGCGGCCTCCTACCTTCACGGTCCGCCGCCAAGACCGAGATTGCACTGCCCGGGGGCGGGGGCGTGCGCTCAGGGGGCGGTGTCAAAGGCGTGGCGACGTAGAAGGTGGAGTTAGAATGGAGGGAGGGCTCGACCAAAGAGAAAGGCCTCGGCAGCGCGGGGTTGGAGGCGGAGGCTAAGGAGACCGCTCCAACGGGCGAGGGCGGGACCGAGGCGGAGTGAGCGTCTCCTGTGGAGAAAGGCGGCTAAAACGGAGCATGCGCTTCACGGTGAAAAGGAAGGGGGGAAACCCTCCACCAAAGGGGCGTGGCGCAACCAGGGGCGTGGCTCCTTGAAGGGGCGTGTCCGCGGCCAAGCAAAGCGCCCGCGGGGTGGAAGAAGGCACTAAGGGGCGTGGACGTGGTCATGGGGTGTGGCTCAACCAGGGGCGGGGCCAAGGCGGAGCGAGCCGGGCGGAGCACAGGAAGGCTCTCCGGCAAGGCGCGAGGAAGTCTGGCGGGTTGTGCTCCTTTTGCTCCTTCTTCCTGATGCCCGCCTTTATTGCTCTGGACCGCCCAAGAGTGGGATCATCTGACCCTTCCCTAGGGCAGGAAGCGTTCCAGCTGCAGTGGCTTACTGCCTTATGGGCGCTAAGCCTCTGCGTTCTGGCCAAAGACAGGAGCGACCCAGGTGGTGGCTATCTCCTGCCCGCCCTCAGTCACAGAAGCACTGCTCGAGGCTTTAAAATCTAACCCAAGGAAGACTGCTTTCCTGATGGTGGAGCCCTACTGCTGACCACTCTGCCCTTGATTTGTTCACTTGTAAAATGGTGGTGCAGACAAGAGGTCCCTCCCTTAAGGAGTTGCCTTAAGGGGTTAAGAGCACTTAGTGCAGAGGACCTAGATTGATTCCCAGCCCCCACATACCTGCAGGCAAAACACAGACCATAAAATAATAAAATCTAATTTTTTAAAGATGGTGGTACCCCGATTGTTATCATCCTGCAAGCTCGTCTGTCTGATTCTTCTACATGGAATAACATCAAGGGCTATGTAGAAAAGACCAGGTCTCAAAAAAAACAAAACAAACAAAAAACTAAAGAAAATTTATATAGGAAGACAAGCCAGCGTTTCAAAAAACTGGGCCCAGTTGAGCGCAACCAAATCCCAGCACCTAGGAGCCCAGAGGTGGGACCCAAAGCTTAAAGTCATCCTTGGCCACATTAGTGAGTTTGAGGCCAACCTGGGCTACATGAGACCCTGTCACACAGAAAAAAGATGACTCTAACATGCTAACTTGAGCTGGAGATGGCTCAAGGATTAGGAGCCCCTGCTGTACAGTCATGAGTACGGGGGTTTGAATCTCAGCACCCACACAAGCCTGCTGCCAGCACACACTGCGAACTCCTGATTCTTCTGGCCTACGACCATGCACACAGAGGCACACACAGATCTTTTTAAAGTGTTTTTTAAAAATAGTAACTGCTTTATCATTAGGTACCGGTGTGTCAGTCTGTCTCCAAAGTGCAGAGCTTATTTTGCTGAAAAGATGACATATATACTGGCTTCAAAATTGAAATAAAGTGGGGTTTTTTTTGTTTGTTTGTTTGTTTTACATTTGAGACAAGGTCTCACACTGTAGTCCAGGCTAGCCTGGAATTATGTAGCCCAGGTTGACCTCAACCTAGCCTCTGCCTCACCTTGCTCAGCTTATGTCTAGCTACCTCTGTCTCTAACCACTTGTAACCCTGAAGGCAACCTGTGAAGTATGGTTTCCTAGGTCTCTTTAGAGAAAAATGGACCTATTTTCCATATATTATGTATGTGCTGTGGGTTTTGTCAGTGCCGGGGCTCGCCCACGCCTTTGCACAGGCTAGCCTGGCACTCCGTACTGAGCTCCATCCAGGACCATACACTTTTTCCTAGCTGCCTGCCCTTGATACAGTTTAGTGATCGATACATAGAACACTTTTACCCATTCTCCCCAGGGATCTGGTAAACTACTGGTTATACACTTATTTAGTTAACCTCTCAGCAGACACTGTAGTCACCAGACATAAAATATTGAACCCTGTCCTCCTCAAAATGTATATTCCAGTCCGAATCCCCAGTACTTGCATAGGTGAACTTGTTTAGAAATAGGGTCCATGGGGTTGGGGATTTAGCTCAGTGGTAGAGCGCTTGCCTAGCAAGCGCAAGGCCCTGGGTTCGGTCCCCAGCTCCGGAAAAAAAGAAAAAAGAAAAAAGAAAAGAAAAGAAATAGGGTCCTTTTGCAACTGCAATTTAATCAAAGATTTCAAGGTGGCATCTCAGACTTGTAAGGGTGACTAAATCCAATGGTGGGCATATCAACAAGAGGGTATGCAGAGACGCAGAGAAAACCACGAAAAAGAGAGGCAGAGAATAGCATTGTACGGTCACAAACCATTGGGGCCACCAGAAGCTGGACACAGAAAGGATTCTGGCCTTTGAGGCAGGCCTAGGTTTCTTGTAAGGATAGAAGGGCAAACTTTCTGCTGTTGTTCTTGAGGCGAAGTGGAAACTTAAGGGTTCTTTGGAAAGTCAGTGAAGGAACGTTTCGCTGAAGCAGACACAGGACAGCATGTGAAAGGGCACGTGATGGATTCTCTGCTAACAACACCCATGTATTGTTCTGACTTACACTTCATAGTCGAACTGCAGACTCCATAGAGACACAAAAAACTTCTGGTGATGTGCTGCAGTTTCTTGCTGCTTCCTCGGACTCTGGCTAATTAGATGCCAGTCTGAGGCAAGGCACGTGGAGGACACATGATGTTTGGAGGGTATAAATAGGACTCCACAGAGTGACAGAGCTTGGCTTGCTGGTACAGCTAGCTGTGCAACACTTGTGGGTTTCTTGTCTTCGCTGATCTTTACTTCCCTGAGAACACAGCTGAGAACTTCTCCTACTCACCCTCAGGTTCTAAGGCTGGGAGCTGGCTGTCTCTGCTAGGTAGGGCCACTGCTGCTGATTCCTGTTTGCTGATCTGACTCTACCAAACTGGACTGCTGGTGTATCGGTGAGGTGTTTATGACTGGATCAAGCTGCCACTGCCTGCTGACCTGTGAACTGAACTGATTTCCAGACAACACAGATTGGAGATGCTCTAAATAACCTTTCTAAACAGGTCCACTTTCCATAAATCCTTTCTTTTTCACTACTTCTGGTGGGTGGTGGGCTACAAAAGAGGTTAAAGTGTTTAAGGACCGGGCTGGAGAGATGGCTCAGCGGTTAAGAGCATTGACTGCTCTTCCAGAGGTCCTGAGTTCAATTCCCGGCAACCACATGGTGGCTTAGAACCATCTGTAATCTGATCCGATGCCCTCTTCTGGTGTGTCTGAAGACAGCTACAATGTACTCACATACATAAAATAAATAAATAAATCTTTTTTATTCTTTTCTCTTTTTTTTCGGAGCTGGGGACCGAACCCAGGGCCTTGCGCTTGCTAGGCAAGCGCTCTACCACTGAGCTAAATCCCCAACCCCATAAATCTTTTTTAAAAAAGTGTTTAAGAACCATCATTAAAATAGGATTGGAAAAATTAAAGTTACAACAAGGTCTATTGTAGCACTGGCTGACCTAGAATCCCTGTGTAACTCAGAATGGCCTCAAACTTAAGTGGTCCTCCTGTCTCTCTGCCTTCCAAGTGCTGGGATTAAAAGTGGGTATCTCACCTGTTATTGCTTAAGTGTCTCATGTAGCCTAGGCTAGTTCCCAACTCCTTACAGAGCTGAAAATGCCTTGAGTTTCTGATCTTCCTGCCTCTGCCTCCCAGATGCTAGGATGACTGGCTGGGCCGTTGTGGCAGTTGTATGTGCTAAGGATCAAACTCAGGAATTTATGCATGACAGATGCTAGGAGAGCACTCTCCCAAGTGAACCACACCCCTCTTCTGCCCGCCTCTTTTGTAGAGCAGCAGCTAGAACCCCAGGTCAGAGACAAAAGCTCAGTTTCACTTTGACAGGTCAATGCAGGCCCAGCTTTCTGGACCCTCTGTAAGGTTACAGGGTTGGCCAGGCCTGGGGCCTCTCTCCAAAGTTTTTTTTTTTTTTTTTTTTTTTCTTTTTTCTTTTTTTTGGAGCTGGGGACCAAACCCAGGGCCTTGCGCTTTCTAGGCAAGGCTCTCTACCACTGAGCTAAATCCCCAACCCCCTCTCTCCAAAGTTTTAACTGGGAAGGACCAAGTTTTGTGGCTGTTGACACCCAGAGTCTTACAGGATGCTACTGGACCATACTTGGTTTCTCCCTGACTGTCACTGGCCAGTTCCTGCCACTCTAAGACATGCTTCTTCAAGTTCAACAAAAGAATTTAAAATTTCTCAGCAAGAGGTTGCCAAATGTGTGTGTGTGTGTGTGTGTGTGTGTGTGTGTGTGTGTGTGTGTGTAGCTCTGGCTGTCCTGGAGCTATGTAGATCAGGTTGGCCTCAAACTCAGGGATCCCTTCCAGGGTTCTGCCACCAGTCCCACATGGGATGCTTCAATATCACGAAATAAAATCACATAACAATGACCTCGGTGTTCTATTGGTTCGAAGTAGGGATTCCATTTGGTAATAATGAACACCAAACTGCTCTCTACTCCACCAAATCCCTCAAGGTAGTGCTCCTCAGGTTACATTCTGTCACAGCCTCCTGAGTCCCCTGCAGTGTTTCACCCCCCTTGTCAGACCCTTCTGGGTCCCTTGCAGGGTTTGACCCCTGCTGAGCCCGGGGGGTGGGGGGAATACACGTGGAAGCCTTTTGTTCCTAACAAAGAAACAGCCAGGCCCGGGTAGACACACCAGGGTGATTGATGGTCAATTCGTTCCTGCCTTTTGTTTTTTCCCAGTCTTTTGTTCCTGGGATTTAGGCTGGTCTTCCTGGATTTCTACCTAGTAAATTTGGGGCATGTATTCAGTCTTTTGTTACTGAAGCCCACGGTGCTTCCCAGACTTTTCCACCTGGTCAACTTGGGGTATATATTCAGTAAATAAAGCTACAAAATGGGTATTCTTTCTTTTTTTTTTTTTTTTTTAAAGATTTATTCATTTACTATATATAAGTACACTGTAGCTGTCTTCAGATACACCAGAAGAGGGCATCAGATCTCTTTATAGATGGTTGTGAGCCACCATGTGGTTGCTGGGAATTGAACTCATGACCTCTGGAAGAGCAGTCGGGAGCTCTTAACCACTGAGCCATCTCTCCAGCCCTCTTTCTTAATACGAATAACCCGAGTGTGTTTTTTAATCCTGCAGGCTTACGCCCGGTTCTCAGTGCCGTGTCGGTGTGGGCATCGACAACATTCCTAATTGACTTCATCCCCGCCTCACCTCAAGCTGCTTCATCACCATGGTCAGCAGCTCAGGTCACCCAACTCTAGAGAACTGTACTTCCAGACAAAGCTGGGAGGTAGCTGGTGCTCTTTGCTCAGCCAAGTGAGGTCTCAAAAAGGCTCTGACGCCCTCTGCTGGCCTCTGTGGGTACAAGGCACATGTGCTGCTCACAGGCAAAAACAAAATTATAAAATAAAATGGAGGGCAAACTGAGGAAAACACCTGACACAGAAAAAAAAAGTGCAGTGGCCATACCTCCAACAAGGAGACATCCTAGATCCAGAACCCAGGCCTGGTTCCAGAAGCCGAGCACTGACCTCAGAATAGTTTTAAAAATTAAGTGGGGTTGGAGCGATGGCTCGGTGGTTGAGCATTAGTAGCTTTTTCAGAGGACCCTGGTTCAGTTTCTGTCACCCACTTGATGGCTCCCAACTGTAATTCTAGTCTTGTGGGATCTGATGCTCTCTGTGTCCTCCTCCATGGTGACCAGGCACATGGGGTGTACAAGCCTATATATTCAGGCCAATACCCACACATACAGAAATACATGGACATGTTCTGTGTCGGTGTGCACAGGTGCAGGTGCTCAGGGAGGCCGGAGGCACTGGATCCGTGGGAGTTGGAGTTAAAGGCAGCTGTGACCTGCTGGCTGGGTACCTTTGCAAGAGCCGTGCACCCTCTTAAAGGCTGAGCCATCTCTCCAGCTCCGCAGCGCTCCTGATACCCAGTCTCGTGATGTGGTGCGGGCTGGTCTGGAGTTCACCATCTTCCCACCTCCACTTCCTGATGCTGAACTGCAGGTGGGCACTGCCACACCTGGCGGACTTTAGTTACAGGGACCCTATGGGAAGGTCTGCAAATTCCAGTTCTCACCCTCCGTGCACACAGAGGGCACTCGCTCAGACGGGCCCAGCCCTCGTGTTCTCAGTGGGCAGGATCCTGCAACCCTGCTCCTTTCCCCCCTGTGCTGGTAAGCAGACACTGTGACCATAAAGCTGCCTCTTGTCTAGAACCTTCAGGCATCAACATTTTAAAATGTTTTTCTGCCTGGCCTCTGTACCTTTCACACTTGGGCCTGTGTGATAGGTCTGCGGAGACACGGTTCTCCATAGCTCTGTGTACTGAGGTTCTGTACACACTCACTCTCCACTAGTCACTTCTATAGACACAGTGAGAGACGTGCTATTCTTAGAGTGGAAGGTTCAGGTTCTCCTCTAGGTGACGGGATGTCCAAGAGCTGAGCAGCCATGCTGCCAAAAACATAGCCATCTGAGATGTAGTACAGAAGTAAAAACATTTATTTTTTTTTCCATCTTTAGAACTCTGGTCCCACAAGGTCAGCAGTCTTGACCCTTCATAAAAGAAACCTTTTAACTGAAGGGAAGGTTAAGTCTATAAAGAAACTAGGAAGTTCACTGAAGAGACAGTAATTTCTTATAAACCACTACTCCTGGTGGCCACTTCTGGCTGACAAACTCTCTCTGTCACAGTCTCTGAAGGAAAGGAAGGAAGCATCTACAGGTATGTTCCTCCAGAAGCCATCCGGGAAAGACAAGTGGGCCAGCTACACCATGAACCTGTGAGCCCAGAGCAGAACCAGAGGACAGGCAGCCTGGCCCAGTCTGTAATGCTTCAACTTCCCACAACACTGTGCAGTTGGCTTCCAGAGCCTGCCTCACCTGAGGTTGAAAGTCATAAAACCAGGTATGCAGGCTGCCCTCCCACTGCTGCCTCCAGGGCTCAGGGCAGGGAGAAGGGTGTGTCAGAGGCCTCGCCCCGGAGGGTCCTCACAAGGGTACATTAGTGCAGGTCAGCATATTAGCAGAGTAATGTATTAACATTTTCAAAAAAGCTGCTTAATCCTTCCAGGGTCCCCCGACGGCCCATTCGAGCTGCAGCTCAAAGACTTGCTAGCAATCAGGAAGGCCTCCTCTGGGAGGTACCTGACAAAGGCTACTGTGGACGGAGTGCAGAAGTCCCTGCCCAACAGCAAAGCTGGGACACCTGCCAACCCGAGAGGCAGAGCTGAACCCAGGCCATAAATTCAATCCATTCTGGGCTTTGGGGGCTGTGTTTAATAAGGATCACTGGATGGAAGAAGGCAGGTCTGGTTGTCTCCAGTGGGGAGGGTGATGAGCTTGGGGGCCCTGGAGTGTTTGCTCCTGTTTTCTGCCTGAGCAGCACTCGAGCCCCAGCAACAGTGTGGCACAGTGCCAACTTACTGCTTCTTATGCTCAGGCTGTCAAGACAGCCAGGCAAGGAGCCTGGGGCCAGCCAGGAAGGACTATCTGCCTCCTTCCGTGGGCCAGGGTGACGCAGCTCCTTCCCAGAAGTCGGCTGAGGAAAAGGTTACGTAGGTCAAAACTGGACCCAGCCAGTGCCTGGCTGAGACTGGCTGGAGGGGGACCTGTGAAAAAGACAGGGAGGGTGGCAGTATCCAGCTGTTGCAGAGCAGACAGAGTGGGCATCTTTTGGGGCAGGAGCTCTGAGCAGGCAGTCCTCAGATGGCCTGTGTGTGGAATTCAGCTGTCTTTTCTTTACAGAAAACAGACCTGTGCTGACAGCTCCAGAGCCTCCCATATACCGATAACAGGAACCTGGCATCTTCCCACACTGACCCCAAGGACAGCCTTAAAGCTCAGAAGATGTCTTGCCTCAAAGGTTCCACGAAGATGGTCCTGGCCTAAAATCTGAGTCTTGATTCTTGACCCAGGACAACACTTGGTGAGAACTGGACAAGTTTGGGGCTGGAGGTCTTAGGCAGTGCAGAACAGGGAAAAGCCTTTAGAGGCGGAAGGCAATGCCACCTAAGGCAGGGCTTTGCCCTATGGCTGCTATGGAAATGTCTAACCAGAGCAGGTCCAGCCAGCAATTCCAGGGGTCTCAGGGAAACAGCTCTGGCCCCACCCAGCTCAGAAAGCTCTCCTTCTCACCCTGTGGACTTGGTGAAGTCGCCCCAGATATCAGCAGTGGCAGCGGCAGCAGGCTTAGATTGTGGCCAGAGTTCTGTGGCACCTCCTAGTGATGTCCCCAAGTCCAGTGAGAGGGAGAAAAGAAAGAGAGTCAGAGACGTCTTTCTGGTGGTCTACTCATTAAACATGGCCAATCTTAGGACCCCAGGCAGCTGTGACACAAAGAGACATGTTATAGGAGCAAACAGCTCCAGAGAGGGTCATGTTGCCACCAACTTTTTCATAGGCTCTTGGTGGCCCCTAGAGAGAAAACAGGAGACACATACAAGGTGGTGGGAAGGGTGCCAGGGGGAGTGAGTCATCCTTGTGTCCTGCCCTGGCTTTTGGAGTGAAGAATGCCCACCCCCCCAAACCCAGAGCTCCTTCTAGAAGGCTGCAGAACTGTGTGGACCAACTGGTTAGAGCTATAGGCCACATACTACAAGGACAGCCTTCCAACTGAGGCCACACAGAAGCCGACCTTGAACCTCTCTCCATAGGGGTGGGCCTAATTTTGGCTTCCTGGTACCTTCCCATGCTGCCCTTGGCCACACTGCCATTTTTCCTCTGCTCTAGGCTGGAAAACCAGGTAAAACCAAGCTCCCTGATGGGGCACTTGAGAGTTTGCTGAGGGCTGAGTGTGCATTATCTCATTTGAAGCTCAGCACAGCCCTAGGGAGGTCAGGCCAGGATTAGCTGTGTGCTGTGCGGGTCGTCTGAGTTTGCTTTTCTCCTCTCTCTCCTGCAGTTGACAGGACTACTGCACAGTGAGCCTGTGAGCATGCTCACTGCAGGCCACGAGCACTGGGACGGAAGCCGCAGAGAGCAAGGGCTCCACCTGCGCAAACGGTCCTGACGGGACGGTGCTACATTTGGGGTTTCAGCTTTGTTATGGCCTATGAAGGAGTCAAATGCATGTCCCATCTGTTTATCAGGATGTTACTCCGTCCATTCTAAGTCCTGTGGTGTCTTCGGGGCCTAACCTCCACATGCACTCAGGCAGGACCAGGAACCAGGGAAAGCTGAGACACACACAAACAAAGACCTAAGCTCCTGTCCCTAACGATGCCTAAGCCAGTGAACTAGCAAGCATGCTCTGAACATAATGCTGGAAGAACCATTTCCTAATCCCCAGCAGAGGCTAATTTCAACTCTGGCGCTCTCTTGATCAACCTCACAGGATTGAGGTTGGAAGCCTGATTTCCAGAGAGAGGCACCAATGTCAGAGACTCTGAGAACCAGGAGCACAGGAAGGCTTCCTGCCTAGATGCATCCATCCCAAACCTGCTGATGGTGCTGTGGAAAACCACTGCGGACACTCCCAGACTGGTGAGGGGGTGGAAAGAGGCCATCAGTCCAGCCCACAGGAAGCGGCCTCTCAGCCTCCCAGCACCTGGTGGTGGACCAAGAGCCCACACTGGGTCTCCTGCCTCGCTTCTACAGCTCGCAATGGCACGCTGACAGCTGCTTCCACCTAAGAACAGGACTTTCCAAAATGTGAGCCTCGCTCACACTTTTCTTTCTCCCTAGAATGCTACCAACCCTGCCACTGGCCTTCCTTCAGTCTGAGCTCCTCTGGAGGGTTCCTGAAACAGGGATGATCAGGGGCCCATTCCTTTGGCCTGTGTACCTGTGAGCAGAGACCACTGAGAACACACTGAGGCCCAGGCACCACATGCTGATGACCTTATGGTCACTGCATACCAGGACAAGTGCCCTGAAGGGAAAGGAGAAAGGCCAAGGGATAGAAGAACCTCAAGTGAGTGCAAGGCTCTCTGCTGCCACCATCTGGTCACACGCAGGTACAAAGCAAGTGTGAGAAGGAAGCCACACCACTACCGGAAGCAAAGCTGCCAGGTATGGTTGGACAGTCACTGCAGCACTCACCTGAACCAGAAACTGGCTGAACCAGAGAGCCCCCAGAAAACTGCTCTCCAGAGGGAGGGATGAGTGTAGACATCTTGCCCCCTGGAGGAGGGGGCAGCAGGCTCAGCCCTCCTGCGCTGGCAGGCCTGGTTCTTGGGGCCCCAGCTGCTCCTTCCTTCTTTCTCATGTTCTAAACGGAAGAGAAAAATGAAAGTCAGCCACCATGCCAGAGTCAGCTGCACTGGAAACCCATGGGGACCTCCAGTCCCCAACATCTGCACAGTAAATGACGGTCCCAAACAGCAGCAGCATGGGCTAGAGCCAGGCCGCCCCATTTCCCATCTAGCACCAAGACGGTCAGCGTTAGAGCCAGCGCCTAATCTCACTTCTCACCAGGAAGGTAGCCACCAGATTGCAGCCCTACTCCATTCCATCCCACACACACAACCCGACTGGGAGTGCTGACAAGGACAGGGTAGACAGAGCATCATGCATGTGAGGCAAGGGAAGCTCTCAGAGGGCTCTGCCAAAGCATCCAAGGACATCCGCAGTGCAGCGCAGCACAGGATTCTGCAGCCCCATCCTGTGAGCAACAAAGACATGTGCTTGGCCATTCACAGCAGCAGTGTCTGGAGCTGACGCAAGAGGGAGTACCCCCAACATCCATCCTCAGTGAAACAGATGAACCGGGAGCACAGGCATAATGGCAGGGGCCATCACAGAGGGTGAACAACCACAGGAAGCAACATGGGTAACTCTTACGGCACGATGTGAATAAGGGGATCGTGTGTCAAAGTGAGTTAGTCTCCCACAACTCACAGAAACGAGGCACAGACCCAATCCAGGGCACTGGAGTCAGGGCAGGAAAGGCGTTCCCAAAGGGATCAGTCTTCTACTTCCTGACCTAGGAAAACCTCATGCTTTCACGGCCTGTAGGATGTGTATGTGTTCATACATGGGGATGAGGGTGCATGTGAGTGTGTTGGCCACAGGTCACCTAAGTGTCATTTATAAAAACATCGCCCACCTCTTTGAGTCTGCTTCTCTCACTGACCTGGACCTCAGCAGGTAGTGAGGATGGCTGACCATGAGCACCGGAACCCTCCTGTCTGTCCCCTAGGGCTGGGATTATAAGACGTGCTGCTGACACCGGCATGCTTATGTCAGTCTGGGGACTTGTATCCAGGTTCTTACACTCGCAAGGCAAGCATTTTACTGACAGTCATCATCTTCCCAGCCCTTACGCTGGGATTTGAAAACTTCACTGTGTTGTTGTGCATTTACCCTCCTGGTGCTTTTCTGTATACAACACCTCAGTACAACCTAACGAAGCAGCAAGCCAGAAACCAGCATAAGCCACACTGATGGACACAGCAGTCCCTGCTTGTAACCACAGAAGCAGCAGGGGTGGAAGTCCCAGCATCCTCCACATGCACCCGGTTGGGCCAGTTATTTCCAGTTCTCCTCCTGGCCAAGTCCCCTCCTGCCTGTGCCTCACTCTCTCATCTCTTACAAAGGGAAAGAAATGCTGCAGTCATAGGAGGTCACCTGAGAAACACTACCTGGCCCACAGCTGACGCTCAGTAAATGTTAGTTTCTTCCAAGCAAGAGAAAGAATCACAGTGCCACCAGTCCACTGGATTGGACTTGCATTTTCTCTCAAGGGCCAGCTGGCCAACTTCAAGGTCCCAAAGCATCACCAGCATGAAGCAGGAGAGAGAAAGAAATGGTAAGTAAAGAGGAAAAGCATTATTTCAGAGTCACACACTTTCTCCATACAGATCCATTTGGTCCGTGCTTCCCCCAAATGCCTCCCAACTCCACTGCCCCCTCCTCTCCAGCAGCCAAGAAAAGAGCACGTCCGGTACCCAGTCACCCTAATCTGCTTCTATTTGACAGAGCTGGCAGGGGAGGCTCTATGCATAGCCACACAGGAAAAGACTTGAGAAGCCAGGACAAAAGCACCAGCAAAAGCTGCCCCAGACTCCCAGCATCCTCCTTGTTGCCTTCTACCCGAGAGTGCTCCCAACCTTCCTTACTCAGGCATGAGGCCAAAATCGCTTGAGAAAAGCACAGATTCTCCCGACCCACTCCAACCAGGGTGGAAACACCAGTGCTGGTACTAAGTGGCCCCTCTGCTCCCTCAGGCCCGCCCTCAGATCACTGCTTCCAGAAAGTCTTCCTTGGTTTCCTGCATCATGGGCCATGTGCCCCCCAACCCCCACCCCCAGAGGCCGTAGTACCAGGGCATGTTCTGGTCAATCACATCTATGTATGGTCCACTCCACTCAGAGTGCCATGGAAGCAGAGACCTGGTGCCCTGGGGCGAGCCTGCCATGAGATCAGGCTACTGGATCAATTCTGGCTACATGGATGGACTTGAGCTAGGAAGGGTTTGGGGATTGGGAAAATTTGGGCTGGGTGGCTTCAAGAGTTACAACCTGGGGGTTGGGGATTTAGCTCAGTGGTAGAGCGCTTGCCTAGCAAGCACAAGGCCCTGGGTTCGGTCCCGAGCTCCAAAAAAAAAAAAAAAAGAGTTACAACCTATGGCCCACATTATAAATCCGTGACCCACAGAGCCTCATGAAGGCGGCACTCACTGCGATGTTGATCTTGATGGTCTGGCCCTCCTTGAAGCCCAGGTCCAACTTGGGGCCTTCATCTGGGTTCTGAGCTTGTTTTGCAAACTCGCACTGCTGCTTCACCCACCTGGGAGGAGCAGGGAAGAGTGGTGAGGCAGGACAGCAGCAGCCCCGCACTGCCCTGCACTGCCCTGCACTGGCCTGCACTGCCCTGCACTCACCGGCTACACCAGCACCCCAGGGAGCCTGTGCTGAGGCCCAACTTCCCAACCAGCGGTTTGGGCCCCCGTTTTGGCACTGTAAAGCATCTGCATAGATATCAGCTCCCCCATCAGCATGATGGTTTAGACCAGAGGTTCTCAACCTGGGGGACCTTCTGAGTGGTCGTCTAAAACCATCAGAAAACACAAACATTTACATTGTGATAACAGCAGCAAAATTAGTTATGAAGTAACAACAAAATAATTTTATGGCTGGGGGTCAGCACAGCATGAGGAACTGTAGTAAAAGGTCCCAGCAGTAGGAAGGTTGAGGTCTACTGCTTTAGATCCTAAGTTCTAAACACTGAGAACCAGATAAGCTCATTCGCACATGGGCCCAGGTGGGCGAGCAGCCCCTGGCGTGGTCCACACCTCTGGCTCCTACCTGGACACTCCTATGTGCTGAGTCAGGACAGGTGCCTAAAAGCAAGGGCCGCACAGTGCTTACTACCTTCCTACAATGCTACTGGCAGCCAATGGGACAGGGGTGACCACATGAATGGCCAGGCACTGTCCACCTACCAGCAGAAGCAGAGCCCTGAGGATGCTCAGTCCTTTCACAAAGGACACAAAAGCATCTGCAAGATGACCTGGAAATGGGGTTGGGGATTTAGCTCAGTGGTAGAGCGCTTGCCTAGGAAGCGCAAGGCCCTGGGTTCGGTCCCCAGCTCCGAAAAAAAAGAACCAAAAAAAAAAAAAAAAAAAAAGATGACCTGGAAATGTTAGTCCCACTTGTGACATTATAAAGGAGCAGACCCTTAGAGCCACAGGAGCCTGACAAGGACTCTGGCAGCTCAGGGGCTGCTGAGGAAAAGAAGGGACACTGAAAAGGCTAGGCCAGATGACATAGGCAGCACACAGCCTTGGGGGACAGCAGAGCAGAGAAGGCCACCCGGAGGAGGACTGAGTGACTGCTAGCAGAGAGAGCATCTCTGGACATCTTAACCAGGAAGAGCAGTTCACCTAGGGAAGAAGGGAGGAGGCGGAGATGATGACACATGTCCCCAAGAAGCACTCACTTGAAATGGTCCTGCAATGCCACGTTGAAGTCAAAGGCGTCCCCTCGGTCCCCAAAGCCAATCCCAATAAAAGCACGTCGCCCTAGGGGGTGGGGGTGACATCCGTCAGTCTCACGTTTCTGGAGGCAATGGTTCTGCTCACAAGAGCCCTGCAGACCCAAGCGTACCGTTTCCATCTTCAATTCGGATAACGAAGTACCTGCTGGAGTCTGTCACACTCTCCACAGCGGTGCCGGGAAACTGGTCCACTGGGGCCTGCGCAAAGAGCTCCCCTGTAAGTACAGGGGGAGGGCGGTGAGCCCGGGGCACCCCCTCCAGCCTGCTGCTATGGGCTACCAGGGCTTTCCTGTTACAAGCCATGCCAGGAGAGCTGGACAGACGGGCAAAGCCTTCTCCAGGATCTGATCAAATCTACTCTTGTCAAGGGACAATGCCAGCATGAAACAAGGAAGAGCAGAGCCATGACAGAGGCTTACAGGCCATACGCCCACAGTGTCAACAGTTTTTACTTAATTGACAAGTCTTTCCAATCAGACTACTTTAAAATATCCCCCATGTCTGGGGCATTATTATTATTATTATTATTATTATTATTATTATTATGTGATGGGTATAAGTTCTCACTACGCACCCCTGACTGTCCCAGAACTTGCTTACCTAGACCAGAGAGATCTGCCTGCTTTTGCCTCCGGGTGGGATTAAAGCCATGCCCAGCCTTTGCTTATCTTAAAGATTAAAACTTCTACCTGTGCCGGACCTCTGTGCCCACACAGTAACGCTAGGCTAGGGCTGCCACCACCCAGCTCAGCAGCTTTATCTACCACACAGCTCCACGCCTGCGGGTGATTGGCCCATCACAGATGTGTCGCACCTCAGAAAGGCCTGTCACAGAGGAGGGTTGTAAGAGGAGCCAGCAGGCCCTGGAGAAAGCAGAGCAGCCACGGTCCCACCAGAGAGTCTAAAACTCACTAGCTCAGTTTAGTTAGACGGAGAAGATGAGAGGCTCAAGCTGCACCCTTGTGCTGGAGCTGAGGCAGCTCAGTTGGTTATGTGCTCACTAAGCATGCATGGCTTTGTTTCCCAGAAGGCATTGGGAGGAGGGCACACCTATCATCAATGTACATGCTAGGTAGAGCAGAAGAATCAGAGATTCAAGGTGAGCTTTGGCTATGCAGTTCCAGGTCAGCCTAGCTTAATCAAACTGTCTGAAAAAGGAAGAAAAGGCACCCTTGTGTAGTATCACCCTGTGAATTCTGGGTTCCCACAGATCCAGGGGCTTTTATGCTGGTCACACTCAGAGGCGCTCTAATAGTGCCCTCAGCGATCCAACATACCCTTGTTCTGTTGTCTGAGAAAGGCTCTTCCCATGTTCTGGGATTAAAAGCATGACCACAAGGCACTGGCTAAGTCCCATGTCTTAGAAGTAGCTGGGTCACCAGCGATGACCTGAATGAAAATGGATGGCCTTGGAGCCGGCAGCTTCTTAGCAGCTTAGCCCACCCAGTTTAGCCCTTCAACACTTAGATGAACCCATTATCTTGCAGCCACGGTTCTGCCTTCTGCCGTGGCTCTCAGCGGTCTCTCTCTTCTGCAGGGGGAAGCTGAGGCACCTTAGCCTAACTGAGGTGCTGTGACTTTACCAGAGGTCCTGTCCTCCAGCTTGATGTAGGCCACCTTCCCTTTCGCAGTGATCCGCAGCCGGCCACTCCAGGATGGCTGGTCCAGTTGCCATTCTGAGGCCCTACAAGGACAAAAGACACTGAGCCTCCCGCTCCATGCCGGGAAAGAGAATGGGAAGGGCTCCTTGCTCAAGGACACGCTGGCAAACCTTTCTGTAAAAGCAAGGATGGTAGCTAACATCATCCAGGTCACACAGCCTCTGCTGGGCAACTGGACTACGCTGATGACGTAGCAGGGACACGGCAAAAAAAAAAAAAAGTATACACGTAGATGTTGTGTCACATACAGGGGCTAGTGAGATGGCTCAGCAGGAAAAAGGACCACTGCCAAGCCTGACAACCTGCTTTTGACCCCTGACACTTCACAGGGCAGCAGAGAACCAACTCCCACAAACTGCCCACTGACGGCCCTTCACATGGCAACACACGTGCACAGATACACACGGACAAACATAATTAAAACAGTTCTTTTCTGAAACGGGGGTTTCAGGGTGTAGCCCAGGTTAGCATGGAACTCCCTCTGTAGACCAGACTGACTTTAAACTCACAGAGATCCACCTGCCACTGCTTCCCGAGTGCTGGGATTAAAGGTGTATGCCATCACGGGGCCCACATGGTAGATGGGAGATCCAATGCCCCCATATTGCCTTCTGACCTCCATAGATGTGACAGGAATGTGCCCATACGGATAAACACAATAAATAAATAAATAAACTCTAAAAAAAAATCCTTATTACAGGGGCTGGAAAGATGGCTCAGTAGTTAAGAACACTGGCTTATTCTGATGACCCAATTTCAATTCCCAGCATCCACACAGCAGCTAACAAGGGTCTGTAACTTGAGTCCTACAGGCTCCCTCTCATCTCCTCAGGCACAAATGTGGTTTGGGCAGACAAAGCATCCATGCCCATACAAAAAATAAATTTAAAAATAAAAAATAAATTCTTGACAAGTATCTTCTGAGCTTGGCTGTACCTCAGTAACTACACAAAGTCTGAAGCTCATAATTTTTTTTTTTTGTTTTTTTGTTTGTTTTTTTTGGAGCTGAGGACCGAACCCAGGGACTTGCACTTGCTAGGCAAGCGCTCTACCACTGAGCTAAATCCCCAACCCCAATGAAGCTCATAATTTTTACATCATGAAATAGTCCTCAAAATCTCCAGTCATTTAAAGTTGTAAAAAAAAAAAAAAAAAAACATTACTCTTAGCTTGTGGTCATTCAAAACTGCAGGCAGCTGTTGCTTGCTGGTCCCTATTCTGAAGACCACAGACCTTCACCCAAATGGGATTTCCTTTCCAGCTTCCTTTCCATGGAGAAAGCAGCTAGAGGCCTATTGTTTCTGTCAGCCACTGTGATGCCAAGCTGGCCAGACCGACCAGCTGGGACCCTGAGACCACGGAGGACGAACAGAGGGACATGATCTTCAGTAGAAAGAGGTTAAAAGAGCATGTGTTTACAGGGGAGAAAAGAGTGGCTAGGACGAATATTCTGGAATGTGTTCCGGGTAGGAGAAATCAAGGACCCTCATCAATGGCTTCTTCGGCTCCTTTAAAAGGCAATAGTGTCCCCAGTTTAGTTGCAGCAACGGCAAAGAAAAAACCCCTGAACAGCAAGCGCCATGGGTACTTCCAGAAGGCTTTTCTGGGAAGTTCTTAAGCAGCTGTCAGCTCTCTAGAACTCTAGCCAGCAGCTGTGGCGGGTCCACACGGATGTAAGACCTCAGTTAACAAGACAGCAGGCTCAGTTTCTGTTCCTCTTACTGGCGACGCGGGCTTTAGATTCGGGCTAAGGAGTCCTAAAGGTTAAGTGCAGGGCTGGCGGTTTCTTCTGTATCAGCCTGGCTGGATACTTGGTGACCGCACCCTCTGGAGGACTAAGAGAAGCTAACCCCAGTGTACAGAACGAAGACCCAACAGATAGGGGGAGACAGCAAGTCTCCGGTTTAATAACAGAAAGGGAGACAGCTGGGGAGGTGGCTCGGTGGGGACAAGCATGTGCTGAGCAAGTTTGAGGACCTGAGTTTGGCTCTCTGGAGCCTAAAAGCCAGGTCTGGCTCTAGGTACCACATAGGACTGTGTGGGGCAGGACAGAGAAAGCAGGATCACTGGGCTTGCTGAATGCCTGGTCTAGAAGAAACAGCCAACTCCAGGTTCAGTTAGGAGCTACCTCAAGGGAATAACGGACGTTGAGAAAGCAAGACACTTGCTGGTCCTCCTGTGGCTTCTGAATGCACATACGTGGGCACACGCACCTGCACCCATATCATACCCACACACACAAAAAAAGCACAGGCAGTTGCAGCTTGCTGACCTCCATACTTGTTATTTTAATATCATTTTAAAAATTACTGCACCGACACAGTAAGGGTTCGATAAGATACCGGAAAATTTGCTGAGTCTGTGTTACCCAGCGCAAAGGGCAAATGAAGTTGGCCCTCCAACACACCTGTGGTACGGACTACCTACTGTTTCCAAACAACTCAGCCATACGTCGCCTTCAAGAGCCACCCTTCCTAAGAAGCAACACCCCACGGTGGGGCACAGGGCATATCCTGTGTTTTTCATCTTGTTCGGTTAGGGAAGGTATCCAACTTTGGATCTCCTCTCCTAGAATAGAGTCCTGGGTTCCCTTCCAGAGGCACTCCTAGTGTTTACAGGCATTTGTGTTTATTTGCCTCAGGTGACGCTTACTCAAGACGAGGGCGGCGGGGTCCTCCCAGCGGCAGTATGTTGTGATCGGGGCGAAACTGGGGTCAAGAGAGCCGGAGATAGGTACAGGGTCCCTGAGCTTCGTGGGACGGGTCCTCCAGATGGAGCCGGGTTCCCTCCCGTACCCTCCCGGTGTAGATTTCCGCGGGTGACAGGGTTTTCTGGGATCCCGTCAGAACTGTCGGTTAGCGCTGTAACACGACCCGTAGATCCCGCCGAGGGAACCCGCTGCCCTCTCGGGTCCCCAGAGCCTGGCTATGAGGTTGCCCGTGTCCTGCTGACGGCTCACGGCCAGCGACCCCTCCTAAATCTAGCCCGGATAGGAAGTAGCTACAGGGCTCCATCCATCCTTTCCGCCCCTAAACCCGACACTCCCGCAGCGCATGCCCGGACGCGGGGGGGGAGGTTAAGCCAGAAACGGTCACCTGTAACCACGGTTGGTGGCCCGCGGCGGGATGCGGTAGACATGGACCTCTGGCTTGACACAGAGAACAGACTCGTACTCGCTCTCCTCCATCTCTACCGCCGGAGCTCTCGGGACTTCCGGCTTCTTCCCCGCCCCTTCAGGACCGGAAGTGACGCGACGCTATGACCAGGTCCTGTCTAGATCAGAGGCTCCGGGCCCCGATCGCTCCCGAGTGCCCTCTGCCGGGCGCCTCAGATCAGAACGTGAAGCGATTGATCCCTGGTGTTGCAGGGCCTGAGAAGCTTGAGGTGCAGATCAGGGCCTAATCCGGAACCTGGTTATGGTTCAAACTCTATACCCTAGACCAGGCTGGTTGATATGAGAGAAGCCCTGCAGCCTTTCCCTCCCCCAGCCCTCCTCAACGGAATGTCCTCCTCCCTGCTAACCCCAGAAGGTTCTCAGAGGCTTCTGGAGAAATCTCGCTCCACAACTTTTTATAACCTACTATGTGCCCAAGGCCCCAGTGGCTTAGCTCGACAGGAGTACAAATTGAAGTTGTGAACTAAAGTTCCTGGGTGTCTTACTCGCTCTTCTATTGCTGTGAAGAGACACTATGACCACAGCAACACTTATAAATCTTTTAATTGGGGGCTTGCTTACAGTTTCAGAGGGTTAGTTCATTATCATGCGGGAGAGCATGGCAGCAGTCAGGCGTGATACTGGAGATGCAGCTGAGAGCTTTACATCATGATCCTGGTCGGGGTGGAAGGGCCACAGCACACAGCGGGTGGAGTGGGGGAGGGGAAAGGGGAAACGACAACAGTGACTCAGACCTGGCATAGGCTTTTGGAAAACTCAAAGACCACTTCCCACTATCACAGCTCTTCCAACAAGGACACACTTCCTAATCCTTCTAAGAGGTTGATCGCTTGTGAAAAGCTACAATATCGCAGCTTGGGAGCCGAATTGATTTTGAGCTTTCTTGACCCTCTAAAGAGCCCACCTCTGTATGTGACCTAAGATACTTGTGACTATTAGGTAAAGCCTTTGGAATGTCCAAACGCCAGCTTTCACCAATGAAAAGGCTTAGAATGTCATCAGATAGCATTTAAGGGCCATAAATGACACTTCCCGGCTTTGCTGTGACTCACCTGCCTGATGTCTCCACCAATGGTTTGAAAAGTGCCTCGGTTTATAACTGTAGCACTACTTAAGAGGACCTAGGAGGTGCGGCCTTGTTGGAGTAGATGTGGTCTTGTTGGAGTGGGTGTGGCCTTTGTTGAAGTGGGTGTGGCCTTGCTGGAGTGGGTGGGCCTTGTTGGGGTGGGTGTGGCTTTGTTGGAGGAAGTGTTATTGGGGGTGAGCTTTGAGGTTTCAAAAGTCAAAGCCAGTCCCAGTGGCTCTCTTCCTGCTGCCTGCAGATCCAGATGTAGAACTTTCAACTGCTTCTCCAGCCTGTCTGCCCCCTATGATGCCATGCTCCCTGCCATGATGATAATGGACTAAACCACTGAATCCATAAGTAAGCACATATAAAAGCTCTCTTTTATAAAAGTTGCTGTGGTCATGCTGTCTGTTTACAGTAACACATCACTGACTAAGATAGTCACATAAGATTTTCATGAAAGGGGTTGGGGATTTGGCTCAGTGGTAGAGCGCTTGCCTAGCAACCGCAAGGCCCTGGGTTCGGTCCCCAGCTCCGAAAAAAAAGAAAAAAAAAAGATTTTTATGAAATTGTTATCACACCTGGAACATGTATTCTGGTAACCCGAATCTGGGTTCTGGGCCACCGTCACTCCTATGACCCCAAAACAAACACTCTCAATTTTCCCTGAGGTGAGAGTTGCATTTTAGAGTCTACGAATTGAAATTTAGTAAAATGAGTCATTTAAAAAGAAGTCCCGCTTTCAAAGGGTGGCTTTCAGTGCTTGCCTAGCAAGCGCAAGGCCCTGGATTCGATCCCCAGCTCCGAGAAAAAAAAAAAAAAAAAGAAAAAAAAAAGAAAACAAAGGGTGGCTTTCACGTCTACATGACACCCCCAGAGTGATAGTTAACGCTTTCTTTGCTGTTCATTGTTGAACCAATAAAGTCTGTGAACCCTAAAAAAAGAGGAAAAAAAAGTCCCAGCTGGATGTGTAGAGCATGCCTGCAAACCCAGTGTGATGGGGCAGAAGCAGGAGGATGGCTACAAGTTCTAAGCATCATTTTTTTTAGCAATGAGGAGACAAAGGTGAAACTCTGTACCATCACCCTCAGCAGCCCTACAAGTTCCCCTAATCTTTTTTTTAATATTTTATTTACTTATTATATTTAAGCACACTGTCTCTGTCTTCAGACACACCAGAAGAGGGCATCAGATCCCATTACAGATGGTTGTGAGCCACCATGTGGTTGCTGGGATTTGAACTCAGTACCTTTGGAAGAGCAGTCGGTGCTCTTAACCAGTGAGCCATCTCTCCAGCCCTCCCCTAATCTTTTAGGGACCTCAGCTCAACCTAAACCAGGATTCGTGGCTTCCATATTGAGAATAACCAGGATTGGCCAGAATAACAAAGCCAAGTTGGAAGTTGCATTAAAGGTATTTTAATATGCTAGGCAGTGGTGGTGCATGCCTTTAATCCCAGCACTCAGGAGGCAGAAGCAGATGGATCTCTGTGTTCAAGGACAGCCTGATCTTCAGAGCAAGTTCCAGGACAGCCAGGACTACACAGAGAAACCCTGTCTCAAACAACAACAACCACCACCCTAACACAGACTTAAGGACAAGGATTTGGAGAAAGAGAGGCACTGAGAAAAGTGAGCCCCACACAGGGCATGGATGTGGGCTTAAATATTAGCTGTAGAAAGTAAGACATGTCATACCCGGAAGCAGCCCTGCAGCAGAGCGGGCAGCAATAAGTGGGGAGCCGGGGCAGGTGTCCGTAGTGCCCCCTCCTGGGGAGGTGGAAGCAGGTAGTGGAGTACACATCCTGGTGTAAACCCTGTGGCTTTGAGGCAACCTACCTGGAGCTGGCGAGTGTTGTAAAGGAGGAGCATCCGGGCATTGAGACTGAGTCGTGACTTGGTGGGGGGTGTGTGTGTGTGCAGGGGCCTTCGAGATTGAGATCAATGGGCAGCTGGTGTTCTCCAAGCTGGAGAATGGGGGTTTTCCTTATGAGAAAGATCTCATGGAAGCTATCCGAAGAGCCAGCAATGGAGAACCCTTAGAAAAGATCACCAACAGCCGGCCTCCCCCTGTCATCCTGTGACTAAAAACGACTCTTGGAAGCTTGGTTCTGGGGTTTAAACCTTTGTTTCCTTGTGATTATGCTAGGAACTCCCTCTACCTTTAGCCCTTCACTTAGCCCTAGGTAGCTAAGACCCAGACCTCACTTTGTCTCTTTGGACACAAGAAGGGATTAGACATTTCTATGGTCTAAGGAAGGAAAGAGATGTTCTCCGTGGACATTACCACCTCCTCACATCCCTTTCCAGGGATCTGTTCCTTCTGCAGTTTGGTCCTCTCCCCAGCGCGGCAATACCTTTCAGATGCCACAGTTGCTTTAACTTATGTCCCTGAGTCCCGGGCAGTGTCGACTCTTGGCAATAAAGAGTAACTACAAAAAAAAAAAAAAAAAAAAAAAAAGAAAAGAAAAGAAAAGAAAGAAAGAAAGGAAGAAAGACAGACAGACATACCCAAGGGAATGCACTGCCCCCCGAGGGAGAGTCAAAAGTAACTGTTTTAGAATTAGCCATATATTTCATTTTACTATCTCTCAAGTTATATCTTAAAAGATTAATTCTTTCTCTTTTTAAAAACTTGTTTTATCTGTACCGGTGTTCTCTTGCATGCATGTCTGTGTACCTACCTCCTGTGTTCCTGGGAGGCCAGAATAATGGGCATCAGATCCCCTACAACTAGATTTATGGGTGACTGTGAGTAACCATGTGGGTTCCGGGAATTGAATATGGGCCCCAAAAGCAGCAAGTTTGGGGACCAGAGGGATGGCTCAGCAGCTAGGACACTTGTAGCTCTTGCAGAGGACATAGATTCAATTCCCAGTGCTCACTTGGTGACTTGCATATTGTGCACATAAATTCATGTAGACAAAACACATAACAAAGTAAGTAAATCTAGTTGTTTTTAAAGGACAGCAAGTGCTCTTAACTGCTGAGCCATCTCTCCAAATAATTTCCCCCTTATTTCTCTCTCTGTGTTGGTAAGTGAGACTATCAGGAGTTCTTAAAGATGCTCCCGACAGGATTATAATCTGATAGGATGAAGCCAGGACTCACTGTGATTACACAAAAGGTTTGGAGGATATATGATTACACTGTGAACCCCAAAATTGTGAATTGGAAAAAACTGCTTCTTGTAGTGTGGTTCAGCCCTAGCACACACCTTTAACCAAGAGCTCCCTGTAAACAGGGTTAAATAAAGTCAATCATAGGTCAAGAGGCAGAGCAAGCATCAGTTGACAGGAAGTGAACATAAGAAAACACAGGAAGTAGAAAGGAGTCGAAGATTCTTTAAGACAGTGTGGAGAGCCTGACGAACCGCCCCTCCTGCCCATTAGTGCTGTGGAAGAACGAGCCACTTCCTTTCTGTGTTCTCCGTAGACCCGTGAGCAGGGACGGCCTCGGTATGCAGAACGACGCCGGCGAGTTTGTGGACCTGTACGTGCCGCGGAAATGCTCCGCGAGCAACCGCATCATTGCTGCCAAGGACCACGCGTCCATCCAGATGAATGTGGCCGAGGTTGACAGGAGTACAGGCCGATTTAATGGTCAGTTTAAAACCTACGGCATCTGCGGGGCCATTCGCAGGATGGGCGAGTCAGATGATTCTATTCTCCGATTGGCTAAGGCTGATGGAATTGTCTCAAAGAACTTTTGAGCCAGAAGAATCGGGAATAATTTGTTATAAATAAAAGTGATAATAAGTACCTGTGGGGGGGGAAAAAAGACAGTGTGGAGAAAGAGAAGGAGCTTTTTCCTTCTGGGACATCAGTGGAGTGGGAAGATCAGTAGGGTGCTTTCTCTGCCTCTCTGAGCTTTAAGGCTTACACCCCACTGTGACTGCTGAGTCTTCACTGATAAAATCAAATGTTTGGGATTTTGTTTTGTTATATATATATTTTTAAAGAACAAAAAGGTGGGCTGGGGGTTGGGGATTTAGCTCAGTGGTAGAGCGCTTGCCTAGCAAGTGCAAGGCCCTGGATTCGGTCCCCAGCTCCAAAAAAAAAAAAAAAAAAGAAAGAAAAGAAAAAAGGTGGGCTGGAGAGATGGCTCAGTGGTTAAGAGCACTGACTGCTATTCCAGAGGTCCTGAGTTCAAATCCCAGCAAATCCCAGCAACCATATAGTAGCTCACAACCATCTGCGATGTGATCTTGGCGCCCTCTTCTGGCGTACAGGCCTATATGCAGGCAGAACACTGCATACCTAATAAATAAACCTTTAATTAAATTTTTTAAAAAAGGCGTTTTACACATCCTTTTCTGTAAATGGGGATTTCTGGTAAGAAACCATATCCTGCAAACCTTTTGTGCAATCAGAGTGAGTCCTGGCCTCATACTATCAGATTATAACCCTGTCCAGAGTATCTTCAAGACCACCTGATGGCCTCACTTAACAAAAGAGAGAAAGGAAGGGGAAATGGTTTCTGGTTCCTAGAAAATTGGGTTAGAGCTGGAGAGGGTGCAAGGCCTTCAGTCATTGGTAATTGTGCTAGAATTCTTGTTTCCTCGCTAGTGAGAGGATTTGGTTGGATTCCAACTGAAGGGCCCCTTCCTCACGACCCCCTTTCTATCCTGCCTCAGCCTTGTCTACAGAGGAAGTTCAAAGACAAGCATGGGCTATAGTCAAGACCCTGTCTCAAAGAAACAAGACAGAAACAGAGCTTCCCACCGTGACCTGATGATCTCTTTGTTTTTCTTTTGGTCTGGGGTGGGGTTGAGGCAGGGTCACAAGTGTCTCAGGATAGCCTTGAACACCACAGTCTCCTGTCCCTAGCTCCCAAGTACTGGGAGTCCCCCAGTGTACAGCTTCCAGCTTTAAGATGGATTTCCCATACAATAAGGAATCGTGGTGTTAAATTCCAAATCTCCTTTTTCTACCGTTCTCTCAGCACATCTATTTTTATTGAGCGTCTACAGTGTGCCAACTCTTCTCTGGGGTACTCTAATGGCAAACCACAATTTCCTGAAAACCCTCAACTCCCTCTGCTCCCCCAACCCCGCTTTTTTTGGGAAGGACTCTGTAAGTTCTGTATAATAGGAATAGCCTAACCTAATTTATTTGGGGAGGAGTGCTGGGGACCCAACCTACAGCCTAGTACTTGCCTAAGCAACCAAGTTAAAGTCCCATATTTTTTTTGGAGGTGACGGTAAGGAGTTTGTGTGCCTCAGGTTGGCCTGAGTATATCGTAGCAAAGGCTGGCCTTGAACTCTGATAATGCTGCCCCTGCCCCCAAAAGTGCTGAGACGCCAGGTGCATGCCATGTCTCGTTTATGCAGTCTGCAGATCATTCATGCCAGACACTCTACCAGCTAGCTACATCTACATCTGCTAATTGTGGTAAAATATACATACTGATTTTTTTTGTAATTTTTAAATTTAAATTGGGGTGTGTGTGTGTGTGTGTGTGTGTGTGTGTGTGTGTGTGTGTGTGTGTTGCAGTTCTGAAATAGGGTTTCTTGCTTGGAACTTGCTCTGTAGACCAGGCTAACCTCGAACTCGGTGATCTGCCTGCCTCTGCCTCCCGAGTGCCAGGAAGGCACTCCCCTAAATTTAAATTGTATGTGCATAAACGTTTTGCCTATATGTATATGTGCGTACCACGAGCTTGCCATACCTAATGAGGCCAGAAGAAGGTGTCAGATGCCCTGGGACTGGAGGTACACATGGTCATGAGCCAGCCTGTGAGTGCTGGGAACTGAACCTGGGTCCTCTGGAAGAGCAGCCAGTACCTTTCACTGCTGAGCCATCTCTCCAGCCCTCCATCAGACGACTTGAACTTTTTTTTTCCATACTGGGTGTTGAGCCCCAGGGCCTCAGGCATCTAAGCACACACGACCTCTTAGCACCACTGTGGCCATTTTTAGTATCTTATTGTACTGCTCACATAAGTATACCATGTCCACAATGCTGTGTAACCACACCACAAGTTCTACAACAGCAGCTTTACACAAAGTGATAGCTCCCTGCCCCTTCCTCAGCTGTCACTGTCCACCCTACTTTCTGTACCTATGCGCTTCCCTGCTCTAGGCAGCACACATAAACCACCATCAAACAAGCCTTGGCTATGTAGCTGCTCTACGTCACTTCCTGTGATGTTTTCAAGACTCGTCCATGTTGTAGCACGTGGTTTAACTTCATTCCTTTCAACAAACGGCCAAGTATTTTCTCACTTTATGTACATGCTGAGGCAGAGAAGAAGACGGGAAGTGCTCGCTTCGGCAGCACAAATACTAAAATTGGAACGATACAGAGAAGATTAGCATGACCCCTGCGAAAGGATGACATGCAAATTCGTGAAGTGTTGCATATTTTTACAAAGCAAAAAAGAAGGAGGAGGAGGAGGAGGGAGAGGAGGAGGAGGAGGAGAAGGAGGAAGAAGAGGAGGAAGAGGAGGAGGAGAAAGAGGAATAAGAGGAGGAAGAGGAGGAAGAGGAGGAGGAGGGAACACTAGGGAGATAGAGGAAGGGAAAGGAAGAGTTCCTGCCCCCTGTGGATGTGATTTTGTTTCTTGCTCACTTCAAGTCAAGAGTTCCAGCACAGGCAAAGAAGATGGCTGAGGAGCATCTGTGAAGGGAAGGTTACCGGACCAGGACCACTAAGGAAGCAGGACAAAGCCTTTCAAAGATGAGAGAGGGGCTGGAGAGATAGCTCAGTGGTTACATTATAACAAACAGAATCAGATATGTTCTTACATATGAATCTAAAAACACAAGCAATGAGAGGGAAAAAGAGCTGGGCTCTGGGTGTCCACGGAATCCAGCACTTGAAACGCAGAAGCAGGAGGATCAGGGGATTGGAGTCATCCTGGACTACTTAGTGGGTTTAGGGCCAGCCTGCGATGCATGAGACACCGTTGGAGAGAAAGAGAAAGAAACTAAGCAGAATAACTAGGGTTGCTTTTCAAATAACAGAAAGCAAAAATACAATCCAAGGAAGAGGAGAAAGTCAGTGCAATCATACAGAGCATGAGAGACTCGTAGCTAGAATGTATAAAGCAAGAGAACACGCCCACTGTATAAAGTGGGTGCAGTGGCTCACGCCTTTAATCCTAGCACTCTGGAGGCAGAGGCAGGCAGATCTCTGTGAGTTCAAGGCTAGCCTGGTCTACAAAGAGTTCCAGGACAGCCAGGGCTACATAGACAAAAACAAAGAAACGCTCGCTATGGAATAAGAATTAAAAACCGTGAATGGCAGAGACTCTGACCACGTTTTCTCCAGAGAGACTTCATAACCACACACCGTGAGCTTGCATCTTGGCTACTGAAGAGCGAAAACAGGGACAGGCAAGGCATAAGAGAGGGGAGACGGGGCTGGAGAGACGGCTCTGCAGCTTAGAACCTGGCTGCTATTCCTGAGGACGCAGGTTCAGCTCCCAGCATCCACACAGCAGCTCACCTTCATCTGTAACTGCAGCTCCGGGGGTTCGATGCTCTCTTTCAACCTCTTTTTTTTTTCTTTTTTCTTTTTTCTTTTTTTCGGAGCTGGGGACCGAACCCAGGGCCTTGCGCTTGCTAGGCAAGTGCTCTACCACTGAGCTAAATCCCCAACCCCTTCTTTCACCCTCTTGACAGCTGCACTCACATAGAAAGACACACACATGTGCACAAGTGCACACACACACACACACACCTGTTGAGGCCGACTTCTTTTAACATGACTAGCCATTTTGTATTCGGCCTTCGTTTTCCTCAGAAGGTGAAGTTAAGTTCAGGTTCTCAGACTCTGCTTCCCAGACGTCATTATCCACAGCTGACACTAAATCGTCTCACAAGTTCATAACACTCAGGTCATATCCCTTAGGCTCTGTTACCTCGGTGCTCTGGAGGGTTCCTGCCCACCAGTCCTCTTACCTCACTTAGGACCAGTCAGCTTAAAAGCCGTCTGATAACGCTTTAGCTAGTTAGCCAAAATGTACTACTCCCCCACCCTTGCCTCCTGGATCCTCAACCTGGTTTTTCCTATAAAAAGCATGTTCTAAGAACATGACCGGTACCACAGTTCCTTTTTTGTGGTCCTGAAGGACCAGTCTTGGGGTGTGGGTTCAGTAAAGTATTCATGCTTAACTGAGATCAGTGTTCGTATGGTTTGTGTGGCGATTCCTGAACCCCAACAATAACTTAAAAAATAAATGTTTTTTTTTTCTTCAAGGAGGGACATCTGGAAGCTTGCCATCACACCGATGAAAGATGAGAACACTGCTAGGTTGTACGAGCAAGTTTCTGTTAAAGGCCCAGAACAGCAAGTCCACAGGACCAGAAAGATGGTTGCCCAGGAATGAAGTCCAGTAGAAGGCTGGAGGTGACAGCTAAGGGGTGTGAGATGATTTTTTTTTTTTAAAGATTTATTTATTTTATATGAGTACACTGTAGCTGTCTTCAGACACACCAGAAGAGGGCGTCAGATCCCATTACAGATGGTTGTGAGCCACCATGGGTTGCTGGGATTTGAACTCAGGACCTCTGGAAGAGCAGTCAGTGCTCTTAACCGCTGAGCCATCTCTCCAGCCCTGGCGTGTGGGATTCTTTATGAGTTGACACAAATGTCATGACTTTTTTTTTTTTTCTCTTTTTTTTTTTTCGGCGCTGGGGACCAAACCCAGGGCCTTGTGTTTGCTAGGCAAGCGCTCTACCACTGAGCTAAATCCCCAACCCCATGTCATGACGTTTTAATGTGGGAACCCAACCCTGTGACTGTGCTAACAGCCACTGAGTGACAAGTGGGCTTGCTTTTTTTTTTTTTTTTTTTTCCGGAGCTGGGGACTGAACCCAGGGCCTTGTGGTTGCTAGGCAAGAGCTCTACCACTGAGCTAAATCCCCAACCCCTTGCTTTTTTTTTTTCTTTCATTCAGTTTATTACGTTTTATTTAGTGTGTGTGTGTGTGTGTGTGTGTGTGTGTGTGTGTGTGTGTGTTTACGGAACACGGAGCCGTCTTGCCAGTCCCATAGGAGGACTTTCATACTTTCAGAATCAGACTGTATGGTATGAGGCATAGTTCAATTAAGCTGCTAACAGGAAATGGGATCAAGCTGGGCAGCTGTGGCACAGGCCTTTAATCCCAGCACTCAGGAGGCAGAAGCAGGCAGGTCACTGTGAGTCTGAGGCCAGCCTGGTATATAGAGAGAGTTCCAGGACAGCCAGGTCCACACAGAGAAATCCTGTCTGAAAAAAAAAAACCAAAAACCAAAAACCAAAACAAAAGAAAGGGGAGGGGTAGAGATCAGGTACTCTGGAAGATGGATGAAGCCGGCCTTTGCCACCCCTGCTCCAGTTCTGTCTGGGTCCTTGGCCGGAAGCTCCCCCTCCTTGCTAATCTGTCACTTAGCTACACATGGGGTCTGGTCTTCCTTGGGCCCTCTGTTCCCTTAAATCTGTAGTTTGTAGAACACAGAGACCTGAGGATTCCGGGGTTGAGATGGAGACAGTGGACAAAGGAAGGTGTGTCTGAGGGTCTGAGGAGATTTTTCCCAGACGGGACAGCGCCCTCTGGAGCAAGACGGCTCCAGAGAGGAGGGATGGTTAGGGGAGCCTTAATGGGAAAGAGGTGGGGGGGACGTTACAGACCACAGGGGAAGAAGGAGAAACTCAGTCACGGCCACAACTGCTTGTGCCATTTGAGAGCCTAAGTACTTCCCACAGGTGGGATGGGGGGGCCAGGGCCGGTTTACTGTGGGGAAGCAGGGAAGACAGAAGAAGGGGTTTGGAGGGGCAAGAGGAGAAAACTGAGTCAGTAGAAATCATTCAGGGGTCATATCCTCTGTATCCCTTGGGTAAGCGGGGCACTGGTGGTGTCCCCGAGGCCTGGCACCTGAGTGGTATAGGGGGTCATCCTTAAACAGTGAATGAGCAGCCCAGGCTTCCAAGAGGCGGGGCAACCCTGTGAGAAGTACCATGTGGAAAGCTGAGCAGATGCGGGTGGGAATCCGGCTCCTTGGAAATGAGCCATGTGGCTGGGCAAGAGGGTGGGCAACTCTGAGCTACTGTTTCGTTTTCTATACAACAGGAAGAGCTGAGCCATACCTCACAGGGCTGTGAAGAGAATACAGCTCAAGAACTTCCAGCAGAGAGGAGGTCATTTCCATGGGCAGTGGCTGGCTTGCCGTGGCTTAGAAAGGAAAAGGTCCCGAGATCCTCCAGGTCACAGGCTCTCCCTGGAGGGCTTCAGGGGTGGGGGTGGGGGTATTGACCTTGGAGAACTAGCAAATGTAAAAATGCAGCTAAGATACCGCCATCGAAACAGTGCTGAGGTCTCCCTAAAGGAGCTCGGCTGGGGAAGTGGCTCAGCCAGTAAACAGCTTGCTTTGTAAGCAAGAGGACCTGAGTTCAATGATCAGAACTCTTTGCTCCGAGTGTTTGCTAAAGCAGGGGTGGGGTGGGGGATGGAGTATATGGGGAGGCAGGAGATGGCTAAGTGGTTAGAGCACACTGTCTCTTCTTTTTTCTTTTCTTTTCTTTTTTTTTTTTTTTTAGAATTTTTTTATTTAAGTACACTGTAGCTGTCTTCAGACACACCAGAAGAGGGCATCGGATCCCATTACAGATGGTTGTGAGCCACCATGTGGTTGCTGGGAATTGAACTCAGGACCTCTGGAAGAGCAGTCAGTGCTCTTAACCGCTGAGCCATCTCTCCAGCCCCCACACTGTCTCTTCTTATAGAGGATCTGGGTACCCAGCACCTACATAGTGGTCACAAACATCCAGAGTTAAAGTTCTAAGGGATCTGACACCCTTTACCCTCCCTGGGAGTCTGCATGCACCCAGTAAACATACACTTACACGTGTGTGCACGTGCACACGCGCACACACACAAACACACACACACACACACACACACTCGCGCGTAAATTAAAAATGAATAAACCTTAAACAACAAATGAAGGCAGCCGTGTGTCAGGTGTGTATCCTACACACTTGAAACGCCAGTGCTGCAGCAGCACAGAAATCACAATGTAGCCAAGAACCAGTTTGAACTTTAGATCCTCCTGCCTCCCAACTCCTGAGATGACAGACTTGGGCCACCACACCTGGTCTTGGGTAGCACTTGCTTGTGTGTGCAAGGTGAGCTCACTACCAATTTAGCTACACCCCAGCCCCCTACTAGGCTCTCTTTTAAATGTATACTAGTATTTTAAAGGTTCTGAGATGTCCTGCAAGGCACTTTAAGTTTCACTTGGATGAAACCAGCATCCTATTGCCTCTTGATCCTCAGGAGAGAGACAGAGCAGGATTGAGCAGAGCGGGATTGTGCTGTAGGGAGCGGTAGAGATCTGCAGTTTTGCACCAGCCATGGGTGGGTCCGATCCTACTCTGGACCTTGGGCAAGTTACCTGAGCCTCTTCTCAGGATCACTGTGCTGCCAAGGGCTGGCTCCTGGTTAAGCGCCGGCCTGGCTTGGCTTCTTCATGAAGCTCACACATGATCACCCATGGGGGCTCAGGTCAGGTGGGAGCTTGACTGGATGTCTCTTTGGTAACAGAAGCTTATGTCCCTCGATTTGGGAATCTTGCTGGCTCCAGAACAATGGAAAACAGAAACACCCACACACACCCAGAGAACAAGGCGGAGGCTCCAACAGTCCAATCAAGTTCTGGCCTGAGTTCCACCAAAAAGAAGACAGATCTGGAGGCCGCTGTCGCAGCCGGTCAGGTGGGCAGACCTTCACTTCCGGTTTCCTAGCACAGGTCGATTCCTACCTTTTTGTTTATTTTTCAAGACAGGGTTTCTCTGTGTAGCCCTGACTGTCCTGGAACTCACTCTGTAGACCAAACTGGTCTCAAACTTCACAGAGATCCACCTTCCTCCGTCTCCTGAGTACTGGGATTAAAGACAAATGCCACTACTACGTCCAGCCCTGGGCATTTCTTAATCCAGTCAAATTGACAACCAAGGCTGACCACCGTATGTCCACCTGATACGCAAAACATGTTTCTAATCCAGATCATGCTAACAAAGCCACCATATTAATGTTGCAGCAAGAGATGACTCCATTGGGAGAGGCAGAACCCAATCCAGTTGCTTGCCTCACACCAACCAGCTGGTAACTAGAGCCTCAATATGTGAGTCTGTGGGGACATTTCACACGTGCCACACGTCTTTCTTTTCTTTTTTTTTTTTTTTTGGTTCTTTTTTTTTTTTTGGAGCTGGGGACCGAACCCATGGCCTTGCGCTTGCTAGGCAAGCGCTCTACCACTGAGCTAAACCCCCAACCCCACCACACGTCTTTCTAGAGGAGAGCTGGAAACATTCTGGGTCTCCTTTTCTTTCTCCCACTCATTTTCTCAGCAAGGAAACATGGGGTGCAAATCCTGCTACTTAATTAACTCTCTGCACCCCCTTCAGCCTTCTGTGGACCTGGATTAAGTCTGTTGAGGCCCTGCTTCATGCCTAGGTAGAGTTGGCTCCTACCAGAATCTTTGGTTAAAACAATTTTGACCACTAGTTAATGAACTATATGAGATGCTGGATAACTTTCCAGGAGCTAGGTTGGCTTAAGGTCTACCCTAGTAGTAACTGACAGCCAAGAGGGAGACTAAAAATTTGGCCCGGCAGTGCTTCATGTGCACTTGGGAGACAGAGGCAGATGGATCTCTGTAAACTCAAGGCTAACCTGGTCTTGGAGTTTGAGCTCCAGAACAGCCAAGGCTACATGCAGAAACCCTGTCTTGAAAGACCAAACAAATAAGTCCATGGGGGGAGGGGCAGCACGGTGACATCTATAACCTCAGGATTCAGGCTGAGGAAGGAGGATGTCAAGTTCAAAGCCAGCCTAGGCTATATACCACAACCATTGTCTCAGACAGCTAAAGTACCCAGCCCCTGGGCTATGGAAGGACGGCCCCATAGTGGGCATTGTTCCTCGCCCACTGGCATTCTCTCAAACAACCCTCTACACAATTCTTTGGCTCATATTCTGGTTGGCATCCAGTTTTATACCACAGTCCATAATTCGGAGCAGTGGAGTCAAGCTTACTGTTTACCTCCAGGTTACCTCCTGGTCTTTCTCTTTACCTCTCTCCAGCACCTCCCTGACAGGGGGATGGACAAGAAGGAACAGGACAGGGGCCCCAGTGCCTCGGTCAAGCTCAGCCTTTGAACTGGCCCAGACACATCTCTGTTTCAGAATGGACGTGCAGATGCCACTGAAAGGGACAGCAGAAAGAAGCCTGCAGCTCCCAGAGGACCAGAGAAGGAACCCCGACACACAGCGTCATCCCAGGAGAGGTCAGGGGAGCCTCAGACCCAGGAGCAGAGGCCCTCAGCAAGATCAAAGTGAGTTGTGGGAGCCTCCCTAGAGAAGGGAGTCTGGGGAGAACTGAGAACTTCTGCCCAAAGGTCTAGTGACTATAGCAGCACTCTCTGCTGCTCCCCATCTTCTTACCTCTTTCCTCTCCCCCACCACTACTGAGGATCAAACCCGGGGCCTAGAAGATGCTTGGCCAGTGCTTCCTCACTGACCTGTAACCTTGACCCACTTTCACAGCACCGATCAAACTAAATTAACTCTGTCCACCCTTTGCCCAACTCCGTGCTGCCAGGACAGAGAGAGCCACCTTCCCTGTGGCTCAGGGGAGTTTGTCTCCTGTTCAGCTTCACATCCCTCCTGCCTGGTACCATCCCTGGCACCTGCATGGTAGATTCTCAGTAAGCATTTATTCACTAAACCAACAGGAGGATCGACAACAACGCAAAAGATGTCAGTGGGCTAGCCTTAACTACATAACAAGTTTGAGGCCATCTTAGACCACTTAAGACAGTGTCTAAATAGATAAATAAATAATAAATAAAAACATAGACAAACTTACACCTCAGGGCCAGTGAGATGTCTAGAAGGGTAAAGGTTCAGTCCCCAGGGGTTACATAAGAGGAGAGACCTCTGAACTCCAAAGGCCCTCTGACCTCCACAGGCCCTCTGTGGTGTGTTAGTCTACCATCCTCCCTACCTCCCCACCCCACACACAAGGTCTCTCTCTATATATTATTTAGCTTTGGCTCTTCTGGATCTCATTAAGTAAATTAGGCTAGCCTTGAACTCACAGAGATCCACCTGCCTCTACTTCCACATACTGGGATAAAAAGGTGTGCATCACCGCGCCCAGCTAAGATACGGGATTTTCTGGGCTCACTCAAAATCGTGTTTAGTGAAGGGAGGGGGACTCATGAGGTCCCACCCATCCTGAAGACCTTACAAAGTTTATGGTCGCTGGGGGAGTGAGAACATTTCTTCAGTGGTGTGGCTGGTGGTAAGGTGCCCACCTATCTATAAATAGCTCACTGTGCTCCTGTCAGTAACTCTCCGGAAGCTCAGTCAATCATTAAAACAACAACAACAAGACAATCAGATATGAGGGGCTGGACAGATGACTCAGTGGTGAAGAGCACTGACTGCAAATAAATCTTAAAAAGAGGGGAGGGGGACTAGAGAGATGGCTCAGCGGTTAAGAGCACTGACTGCTCTTCCAGAGGTCCTGAGTTCAATTCCCAGGAACCACATGGTGGCTCACAACCATCTGTGATGGGATCTGATGCCCTCTTCTGGTGTGTCTGGGGACAGCTACAGTGTACTCACATGAAATAAATAAATAAATAAATAAATAATAAAAAATAATAAAAATAAAAATAAATAAAATAATAAAAAATAAATAAATCTCTAAAAAAGCAAATATGAAATGTAAAAGGGCGGGGGGGTGGTTGGGAAGAGGGAGGGGTTAGAGGAAGGGGGAGGAGGCAAGAGAAGGCGATGAGGATGAATATGATCAGAATATTTTATATATGTGTGTATATATGTATATATGTATATATGTGTATATGTGTATATGCATATATGTGTATACGTGTATATATGTATATATGTACATGTTTATATGTGTATATGTATATATGTGTATATGTTTGTATGTGTATATGTGTATATGTATATATGTGTACATGTGTATATGTATGTGTGTATATGTTTATATGTTTATATGTATATGTATATATGTATATGTATATGTGTATATGTATATGTATATATCTATATATACATATCAGAACAAATCCATCACAATGGCCACATACTAATGACAACACAGAAAGGAAGCGTGTACATGAAGACTCCTTAGCATGTTAATTATGTGCTCCGAGCATGTAGAATTAAATCTGCACTAACAGCTGCCCAGGCATATCAAAAAGCTACAAGGAGGAAGGCCCAGGCAAGTGTGGTGGTGTGCACCTGGGATCCCAGCACAGAGGAGGCTAAGGTAGGGCTGGTAGTTTGAGGCCAGCCTAGGATACAGAGAGAAACCCTGTCTGAGGAAGGAACGGAAGGAAGGAGAGGGTAAGGGGGGAGTGAAAAAAGAGAAACTCCAGAATCAAGAGAGAACAGAGACACACACGTTCAAATCATGATGGTAACCAAACCCAGGGCCTTGTGCTGGCTAGGCAAGCGCTCTACCACTGAGCTAAATCCCCAACTCCCATGATGGTATCTTTAGCTGTATGATCCTGAGCCATGTCTCTCAATCTTTCTGAATCCCAGTCTTTCTGATTTTTCTGGTGTTTTGCTGTGCACATGTGTGCGTGCATGCATGTGTATTACTGGTGATTGAACCCAGGGCCTTGTGCATGCCAGGCAAGTATTGTACCATTTAAACTATACTCCCATTCCATCCCTCTCTCTCAATCAGTCTCCCTCTCTCTCTCTCTCTCTCTCTCTCTCTCTCTCTCTCTCTCTCTCTCTCTCTCTGTGTCTCTCTGGGTAGTGATGAGAGAAGCAATACAGAATCTCATGTAGCCCAGGCTGGCTTTGAACTTGTTATGAGGCTGAGAATGACCTTCAATTCCAGGCCCTCCCCTCTCCGCCTCCTTACACTGGGGTTACAGGTGTGCACCACCAGCATACACTCCTCCTCTTTCTGAAAAACCACCAGCACTGAAAGGGTTGAACTCGATTCCCCTCCACATCAAGGAGCCTAAGACTTCATTTATCCCCCCCCCCCAGGCAATAAGTATGTACCCCTGGTAAGCAGCCCCAGGCTTGAGTGAAGTGACAGCTGTCTGTTTTCTCCACAAGGACAACCCAGGATGGGCCAAGGGAGCTGCAAACTGGCCAGGAGCAAGCACGGCCTAGTGGGGATTTTGTGGCCTCTGAAGGGCGGCCACAGCCAGCCATGCAGACCAAGGACCAGCAGAAGAGATGGCAGAGTGCCGAGGCCAAAGACGTTCAATCTACTGAGAGCTGCCAGGTAAGCCCAGCAGACTGGGGAGAAGAGGGTGGGCACCAGGTAAGGGGACAAAAGAGCCCCCGTGCCCTCCGCACAGATGTGCTTATCTGCTAGAGGCTGAGCACTGGAGCTGGCTGGCACTCAGTCCCCATGGGTCACCGGGTGGTTCTGGGAGTTGGAATCAGAGTGTGTTTCAGGTCTTGTTTACAGAGAGGTCCCAATGGTGTCCTATGGGCAGGGATGAGGGACTATGACAGATGATGCTGGGTTTAAGAGACCGGCTGTGTATGTGTCCGTCTGCTCATCCTGTGTGTATATCTGTCTGTCTATCCTGTGCCTGTCTGTCTGTCCACATGTGTCTGTCCATCAGTTCGGGTGTGTGCGTGCGCACGTGCGTGTGCATGTACTTGTATCCCTGCCTTACCGGGCTTGCTGACTTTTCCAAAACTTACTTAACTGGAACACTTGGAAATAATTTATTTTTTTTCATTTCTACATTCCTTTATAAATGAAAACAATACATTATTATTATTAATATAATTATTAATTACATTATTATTAATAATACATAACCCATTTTGTTTTTTGTTTTCCTTTATTTTTTTTCGAGACAGGGTTTCTCTATGTAGCCCTGGCTGTCCTGGAACTCACTCTGTAGACCAGGCTGGCCTTGAAGACATCTGCCTGCCTCTGCCTCCCTGAGTGCTAGGATTAAAGGCATGAGCCACCCCCATCACCCAGCAGCTTGGCACTTTCTTAATGAGCTAACAACACTGCACCCCAAGAGTCTTTCTACCCTCTTATGGTGTCTACTGTGATGAAACACCATGACCAAAAGCAGGCTGAGGAAGAAAGGGTTTCTTTGACTTATGCGTCTATATCATGTAGTCCATCACTGATGGAAGCCGGGGCAGGAACTCAAACAGGCCAGGAGCTCAGAGGCAGGGACTGATAGAGAGTCCACAGAAGGGTGCTGCTTCTTGGCTTGCTCAGCCTGCTCTCTTATAGAACCCAGGGCCACCAGCCTAGGGATGGCCCCACCCACAATGGGCTGGGCCCTTCCCCATCAATCAGTAATTGAGAAAATGCCCACAGGCTTGGGTGCAGCCCTATCTTTTTTTTTTTTTTTTTTTTTTTTTTTTGGTTCTTTTTTCCGGAGCTGGGGACCGAACCCAGGGCCTTGCGCTTCCTAGGCAAGCGCTCTACCACTGAGCCAAATCCCCAGCCCCGGGTGCAGCCCTATCTTATGGAAGCACCTTCTTCTTGATTGAGGTTTCCCTCCTCTCAGATAACTTTAGCCTGTGTCAAGTTGGCATAAAACCATTCAGCTCACACTGGTATTTGCCCAAGGGAAATGAAATCAAATATCCATGCAGAGACTAGTATTCATGGGGATATCAATACCCACATGGATATTGACAGTCAGAAATATATTACCCATAATAACTAAAGATAGGAAACACTTCAAATATTCATCAGTAGGCTGAGTG